>NC_134572.1:36562500-36862500 GCF_050947875.1 Dermacentor variabilis | reverse complement strand
ATGACTCGTACTCGCCAGCGGGAGAAGGCGTGATTCGCAATGACCTCGTCATCGGCAAACTGCAGCGCTCTGACCTGATGGCCACGTACCGCTGCCAGGCCTCCAACAACAACCAGACCGTGCCTGTGTCCACGTCGGTGTCACTGGACCTGAACCGTGAGCGATGCTTTCTTCCCTTTTGCTTGTGGCGGGCGAGCAGCAGACGCCTGTCTGCGCAGTTATACAGCAACCGGAAGCCAAATATGTCATCTGGTGTTAGTGAAACAATTGTAATCAACAAAAGTACGCCACCGTACGGCTCGGCAGTTTTGTATAAGATGCGAAAAAAAAAGGTCGGATCCCGCGCACTGTGGGAATCGATGTAAGCCAACGTTTGTATGCTCTTTGCTTTGATTGACGATAATTAGCAGTGATGTTGGCAGCGAATGTGTCATTTCTTCAGCGTTCAGTCCAATATGAGAGCGGTGAGTTTATGCTGCACGTTACCTTGCGTGCATCGCTGCAATTTGTCGGCATACTGCACAGAACACACAGGTTTTTGTACGCCATTGTCCATACTGTCTGAACGGGTTGAGCATTATCATTGCCTAAGATGGCACATCGCATCTTGGCAGAAGTGTTCAGTTTTAATTTAATCGCGGGGCTGTACGTAATTCAATTAATATAATTGCATGTATAGGTTCTATAGGTACATTCGTGGTCTGCACCACGTTATGCTACGTAGCGAAGGCTCTTCTGTTGCTCCGACGCTTCTCTCGGGCCTTAGGGTTCTCGACGCTGAGTGGAGCATTATTCTGGCACGTGTTTACATGCTCATTCTGCATACGCCACCAGCACGCAGTTGATACGCCAGCTCCAAGCACTCTCTTTAGGTTATGGACGATTGTAATGTTTAGCCTATCACAGAACAGCACGCGGCTTCCGCAGCCCAGCTTCCGCATTTTTGTCGCGTAGGAAAGCAAGCACAGCGCCTGCCATATGCACAAGATACGTATCGTAGCCCTCGTGTTATACGCACAAACTACGCATCCCGGCCCGTGGCAGCGCCGGCCGGGATACGCAGAGGGGAGCGCCATCTGGTAGCGTTGCAAAAAACCCAGCAGCCCGAGCGAGCACGACCAGGAGGCAAGCACCATCCAGTGATGTTGCAAGAAACCCAGCGGCACGTACGGCAGAACCATAAAAGCAGCGGCAATGCCCGGAAAGTCAGGAGAAGATGGAAATAAAGCTTCGCTTTAAAAAACAAGAAAGAGAAGGAGGGGTAGCGATAGTTCATCAATAAAAGCCACAGATGGATTAGCGTACATGCAAGCCTAAATTTATGTTTAACGCTTTCGAGTGAATTGGGAAAATAGAGAGCTAAAGAAACGAAGACAAGTAAAGCACCGCAATGCGCATACTCAAGTATTGCATATGAAATATTTTGTGGAGGAGCGACTGGACTACAATGGGCGTCTCAACCTTAGCTCACTCTGGTTTCAGTGCTCGGGCGTAGGATTTCTCAAAGCATCTGCTTAGTCAATGTGTTCTTCAGCACTGCAATAACGCACGAAAAAACTTGTTGGCGGCATCTTACTGAAGCGGAAGTTCTATCTGCACTTTACCGTTTTTTTTTACGACATCCAAAGCGCACAGTATCTGCAGAAAAAAGAAAACACAAACAATTTGCGCCATATTTTTTATTCCCACTGCGAAATAGGGACCACGACTTTGCGCTACCCATTTTAGAAGCGTTATCAAGCGGCAACTTTCACGTTTGTGGAGGTTAAAGTTGTTTACCACAGCTGTAGGAAATGAATTGTCTGATATATTTTTGTGAGTTCAGCCGAAGTTACGAAAGAATGAAGCTCAATGACAATTTCAGGTGACAGACCAGATGGACAGATGAATGGGATGCAAAGGTAGAGACAATGTACAAAACAACGTACGGGACTGAAGTTCAGAAGGAATATTTCCAATGTTCGATGAAGTTTAGACAAGCTTGAAAAGCTACGCATAGATCCGAATAAACTGGCGCATACAACGAAACTTGCAAACGTTGCCACATTGTGAGCTACTTTTCTAAAATCAGTGCAAACTTCGGGCATCGTTGTTGTACAAATTTACTAGATACCTTGCAAGACGACATTACAGCATATGTATCAAAGTGCCTTTGCATCACGTAACGGCCAGAAAAGGCTAAGCACTCCGCGGAGGTCTCCGGTGATAGTAGTAAGCAATACGGTTTAGCTACAAAGCATGCGAACCATTGGCAACGTCCATGCATTAAAAAACTGCCTCGTAATGGAGAATAAGAATACCTTACGAGTGATCCGTTCACAGCTCAGTTTCTGAAGACTCCAAGAAATACATCAATTCCTTGCTCATCAGACATATAAGTTACTCTGGTTAGTGACGTAAGGCTGCGTAAAAAGGAGTACAAGGAAAGGAAACGTTCCTGCTCAGGGAACAAAAGTAAAGCACGCACATCGCAAACTGTAGATAAGATATTATACTATGTTTGTTATCTAGTAGACCGAATTTTGCTACTCTCGTGCAAATGTTGTATAAGGCACATGCCCCGAAACGTCGTTATCAAGTCAAATGTTTGTGATTGCGCAGGAAGCCGAAAACAAGTTGTCGTCTTACTTCTCGGCGTGAGCTGGCTGGATGATTAGACTATCAGCTTTGCTTGCTTTGAGGAAAGATGCCGCCACTCTCAAAACATCCAGGACAACAGCTCCCCTAGATCGAGCTTTTAAGCTTTTCAGGTGACGACGCAACGGAAATCCGTATCAAGCTTCAGCAACAGCCTTCTTTCATGAAGTTGTAAGAAAAACCACCGTTCATCCGACAAAAAAAAATGCTCCTATGTCAGCACTCCCGGCACCTTGTTTGCGAAACGCCGTGAGCAGGCACAGAATTTAGGGTCAGCAAGACGCAATTGCAGCAAATATCTGCGCAAATCCTCAACAGTACAAACTCCGTCCGCTTATGTCAGTGCGAGCAATAGAAGGTGGAAGGAGACGAAGTGCACGTTATGCTCACTATTAGAGCCGTATTTGTGACTTCTCTCGACTGAGATATTTCAAATGGCCCAAGCAAGCGCAACGTGCAAACATCTCCAGTGAATATAATTCACTCGGTTCCAATGAGATCCGAGCGCTTAGATTATCGCGGCACTTAAAGCCGAAGAGTAAGCGATATGCTTTGAGAAGACATCATTACGTTATGCAACATACTTCAGCTCTTTCATAAGGAGAAATGCGCGTGCGATGTTATAAATGGCTTCAAGTGCTTTGAGCTACAAAAGATGGCATGCAGCGGCTTGAAATTAATCTCGATAGATAGAGACCTCGTAACGTTCCGTAAGAGGTTGGCGGATAAAAACCCGCTTCTCAACTGCCTTCTTTGTTCCAAAATGTTGCTGCCTCCCTATAGTAAACAGCACCACTCGAGTCGAGACGGTCGCTTGAAGAGATTTTAAAAGCGGAGCCTTGAAAATGTTTCAAAAGGATAAAGCAAGCAACAAAACCAGTAGAGTGTGTACATTTCTATAGTTATATCGGTAGTGCGCTTTATTTTAGTCCAACAACGCACAGCTCAGCAATCAATCAAACAAATATATCAAAAGCTTTACTAGCCTATATTGTGTTCCTGCAGCGCTAACTACGTACATGGCCACTTTCAGTATTATAGTCTGTTCTGAGCTACTAGCAATAAAAATATAGCCAGTTCTCGGTTAACCTATGTAAGAAGTAAGCAATAGTGATAATAAAAAGCTTAAATATTTTGTATATTCATGCAACACGGAGAAATGTCGGGTTAGATTCGCACCATGACTGTCCAGGTAAGATGTAGTAATGCTAGACAGCTCAGTAAACCTTTCTAGCTATGGTCGTCCTCTGCTCAGAGCTCTTTAAGTATCTTGGCTTACGCAGACAGGATAGCAACGCCATGATATTGCCGACTAAATTCCTTGCCGAAGCTGCAACAAAAACAAGGAAGGAAAAAAATAGAAAAGGTGCTTATGTAGTCGATTGTGGTAAATAACTGCTTACAGCAGGAGAGCGTAGAAGTGTCATCCACCCGACTATAGCACGAAGCTACCGACAAGTGCAGTAGAATGGATGACACTTTTTCTCTTTCAAAAAATAACTTATTTGTTGTAAATTGTTTACAGCCCTGCTAGCAAGGAATACTGATTCAGGGAAGTGGACACAGTTCTCGGTAGCTCTTAAGGTCAATCAAAGCTCGGGAAAAACGAGGTATTCAGAGACTCCAGGACTTCATGGTGAATGCGAACATTGTTGGTGGCTTCTCAACGAGGCATGTTGGGGATACCTCAGAAATCTCGAGGAAAAGATTCCTGCTTTTACTTGTACTGGAATAGGGAGACCGTCGATGCCTCACCCACAATCTGTTTCTAAAAAGTTGACAGTCACTTTAGCATATGCCAAAGAGGAT
Organism: Dermacentor variabilis; assembly: GCF_050947875.1. Lineage (NCBI taxonomy): Eukaryota > Metazoa > Arthropoda > Arachnida > Ixodida > Ixodidae > Dermacentor > Dermacentor variabilis. The sequence goes on along the minus strand of NC_134572.1, from coordinate 36,858,054 downwards.
GAAGGTGAAAGCCCTAGCGCTCATGATACATCCATTAATATACTTGACATTCTCATTCGAATGCGTTGTTGCTTCCTATTGTTTTTTCCACCAAATGTCGGGGATTTGAGTGCCTTGGTTAACTATATCTTAATTAACTGTGCCTTAATTAAATTCGCCCTAGTTAACACCGAAGGTCGTGGGTTGGGCCACCATGGTGACATGATCAATTTTGTGCCATTGAATTTTGGTCCCACCAAAGGTCGAGGGTAGGACTCCCGCCAAAAGTCGTGGGTTCAAATGCATTAATTAACTTTGCCTTAATTAGCACCCCAGGTCGTGTGTTCGAGTCCCATCAGTAGTCGTGACTGGCACCCTCAATTTCGGTGCCATAACGCCGGAAGGTAAATTTTTCGATAACGTTGGACAACGAATTTTTCGACCGATGAGCCACTTAAAGCTTTCGCCTTAAAATTATTTTAAAGTGTCAAAGGCCCACAGAGATTCTTTATCGCTTCGTAATTTGAAACAGTAAATTGAGGTAAATTATGTTTAATTTGCGCTTACTCTTCTTGCAGCATGCAGCTCTGAGATTTCCTACCATTTTCTAGCACGAAAACAACTGCATTAAATTATTTGTTAAATTCGTGTTTATTATTAATAAATTATTTGTTAGTAAATTAAATGTTATTAGTAAAATGTTAGTAAGTAAAATGTTAGTGTTCGTAAAATGTTATTAGTAAATTATTTGTTAAATTACGCACGTGGGACCGCAAAGCATGGTTTCGCTATGCAGCCGCCCTGTGGTGTAGTAGGGTAGCGTAAAATTAAGCTTCGCCATACCGCGCGACGAAGAGCTTCGTCCCGCCCCAGTTTCTGACGGGACTATGTGTTCATTAGGAAGCTGCGGAATACGCCAATTGGTATAAGCTGATTGGAAAGGGGAAGCGCGACGGCAGCTTAGTTTTACGCCACTATTCCACGTCACAAAGGGGTTGAACGTCGAGTTGCAATTCGCAGTGCCGCGCGCGTGAACAGGTAAATTGCAAGAATAGCTTGACGTCAGGTGATTTGGTACAAGCGGGTACATTGGAATGTGCGAACACGGAACCAGACTTTTATGACGAGTGCCTTAAGTTTTCTTATACAAACATGTGCCATAACGTTTGCAACTAAGAAGATAATTAATGTAATCAGTCTAATTAGTGAATAAAATGATTTGGTTTTCCCTGCAAACGATGCCCGTCTGAGCGAACAATTCAGCTCTAGCGATGTAACTCCACCAAACATCGTAGGCCCCTTTACGCTTTAAAATAAAAATAAACACATTGTAGATGCTTAAGGTCCGCTTGCCACTTATAAGACCAGAAATAGTGAACCGTGCACAGTAACTTGCTTTTGGCTGCTGCTAAGAAAAGAAAGACTTATCATACGGAATTGATATGCCTTCACGAAAGTAAGCTGAAGAACTTTTCACAGGAAATATGTCGAACAGTGGCTAATTGATATAAGGACAACTATTTCTATATTACAATATGTGTTATTCTTTATATTATATTACATTGCACTATGTGATAGTATAGCCGTCTCCTAGATGCCATATCACAATTTCCTTTACACTCGGGTGCCCTTTTTCCCGTGGCGCTTGTCCTCGAGGGTATAAGACAAGTATCCCTTCTTTCACTCTCCAGAATAGCTAACACCCACTTTGGTAACCTTCCTGATTTTACTTATCACCATTTCCTTCTCTTTTTTTTTCCCTTATAAACACCACACGGGATGCTGCTCTGTATGGGTGAGCTACATTAGAGATGGTCGAACATACTTTCTTCTGTCCAGCAGTTACAAACCATTCCTCCCCCTCCCTAAAAAAAGAAAAGAGAGCAATGCGGAATGTTCTGCGTGGAAGCAATCAGCACAGCCGCTAAGCAATAGTGAGCTTGTACACACATTTATATTTGATATAAACATTTCAACTCTGTCTCTTGCCCTCATTACACGAACATCTCGGTGCTTGTCCGGCATCTAGAATCGCTGGACTGCTTCTCTGCAGCGTTTTTATTATTATTATTATTGATATGATATAAGCAGACGTTGACGCACAATTTAAGGCGCCGGCTACTCCTTAGCTCTTGAATGGGTCTAGCCTGCAACATGCAGAGTTTATGTTTACATATCAAATCATCTTTTCATAGTAGCACCAGAAATTGTCAGGCAACCTTTTCACAGTAACACTGTGACGTAAGAAACACATAGCACATAAAATATACAAGTTAAATGACTCCACAGTTCTGTAGAAGAAGATCTCAGAAATACAAATGATACTGTCGCCTAATAATACAGTCACTAGTCAGCGGGTGGTACATATATCGTGTAAATGCATTATCACATATGGTCACAACAGAACAGTCAACATAATCCACAAACACATACATATATATATACAGTGACATTAGTTCAAGTAACCCGCCGTGGTTGCTCAGTGGCTATGGTGTTGGGCTGCTGAGCACGAGGTCGCGGGATCGAATCCCGGCCACGGCGGCCGCATTTCGATGGGGGCGAAATGCGAAAACACCCGTGTGCTTAGATTTAGGTGCACGTTAAAGAACCCCAGGTGGTCAAAATTTCCGGAGTCCTCCACTACGGCGTGCCTCATAATCAGAAGTGGTTTTGGCACGTAAAACCCCAAATATTATTATTAGTTCAAGTATTGTTATGCACATATGCATCTCCGTTTTACTTGTAACGTACGACGATGACTATCCCTGCGCGAAGTGATGCGGTTATTATATGCTTTACGCTAATGAAAATAAAATTGAAAGCATCCTGCCAAAAGGACGAACGCTCTCTGCATGCACAAAGACAATGCATAACGCTTAGGGAAAAAAAATGATATCAACGGTGCACTCAAGTCCGCGAGGTACCGTGAACTCCCTCACACGGAATTTAGCAAAAGCAGCGATTACGCAATGTGCAATGGAGCTCAACTATTCTCAGCGACATCTATGCCACATGTGATGCAGTCCCATTCTCAGCAGCAGCAACAGTCTAATTTCCCCCACAGCCGTGCTTCTGCCCCCTTTGAGTCGTACGCGAAATGACTGGCGCTCGTGGCGAAAACGCGGTTTACGGCAGCTTCTACACGACACTCTCGTGGCATTCAATCACGCCTCTCCTCATGGCTGACCGGGCGCTCGGGCTGAGTACCGGGTTGCGTGCGAGGACCAATGGCGAGAGGGAAACGAAAGGGAGGGACGTAGGGTGTCGAGGAAACGCCGGCACAGCGGCAGCTCTATTGCAGCGTAACGATGCCGAAAGCGGCCGAGCCAAGCCAAGCCGAGCTCAGTCATGCCGAGCCAGTGCGCCGCGCTTCGGTAGCAACGGCACCGCAGGGAGGAATCCGCGAGCGATGCCGCTGCACCGCCATCGCCACCGCGGCCGGCAGTACTGCTGTGCACGGGTCGACTCCCCGCGGCATGACGGCTGGCCAGTTTGTGCGGCTGGCTGGTCCGATGCACCGCGCGGGCGCCTATTGTATCCATATAGCCCCACGGCTGCACTTCGCCTGATTACTCCGCTCTGGTTGCCAGGTCGCTCTTATCGACTGTACCAAAGCTCCTGCCAGGCAGCCGTAATAGTGCTTTGTACGAAATGCAATGTGTGCATCGGTGAAAGAATGGAATATGGAATACTACCCGCACCACTTCCCATTTTCGGTAACAGTTCTCTTCCTTTCTTTTCTCTCTTTTTTGCACCTAATGAAAAGACAACTTCTCGGTACCATTATTTATTTGTTCTTTTTTCCCCGAATATCTGAACGACTCCAATAGGAACCATTTGTTGCTTTCTTTCTTTCGTTTTCTTCTTCCCATTGACGTTCCTGCTCACTCTTTTGAGGTTACGATTTCAGTAAACGTACGGCAGTGATCTCAGATAGCAAGAATGCTCTTGCGCAGCATCGCACCCATGTAGTGCTCGCCGTTCGAAGAAATGACACTTCTGAGCATCGCGGTGGTCGGTGAGAAACACTCGCATATTTGTTTAGCAAGGTCTTCTCTGCGCAAGTGATACATCATCCACAAACGACATGCCTCGCGTCCCATGTGACACAAATATTTGTAATCCATATGTGGTTGGCTAAGTTTAGCAATGATGCGCCCGATTAATGTTGTGTGGCAAATATACACCCCGAAGGGTGTACATTTGTTTAAGACTGTACTCTTAAAACGGTTGCACACGTTGGCGTGTATATTTGTCTCACAACGATAATCGTCATCTGCCTTGCTTGCGTTTCCTTTCTTGAAAACTCGGCGCTCGCTACTTTTCTGTCGAGAATGCTGTGTCACACTGATAACGCGCAAGCCGTTCGTGACTGGGAAGTACCGGGCTGGCAGCGCTAAAGAAAGGAAATGCAGGCAAGACAGATGACGATTATCGTTGTGGGGCAAGATAAGCCCCAAAGGGTGTAATTTTTTTAAACAGTGTAGGGCTGTTGGGGATATATTCCAGCTGCAATAAGTAAATATAAACCTAACAGCCTTGCGTTAGACATTTTCTAGTTTCAGTTTGTTAGTTTCGGTCCAGGGATCCCATACTACAGCAGCATGTTCTAATAGTGGTCGTACATGTTTTATAGGTTAAAAGCTTTATTTCTTGAGTAGAGTGTGCTAGTGTTCTCCTCAAGTAATGCAGTTGTCTCAGGGCTCTTTTTTAATACACCACATACGCACATTCCGTCGAAGGTTATGTGAATCCCGAAATATTGAAAGGTATTTATAGCTAAGAGATGTTCGTTGGCCATGCGATATGTGAAACTGAGAGGATTTTTTCTACGTGTGATGGTCATTGCTACAGTCTTTTTGGAATTCCCAGTCATTTGCCAGGTAGAGCATCAATTTTCTACTGCAAATAAGGAATCACTTAAAATAAGTTGGTTGTTAAAACTTGACATTTTTTGATAAAGTATACAATCATCTGCGAGAAGTCATAATTTAACATGTATATATTCAGCGATGTCGTTATTGATTATTGAACTCTAGAAAGAAAAGGACGCCTGGGACAGGTGTCCTTTTTCCCTGCGGAATACCCGAATCTGCTGGGACCGCATCAGAAAGAACAACATCGACAACTACACTTTGACGTCTGTGCAAAAGATAGGTTTCAATCCACGAAAGTAGGCAATCGTGTTTTAATATAGATTTAACAATGGTAATAATTAGTGATGTAATACGCGGTTGAACGCCTTATCGAAGACAGGAAAAATGATATCGACTTGGATTTGCCTATCTAATGCTTCTGCTAAATCGTGAACAGTTGCAATCAGTTGCGTTATAGTGGAAGGACCACGACGGAACCCATGCTCACGGTTATCACTAAAGTGGTTCTCGAGAAAATTGGTTATTTGTTTACCGATGATGTGGTCTAGCACTTTTACGGAAGTGCACAAAAGAGAAATCGGCCTGTAGGAACGTGCTGACGGGTTTTATTCTTTAGGAATCGGACTTATTTTTGCAAATTTCCAATCAGTCAGCAACTCTGAGCGTTTCAGTGATTTCTTAAACACTAAAGTACTTCGCGCATCACTCACCATAGCCTACTAGCAAGGTGTTGGTTACTTTGTCGATACCTGGCGAATTCTTGGTGTATAAACTGAGCGTAAGAGCTAACACGCCTTCCTTAGTTATACAAATGTCAGTGATTAAAGGTAAATCATCAGTGGAACAGGACTCTGGCGTGAAACCGTCGTCATGTGTGAATGCCGAAGTACTGGTTGAGGGCCTGTGCAATTTCTAACTTTTCATGCGTAGTCGCGCTATCTGTAGAGAGGCGTAGGACCGATTTCTTGCGTGGCGTGAGATATCGGCAAAACTTACTTGGCGATAAGAAAAGAAAGTTTTTCATGCACAGTGTGCAAATAGCGTTAGGCCTTACTAATAGCGCACTGTACCGACTGGCGTAGTGCGGAAATCTTATCGGATGTGGTCTGTGGGAGACGTTTTGTATGCTGACGTCTTGCTTTTTTTCAGTTTACGCCCCAGACGCGCAATGTCTTTTGTCATCCATGGATTGCTGCTGCACAATGCTTTCAGTTTTCTTGGCACAAAATCATTTATGCATCGGTGAATTAAGTTTTTGAAGGACCACATGTGCACAACATAAGAACTCTGTGATTCACACAAACAAGAAAAATAAGAAAACTAACCGTCTACTTCATCTAAAATGTCGACATCACTTGCACGTCAGAACAAGGAAATAACACTCTCTTCCTTCTGAAGCTTCGGTGTAGGGTGCAGTTCCAAAGTTGTATTTAACATTTTGTAGTTTGATATCCCTTCTAAGAAATCCACATTAAATTATGGGGTTTTACGTGCCAAAACCACTTTCTGATTATGAGGCACGCCGTAGTGGAGGACTCCGGAAATTTTGACCACCTGGGGTTCTTTAACGTGCACCTAAATCTAAGCACACGGGTGTTTTCGCATTTCACCCCCATCTAAATGTGGCCGCCGTGGCCGGGATTCGATTCCGTGACCTCGTGCTCAGCAGCCCAACACCATAGCCACTGAGAAACCACGGCATGAAGCTTACGGCGCAGCAGATTGGCGGTAACACGGAAGGCGTCCAGAGTTGACGGAATGATTTTGTATGCGAGTGGGTTCAGTGACTAGCTGAGTCAGACTATGCAAGAGCACCACGTCGAGAAAGGATTGACAGGCACTAGTGAAAGCCTCTGTTGTATCGGTTAACCAATTTATTGACGGTAAGTTGAAGTCACCTGGGAACAACAAGTGAGCTGAACGGACTTCATTTTGGCATATGAATTCATTAAGCTTTTCTACGAATGTATTACTAGAGTTCGGAGGACGATAAAATCCCCCAATGATTAAATGAAATTCCTCAAGGAGTACTTTGACTACTATACTTTCTTGCCCGTCAATGCTTGGTAACCTTGATAATCGCAGAGATTCATTGTATATTAACACCGTGACCATTTCTGTCGCTCCAGAAAATATAACCACACGCTGTTACTTCACTGTTACAAATGTCTGCATGCAGCCACGTTTCCGTCACTACTACAATATGAGAACTATGTGCCAGGATAATGCTTTCTGAATCAGTTAATCTGTTCGTTATACTTCGGGAATTGACATTGATGCTCCGGAATGTATTTTTAGGGCACTCACTAATTCAGTGTGTCTGTCTTGTACTGCGGCTTTCTTGAACGACTGGAACCCTTTTCATCAAAGTGCTGTCCCATTGAAACATGCCATTATCTATCTTAATCTTATATAGAAGTTTTACTTTCCGACCTTTTATTCTGTCCTCAGCTGCACTATCCTAGAGGTTTTTTTCTAATTGTCCTAGTAGAAGCGGAGAAATCCTCCGACAAAGAGATTTCCTCTTCCTTAAATTTGTGCCAATTTTTAGGTATATTCACTTTTTCGTGGTGATTGGAAGGAGGGATGAAAGAGAAAAGAAGAAGGCAGGGAGGTTAACCAGAATAACGTCCGGTTGGCTACCCTGCACCGGGGGTATGGGAAAGGGGAAAGCAAAGATCACAGGGAGAGAGAGGAGGGAAGGAAAGAATGAAATTGTGGCAAGTTTGCTGACGCGTGCGGTTTTACAGAAATTGCCTTAATAGTCACAGGTGGTCGCACAAACCCGTCGTCCTTAAGAAACACAAAAGTGCCTTCACCGCTTTATGGGCCGACGGGCGATGGGGGCGGTGTTCCAGCAGCACCTGCACAGAAAGTGGCCGATTGTCCAGTTTTTGGACAGCTTTGGCAAGTTCTTGTCTCTCTAGGGCATATCTTGGACAGTGGCACAGCAGGTGGTCGATGATTGACCCCGAATTGTTTGCTTATTTGCGCATTAGCCTATGAATTATTTCTTTCAAGGAGACCTGTACACCCAACTTTCCCTGAAATAAGTTCACCACTAAAAAAAAATTATCTTATGAGGTTTCACGTCCTAAGACCACTTTCTAATTATGAGGAACGCCGTAGTAGAGGACTCCGGAAATTTCGACCACCTGGGGTTCTTTAACGTGCACTTAACTCTAAGTACACGGGTGTTTTCGCATTTCTCCCCCATCGGAACGTGGCCGCCGGGGCCGGGATTCAATCCCGCGACCTCGTGCTCAGCAACCCAACACCATAGCCACTGAGCAACCACGGCGGATTCTAAGTTCACCACTGTCTCAGAAAGTGATGCCGAAGTTTCATCCGCCTTTTCGCTAATACCAAATAAGATAAGATTATTGCGACGGCTTCTATTCTCGAGGTCTTTACGAGTTTTCTTTTGAGGCTTTGGACAGTGCTTTCCAAGTCGGCAATTTTAGAGCCTAGTTATTTTGCAGTTGACACAAATTCTTCTACCTGCTTTAACTTACCTTCTATTGCTTCCAATTCTGTTGCCCTTAAAAACTGCACAGATGGCTCATAATGCTGCAAGTGCTACTTGGCTGTGCGGTGACATTATGCGGTGACAGTGACCGACTGTGATTGTATGTCTGTGCTCCTTTCTTCCTTTATCTCTACTTTGTTATCACTTTAACTCCCCCTCCCCTCTTTCCGCAGCGTAGAGTAGCAAACCGCATCTTCCCCTCTGGTTAATCTCCTTGCCTTTCCCCTTTCCTCTGTCTCTCTCTCTCTCTCTCCAATGCGTCCAACCGTTTTTGCAAAACTTTCTGACCTTCGAGTAGCTGGCGAAGCCGTTCCTCAGTAGTACCGGATACAGGGTTACACTCAACGTCCCCGCAGAGCATGATAATTGAGAGCAACAAAAACATTTCGTATGTGCGAAAATAATATACACGCACTTTGAGGACGCACCAGCTGGATGAAACAATGATCACTCGTTCTAATATCACCATATTTGTTGCTAACCTGCGTCAAAAGCATGAATGACTTCATCGAGATATTGGATGGCTAGCCTGCGTGCCTGCTGAAGGAATCGCAGACCGGGCCGTTCCTTATGTAGGGTGAAGACGACGACGTAGAAGGGGGGGGGGGGGGAGGTCCAGCCGTTGGTGTCGATTTTATGCAGCATTTCTTGTGCGCAGACTCCGTTCAAGTAAGCCTAGCTGACTCGACATACTGCTTCATCCGTTACACTGGCCGTCATCGTCGTTCCAAGTAGTAATATCTGCGTAAAAAGCAGGAACGGATTCATCGTGATGGTGTACGGCAAGCCGGCGTGCCCACTACACAAAAGGCGTGGGGAACTCGCGACACTTAGGAAGTATACAAAACAATCATGCGGCCTTACAAAAATAAAAAGAACGCAACCGACAACGCGCCGTTCTTCGCTTGTCATTTTTTTTTATCTATCTTTCTCCCTGTCTCTCTCGGGTTCGTGACCACGCTTGTCATGAAGGGATCACGTAGGACAAGCTCTTGTTCGGGTTGTTTACGTTGACCGCACAGCGCCGTGCGCCGGCACCTCGCTCAGGTGACCGGAATAGTAATCCATGTTTAATGAGTTCTTCTTCATTAGTACGGCTTCAGCGCCGCTCATCCATGATTCAGCCCGCGCGCTTTCGTAAGCGTGATGTTGCGAGAACATACCCATACCTTGATACTAGGCCGACGGCCTCGCATGCCGCGGAAGGTTCGTTTACCCTTTCGCTTTATGCCAAGGCGTGAATGACTGTGTAGTCGTCCGAAACGGCGGATTCAGCTGGATGCGAACTCTACAGAGACAGCAAGAGAGTGTGTGGAGAGAGAGAAAGAGAGAGAGAAATATTTATTGAAAAATAAATAGAGATATCCGGTTGCTTTACTGCAGACGACCGTCCCAATCTCTTCGAACGCCTCACGCTGGCTATGCTTTCTAGACAGACAGGGATGGAGAGTGATTATATGTAACATTGTCGCAGCGCGAGGCATGCCATGTGTACGCCACAGTCAGTACTGTCAACGTCCTGGACAGTTACAAGGCAGTTTAGCTACATTCTGTAAGTTAAGTACAGTCTATGCTACTGTATAGATGCTTAGGGATGCCACTCTGGCAGGGATGTTACCTTTCGTTCTTCTTTTTAATAAGTTTTTGGAAACATTCGCTTGTATAGATGACCCCTCACTGTGATGCTCACTATGTACTCGCAATGTAACGAGAATACAAACGAAACTGATATATATATATATATATATATATATATATATATATATATATATATATATATATATATATCGACATCAATTCAGGTTAACTTTTTGCAATGACTCGATTCTGCGTAAAGTGTAACGGTTTTCACATGTTCTCGTAATTAATGCTTCGCAGACCTTTAATCTCTCATATGGACCGGGAGAAATATATAACGACAGAACAGTACTGCCGCATCAGGGTTGTGTTGTGCTGCTTAGAACATAGAGTCGATTTCTCGCACAACAATTCTACCAATTTTGCTCCACTGGCAATATGAACCGACTTCCTCGAAGAATATCGTTATAGCGCCTGTTTTCAGCTCACTGACGGTGGAGGTACTTGTTTTTCCTGCCTAAATATTCTGCCTTTGACGGCATGAAAGTATTGCCGCAAATGTTGGGTGTCTGTTATATATATCATGGTGACTTATGAAAACCCGTATGTATAATTATAAATTGAGAGAATATTCCAAACCTAGACATAGAAGCAGACACGTCCAGCGGAAGCACAGATTGAACAAACTAACGTAGAATTACACGCAAAAAACCTCGATGTATCTTCTTCGTCGCAGAAAATTTGCAAGACCATTCTTTCAGGAGCCGTTAGTGTTTGTTTATTCTTCATCGTGTTTTTGCTCGCCTGTCACAAAATTTGACAAGCGTTCAAAAATACGAAGGCGTTGTATTCGGAACTTAAGATACGACCTCTCTTATGCGGGATCTATTGGAATTCGAAAAGATGCTATTGTATACATTAATACGCATCGACAATCGGATTGACAATTTGACACTTGCATTTACCTTCTGCATTTCCTACGCTACGTCTAGTTTCTTGTCAGAAATTGGAGTGTTTGCTGTCATAAAACATTCAGCCTTTTGTGTAATATTGAGCCGCGCCATATTTTGCAAGGCTAATACGTTTTCTTCATCGCTTTCATCATCAGAACTACGAACCGTTCCTGCCCTTTTGTGCGCTGAAAACGTAAGCCGTCGAAACATCGAACGAAGATCAAGTTCAGACTAATACAAAATCGATGCTTTACTAAGTCTGCTGAAAACAGAGGTATTCAACTAAAACAAGCTTTAACGAAAGCTTTCTTTAGTATTTTACTCATACCTAGACTTAAAATTGTCTCTTTTGCTTTAACAGCCCTTTGTAGCTTAACCATTGTCTTTCTGAATTTCCCTTCAGGTTACAAAGTGGGGAATGTAAAACTATTGCGCACGTCTAATAACGTTATCCGTTGAAAACACAAGTGGGTTCACTTGACAATGGTGCCAAAACAAAGACAAGAATTAACGAAAGCTTTCTTTCGTATTTTAATCATACCTAGACTTAAAATTGTCTCTATTGCTTAAACAGCCCTTTGTAACTTAACCATTGTCTTTCTGAATTTCCCGTCAGGTTACAAAGTGGGGAATGTAAACTATTGCGCACGTCTAATAACGTTGTCAGTTGAAAACACAAGTGGGTTCACGTGACAATGGTGCCTTTCAGCATGACTGTTCCTGCAGTGCTTTAAACAACACATGGTTATATGTAAAATACTATAAACTTAAAGGAGTTTCCAATAATATAATAGAATGCTTTCAATGATCTCACATTTTAGCTATATATATTTGTTAACTATGCACAGGGCTCTCTGATAACTTCTAAATGCTATGCTGTCTAGCCGAATACGAGTCTCAGCCACTTAAAGGACATATTATTTTCGAAAAATCCTGCGAGCTAAAATGCTAATGCGCTCTTGAAAGCAGCCAAGCCACAAGAGTCCTTGAAAGGAAAATTTACATCGACCCTTACGTAGCACGAAGCTATAAAGGAAACCTGCACGGGTATCTCGAAACAAAGCTGCGTAGTTGAAGAAAAATTCGTCCTGGTCGGTGATTCAAACCCAGAAGCAACGCCTTTTCGGGGCAGTCGCTCTACCGTCCAAACTAACCAGGAGGATAGCTGATCGCCGCGCGAGGGCGAATTAATCGATAATTCGAAGCTTAAGAATAACGAATGTGGCAAATCAAATCTGCGGAATTCCGCAAGGTGGAAGGTTCATGAAAGGAAAACTGACATCCAGCCGTATGTAGCACGAAGCTATGAAGAAAACCTACACGGGTTGCTCAGAAACAAAGCTTCGTAGTCAAAGAAAAGTTCGTGTTGGTCCGGGATTCGAATCCGGGACCAGAGCCTTTCCGGCGCGGTCGCTCTACCATCTGAACTAGGATTTTAGCAGACTGCAGTTAAACTATACTGGTACTATACGAATTATTAGACAACTCGAAGCGTGAGGACAATGAGAGAGCGAGAGAGAGAGAGGGGGGAAAGGCAGGGAAGCTAGCCAGACGCACGTCCGGACAATGAGTATGCATTGTCCTTACGCTTCGAGTTGTCGATTAATTCACTCTCGCACTGCGATCTGATAGCCTCATGGTTAGCTAAGATCGTGGAGCGATCATCCCGGAAAGGCGGCGGTCCCAGGTTCCATTCCCGGACCAGGAAGAATTGTTATTCAACTATGAAGCTTTGTTTCTGAGAAACCCGAGTGAGTTTGCTGAAGCTACTATGGGTGGATGTCAATGCTCCTTTCATGAACATTCCTTCACCTTGCGGAATCCCGCAGAACTGATTTGCCATGTACGAGTTCTTATGAGTGTACCTGAGTGAACGTCGGTCAGCAGCTTTGAGCACAGTAGATTTTCTTTACTTTTCTCTTTATTTCCACTTTCTGACAAGCAGAGAAGCCAACCACGCGCGACCATCGTTATACTCCCTGCGTTCCCGTCTTTCCATCTCTCTCTCTTCATCTGGATCTCTAAGATTGAGAACACGGAGTGCATTTAAAATTAAAGAACGTCGAGCTAAAAATTAAAAAAAGAAAGGACAAGGCAGTATCAAGCCTTCTAAACTTCCTCCTTGTATGTTACGTTTTCTTTAATCGACGTTTGTAATTAACAGAAAGAACAAATATCACCCCAAAAATAAGTTGGCCGATCTCCTTACCACTCCCTAATTCAAGTTGGTCGACGTCAATCCCAAATTTAGGAGTGCAACACCCCCATATTACCCCTTTCCCCATATTACTCCCAAATTTAGGTTGGCCCACCCCCATATTACCCCCGAATTAAGGTTGGCCCATCCCTATATCACATCCAAATTAGGTTGAACCACCAACGTATCACCCCCACCCCTATATCACCCCCAGATTCAAGTTGGGCCACCCTCATATCACCCCAAATTTAGGTTGACCCACTCCCAAAACCAAGTTGGCCCACGTCAACCCCATGTATTTTCTGCGGCGCCCTATGTATTCCTATAGGAACGGTGTCGTGCTTATTGCGTTACAGACAAGACTTTGCCCGATTTTGCTTCTATAATTGCAGGGGTTTTCGCGAAAGTATACTAGAATTTACAAAAAAAAAATTATCTGTGTCTCGCGGTTAATCTTCGCAATTCAAACTCGCAACTGCAGTCATCGCCAAGTAGAGCGCCGAGTAGGTCGAAAAGAGGCGGCGGTGGCTGACATTCCTCTCGCATCTTCAGCGCTAATTAAATTGTCTGGTCGCACTCAAGCGGCTGGCACGCACAGAGCCGCGAAATGCGACGCGATACGATATTCGCGTATTACAGAGGCGTTGGTTCAAGTTCCGTCAGTCATACCATTTCATTCACGGTCAGCTTCAACGCGCGCGCGCGTCGCCCCTGCATCGTTCGAATTGTCCATAGTGCACGCCTGGGGGCCCCGTCCTCTGCCTTCCTCGCATTGGCGGATCCCTTTTCGCACTCTCAACTCGCTCGGCCGGCACACAATTCATTAGTCCGCGCGAATCTAGAATTTCGCTCAGCGGAGAACACCCCTCCCCCATCCCACCTGCCCCCTTTTCCACTTCCTGCCCCTTCTATACCGCCGTTTCACGCAGACCTCCTTGTCCTTCAGGCTTCAACTGTTCTACATGACCGATGCGAGCTCCCTTTGTTCGCCTCGTTTCACGGCTGCACTGGGATCTCTCGAGTCGAAGATTACGAGGAATTCGAGAGCACTGCCCTTCGGAGCAGGAAGGAAAGGGGCACGAAGGGCAGGGGGTCGAAATGACTACGCGTTCGCACTCGTCTGCGCTCCAGGCCCGTAGTGCCTCGGAGCCATTAAGGGAGTCCGTGTCGCCTTTCCAGATGTTATAGGAAGTAAGACGGCATCCGACCATCATATCAACTAATTAAACAGGAACGGACTCGTTGCCGAAGCTGTAATGCAAGCTGAAACTGCCATATATGAAAATGCACGTAATAACACAGACGTGTTCGTATTCTGAAAGCAAGCTAATAGCAGCTGATCATTCTTATGTTTAAATGCAGGGACGTGAACACTGCACGCTGATCGAACACCGAGTTTGCCAGGAGGGCATAGCATTAACTCTAGAGTGTGCTTGATCTAAAGAACTATGCATGGTCACGTGATTTGGGTTGCTGTACGAATATTCTGTTCAGCTGTACACGTCCTAGGCCAATAGAAATACAGAGACGAGAGAAGATGCAGGCACAAACCAGCCTTTCTGATCAATTCTAAAACAAATTATTTCGCTGCAGCAAAACTGAGCCGTTCGGTCGTTCAAGAATACTACGCGTTACGTACGCGCACATATAGACAAAAATTTCGGCAGAACCCATCTCGCGATGGCTGTCGATGTTAATGGGATTAGCATTCAAGCAGTATAACTACATACCGTGTTGTTAAGGGCCTCTGTATTTAGAATCTGTAGTGATCACCCTGAGATTTTCATTGCTTCGGCTGTATGCGACATACACGTATATTGCCTGCAGGATCAACCCACTTTGCCATGACACTCGCTCGCCAAGGTCGGCACATGACCATGACGCCCTGACGATGACTGCATGACAATGACGCTGTGACGAGGAGTGAATGACGAATTAGAAATGACGTCGACGGAACGACGAAGGCGGTATGACGACAACGGCGTCACGAAAATGGGATGATGATTATGAAGTGATGACGATGTTATATCGACGATGGCATGAGGACAATGGAATGGCGAAGAGTTTATGACGACGACGGTGTGCCGAGAATTGGATGACGAAGCTAGAATGATAATGACGGAACGACCACGATGGTTTCACGACCACGAGCACATACCTAGGGCGCTATTCTGGACATTCCGCCATTTTCGTCGATGTGTGACGTAGACGCTACGTGAATAAAATGGCGCTGATGGCCCCATTTTGCTTTCGTAACGTGACGCCAATCTGACGTTTGGCCTAAGAAACTGAAATGAAGGCACTGAACGTAAGGTTCTCAGTCAAGCAAAACGGTTTTCCTCCGCAGTAAAAATAAAGCAGCTAGCTCAAAACATATTATTTCGTCGAAAACGCTTCTCGCTTCCATCGTCTGCTGCGTACAAGCCGCCGTCTGCTTCATTAGCTATAGGATGCGTGTCCCCGCGAAATGGAAAGTGTCATCGTAAGTTGGCGCCAACGCGCTTGTTTTCTGCCTTGGTACAACATACGTGACCTACCAGTGGTGATTCCCGCACGTTCTAGGCCGCGTTATCGCTATCTCGTGAAACGCAAGTGACTCAGCCCGACTCAGCTGGCTGAGAAAGGCCGAATAGCACAGATAGCGTTGCGCGCGCCAGAGATATCCGCTTGCACCACGCAAGCGCCGGCGCTGCCATCTCATTCGCACCGCATTAGGAAACTTCAAGGCGCCGCTTTGCGTAAATTCCTTTTTATAAACAAAAACACGCCGTTTTCATAACTTGTGAGTGTGCGAAAAGGCATTAATCTTGATTACAATACAAACATAGCTGTCAAAAGTGGACAGCATTGCAGAAAGTTTCCTATGTTAAACTGATATTATTTCGTATAAACGAGTTCTTTTAACAAATGATGGCCTTAAACACAAATGCCAACACCACCCGAGAGCAATGCAAATACTACGAGCACGCGTTATGAACAAAACATTTTCGTGGCGCCAAACTACGGGGAAAATGTGGCGCTATGCATTCCTCTCGGCCGCCATTGCATATGGCTGCTCATTAGCATAATTCGCGCGGCTCGTCGCATCGCAAATTATGACGGAAAATCTCTGCAATGGCAGCGCAATGCAACGTCATGCAACGTCAAATTGACGTTTAAGAAACAGCCCTTCCTGTGACACTCCCCACAGCATATTCCTTCAGTCAATCAGCAAGCTGGTATGGCTGCTATCTTGGATCGCCACCGCATATTCGCGAAATTGCAGATGCATTGCATTGGCTTATGTCCGCCACCGCTCACATTGTTTTTGAAGCTCTAACGTTGCAAATAGCTGCCAGGGACTAAAAATATGTATTAGTCAATAAAACTTGCAGCTCCACGTCACGTTTCGTCATCTTGATGAAAACGCAAAATTGCATTTTGCAAAACTTCCATTTCCCGGCACAAATTTCAAGGCACGTGAGCACTCCACAGCCAATCAGAGAGACAACATAGCGGATAATGGCGGCCGTGCAGCCGCCATGCGTGTCGAGAATAGCGCCCCTAGTGGCCCAAGCTAGTATACAACTTGGGTCACTGGGTCGGCTTAACAAGATAGATAGATAGATAGATAGATAGATAGATAGATAGATAGATAGATAGATAGATAGATAGATAGATAGATAGATAGATAGCACCAAAAATGTTACGGGGTTAAAAAGAGTCAGGCGTGTATTTACAGAATACTTACAATAATTATATCAGCTGACAAGATGGTAGCGAGCGCGCGAAACCCAGAACATCGTCTTCTCCTGACGATTAAAACATCTTCTTTGTCAGCGTGTCACAATACCCATGGGTGCGTGAAGCAGGTAAAGAATGCTGATCACTAATCACATATTACTTATCTTTTAGAACGTGGTATCCGTAAGAAAATGGAAGCATCAATAAAGTTTTCTACGCAATGCTAAACAATAGTTTAATTTTGGAGTCTCACGTGCAGAAACTACCATCTACTTATTACACACGCTGTAGTTAAGAACTTTGAGAGTTTTTAAATAAGGGTCCTAAATATTTTGGGAATCCAAAGTAATGGAGAGTTTTAGTTTAGGGGACGCAAGTGGCTTGCGTACGCAAGAACTGGGGGCGTTGGTACTGCGCATGCGCAGACCCCTACGTCTGGATCTCTGCAAGCGCTGTACCGTCGCCCCTAGTTCTTGCGTACGCAAGCCGCTTGTGTCCCCTAAACTAAGACTGTCTAATAACGTCGAATACACTGCGCATGTGTCCTACGCAGGGGGCATTTGTGGCTTGCGTCGGGCACGCTATATTCAAGATATATAGCGAGGTGCCCTAAGCATGCTTCAAAATCTTTGCGTAAATGCAAGAGTGTTGGGGCAAAGGTTCCCAAAATGTTCCTTCCTCTGGACTTTCGATGAACACCATACCGACTGCACTGAGGAGGAAAAGTATTGTGTCAGTAGCACCAGGAGTGCGGGGTCGCAAACTCTGGCGGAACTGGGGAAAACATACTTTCAAACAGCTCAGAGCAAAGGAAACTTTTAAGCCGTAATTGCATTACGTGCGTTGACAGAACCATAGCCTACTAAAGAAAAAATATATCTGTCAGTGGTGCGCATGCGTGTAACGTAAGCTGGGCTTCTGCTCTTTTGTACGAATAGCTGACAACAACGCCAGCTAAATACGGCTCCACTAGTTCTAAAGCTCGTTGGTAACACGAGTTAGCGACACATGTGGAACACGTACTATCGGGTAGAGTATGAGCTACAACATGCCACCGCTTTGCCACACATTTTCGCATTGTAGCTCATACTGAGCGTGATAGCACGCGGCATTCCTTACCAGAAGCTCATCGCATTAGTCGAACGCTTAAATGGCCAGCGCGCCGGCGGCCAGAACTGACCATATTTTCAGTAGGAGCTTCGACACTAATCTTCGTCTGTCATAACGCGTTGTCATCGTGTCCTCAGTTGAGCACGCAGTGGGAAGGGAGGATCTGTTCTTCAAGCTTCATGACCCTGAGACAGGCATCGCGATCGAAGAACGATTATTACGACGACGACAGGATGAGCCAGCGAGGATTGGACGTTCAGGTCCGTCGCGGAGGATGGACGGGAACTCGAAATGCGACGCCGCACCTCGTTAATTCGCTAGCAATGGTCGCGGCTGACTTTCCGCAGCAAGATAATCATTTATCGCGGAGGATAAACGAATGCGAGTGGAACATGCTATGGACGGCGGCTGGCGATAACGACATAAGAGAGAGAGAGAGGTGTGGACAAGCAAAGCGAGGAGTTGGACCGCTTGACGCCGCGGCTCTTAGCACACTGAACCCGGAGGCGGTTTATCAGGTGGCTCCTAGCCCCGGCTTCTGTTTACACACGAGGCTAAGCACATCGCACTTGCCTGTTCCCGGAAACTTACAGGACCCGCGCGAATGAGTTTTGCGCTGAAGCCGCTGGCCACCAGAGATAAAACAGGCTGCGTTGCTTTACCTTGCATCAGAGAGGAAAGAGCGTCCGTACGCGACGCTAATTCCCGTGGTAGGACTACGACGCGAAGAGAGAAATTTGCGTCTACGGCTGTGAACGCAGGCAGCACTGTGTACTAAAATGACGTTGTTGTCTTTTACTGCTTCATGTTTTCTGTCACGTGGAACTGTTGTCTTGTGAAACACGAGCACTTGGGAAGGCACTCGACGGCTTATAATTTTACCGCGGAGCTGATATGCGCTAGGTTGTGGCGGTTTGTTGCGTGCGTAGAACGATCGCGTAGACCAAGCGCGTAGAAGAGAATCAGCTGCAGCGTCTATATAGATATGCATATACAAAGTGTATCGCCATATGCATTGTGATAAAATATATTGTAATAAGAAAGTAAAATCGGAATAGACGCGGTTAAGTATGAATTGCGGTTTGACATCACGGGTTGTATAGGCAAACCACGTTACCTTATCTCAGTTACCTTCCATCCATCCAATTGGTTGGGTACGTAGGGTGAGGACTGCGGAAGAACAGCGCGCCTACAAAGAACATCGTCGTGAACGAAGCGGGAATGAACGCGGCGACGGCGGTCGGCACGTAATACGGACGATGATCGTGCCGCAAACACCAAGCGTATGCACCTTTGGTTGTATCACCCCTACCGACTCCACTCCCATCGTAATTGTGGGTGATTTCAACATAGACGTGTCTCGACCAGACGGAAAGTGGTTCTTGGCGTTTCTCTTGGAAAGGTTCGGCATTCAATGTTACACAAACATCAGTGTGTTCACGACGCGTCATCGGTCGTGTATAGACCTCACATTGGCCAAGAACTTTTCCAGTGCCGTCACAAAGCCACTGGCCCTTTATCATAGCGATCATAAAGCGACAGCCACCTTGTTGACCAAATCATAAATCCAATAAAGCAAACAAATGAAGGTTAAAAATCAATGAAGCATTGTGTATGCAATTGATTAAACCATAAAAAATTGCGTAAAAGCGAAATTCATATGTCTTTGTTTGGTATGTATTTTGTTTTCAATCAACATATTTATTATCAACATATTTATCAGCAGATCTGCAGCTCCGCTGGTAATTCACCTTCACAGAGTGGAATGGCTCTGAATGTTTCGTTTCAGCTCTGCAACAATATAAACATGAAAAATTATTTTAGTCTGTAACACTTCTCCCTCTCACCAAAAAATTATCAGGTAATTAATAAATGCTGTTTAATATACTATTTCAATTACACTCTTAGTTATTAGCTAATAGTTCAACAGTCCGATCACTAAACCTTCAGGGTAGCAAATATTTCTTCATTTGACTTATAACCTACCGCGCCCATTCGGCATCGTTAGCCCGCTATCAATGGTTTGAAATGCCGCTTCCAAGACCTTTAGCACCGCTCACGGACGCACTGCGCCATCGGATGTGAAGGAAGAGAACTCTATGTTCGTTTCTTCAGCAGTTTGCTTCTTTTTTTGCATGGCGGTGATTTTTGAACGCGCACGCGCGCCGCTGGAAGCGGCGCGCGTGCGCTTCGGAAGATTTCAGATTTCGTGAATCCGCTGTGTCTACGACTGATTTTATCGGTGGATCAAGCAGCACGGAGTCTGAATATGTTGCCTTTTCTTCGGACTTTGAGAGTGACGACGACGCAAACGAGCACGGCACATCGGCGGCCGCAGCCCGGTTAGTTTCGCCTCTTGCTTCGGCCCATCTTTGTTGTTTGGAGCACTTGAGAGCCTGCCGAGATGGAGACTTATCGAAACTGCAAGAGATGTTGCAACGATAGGAAAACCGAGCAGAAAACAAGAGTTTACTGCAAGATGTGCAACATTCCGCGATATTTTGCACCGAGGAACTGCTTCGCCGCATGACACGCCCAGCTGTAGTGCCTGTGGTTAAATTTTCGTAGTGGAAGACCTGTTCAATGAAAAATTTCGATCTTTTGAAGGTAGTACGCATTAGACGCAATACATTTTGTATATCTCATATTTCTTGTGACATCTTTTTTAATTTGTACGTGGAAGCGTGTCTTTACAAACTTTGTTCAGTTTTATCTCATAATCTTGATTCTAGCAATTTGTATCTTTTTTATGGCATACATCTCATTAATAAAGCTTTTAAGCGTGAAATCTGCATTTATCTTGCTTTTTCTTTAGGTATTACAAGAAATTATGAGTGCCGCAGTTCCTTCAGAAAAAAGGAATTGGTGTAACCAACAAATAAACACTGTAGGGAAAGAGTTAAGCAAGAGCTGCCTGCCATCGTGCGCGGGGTGAACGGTTCTCAGCTAAACTGCTCAACGTTATTCATACTATTCAGAACTACGGAAGTGTTTTTTTTTTTTACGAACTTGTTACAACTCCTAAAGTTCAGGCTCACGTGTTTACAGATATATATTCGTGATCTAAAATTTACTTTTCCAGACTGTGAATGTCAAGAATGCTTTAATTGTCCAAAGAACCCGAGGTGTTGAAATGTGCCCGAATACTTCACATATTTTTAGGAAGAGGGCATCTTTAGAGTATATAGCGTCAGGTAACAGAATCCGCTGGAATGAGTTAAACACAAAGCATGGAAAAAGCTATGACCTGTTCGGTCCCCTACCCGCAGTGCTCTTATCCATCGCCTTGCAGTTCCACGAGCAAACTGAGGAACTGAATGCCTGATCTTCTAGAGTAAGCGCATTAGCTTATTTGTTACATGCACGAATAGCACACACACGTACACATATTTGATACGCACACTTAGTTACTTGTGTTGTGTATGAGTGTATGTCATCATCAGCAGCAACAGCAGCAGCCTATTTTTATGTCCAATGTAGGACAAAGGCCTGTCCCTGCAATCTCCAATTACGCCTGTCTTGCGCTAGCTGATTGCAACTTCCGCCTCCAAATGTAGTAATTTCACTCCTCAACCTAGTTTTTTGCCGTCCAAGACTGCGTTTCCCTTCCCTTCGCACCCATTTTGTACATGTAATACTCCACCGGTTATCTACCCTATGCTGAAGTCTAAACACCAAACGATCAAATAGTATGAAGAAAAAAATCAAACAGCAATAAACACCAAGAAAAGAATTCATTTGAACAATCGAAACTTCTCCCCTACGAACTAATTACGACGGAAGCGTGGGGAAAGTAGCCCGCTTTCTTTTTCCCAAGGAAAATGGGAAAAGCAAACTACAAGAGGCACGCGTAAAGACGAACAGTGGTCGGCTGAGTACCGCGATAGTATCTATGAAATCGATGCCGCCAGCGGGCTCGCGATCGCCGAATACACGTATATTTCATCTTGTTTCGCCATCGAGCTCCCTCAGCGACAGCTCACGAGATGCCGAAGGCGAGATGTTTTCATAACGCGAGCTGCCAGATCAGCCATAACCGCGAGTGCTATCCATCATTGAGAAGAAAACCGGCGCACTTGGCCAGGAACGAATCTTCCACATCCCTGCCTATTTTTCTTTTGTGTCAGCAGCTTTTCTTTGTATTGTTTCCTTGTGTGTTACGCTTCTGTGCGAGACCGCGGAAGCAATCCGGGTGCCCCCGTCGACAGACGCGTTTGGGCTGGAACACGAGACGTAGCCGCAGCGGAACGTTATCGGTGCCTGTACAGCGCCAGTCCGAGCCACCACGGCAGCTCATATTCTATCTTCACGCACCACGTCTATAGCCGCGTTTGGTTCACGCCGCCGTCAGGGCCTGACAGTCTGTTAAGTGATTCGGGCGGAAGCGTTCATTACGGATACGCAGCGTAAGAGAGCCGATGAGCGAGTGGCCTGCCAGCTGAGCCCACAGTTGACCCCCGGGCTTTGTGCGCAGCGACCAATGAGCGCACATGGACGCAGAGTTGCATGTGCGCTGAACACGAAGTGAGCGCCCCCGCAAACATACGACACATACAAAAAAAAAAAAAAGAACTCCAACAAGCGTCGTCTTCTCTACGAGGCCTAGCGCCTGCTACTTCGTTACGCAAAGAAGACTCATCGTTATAAAGAATCATATAGACAGAAGGCAGAGCTATTGTACATTTTGTTAGGGAGTGGCAAGTGCCTATACCAAAGAAAATATATAGAGAATGCAGTTTAAGAGAGATGTATAGGAACAGCAGGGAGTACACGGGCATTAACCAGGGCTCCACCCGGTGCGCAACACGACATTGGCGTAGCAAACAGCAGCGTGCCCTGCATATGCTGGAATAAGAGAAGGATGAAGTAGAGGAGATGTACAGGAAGTGACAAGCGGAATAGAAGACACACCTTCGCGTCTGGTTGATATAATGTACGGTAATGAGGCGCAGGGCTGTAGCGTGCTGTTATCTGCACTTAGTGTACGGATGCGCGCTTGTTATTCGCTTATAGAGAAGCGCCCGCTAATGACACTTATAGTGTCAGCTGCAGTGAATCGGCGCGTGCGCAGATTCACTTTATGTGCGCAGATGTGAGCGTTAGTATGTCGTACTTCGAGTAAACGAGGCCAGAGGGAGAGGCTCTTTAAGAGAATCTGGAGAGGTTTTCCTGATGGCTCAACTAGTAACCTACCCCGGATGGACGCGATAACATAGGAGATGGCACACAGATCACACCACCTTCGAACTATGGGAGTTTCACGATGAGATACAGCCTTTTCTGAGGCAAAAAATGCTAGCAACCGTTCCCATATCTGTTGTTGGGGCAAGAGGCTATTCACGCACTATAATTTAGTTATTTTAGTGCGCCGGCCAGAGTGGCCATTTATAGTCCTCATGTGCATCCTCCTTCGTGCACATGTTGCTCACTCTCACCTTTTATTCCTCTTTTTGAATTGCCTCTTACCCTCAGTGTAGGGTATTAAACCATATCCTGGTCTGGTAGACTTCTCTGCCTCTCCTTTCCTTGCTTTCTTTCACTCTCTCTCAAGCTTAGACGCGTGTCTACGCAGGAACGTGGACCTTAGTAGCGCTGGACGCTCAGGCGGCGCTTGTTCGGGGTTTAATTAATTCCAGCATTTAAAGGAGCTACACACGATCTATGTTTAGTGGATTCATAAAGAGGACCGTAGAATGTTAAGCGGTGTGAAAAGCAGTGTATATTTCCTTTCTCTCTCTCTTTCTCTCTCTAGTGTTCTTACTTTCTGCTCTTTGCGATAGCAATAAAGTTTTTATGCGTGTAAGCTTTCTGCTGTACGTGCACTGGCCATATTTCTCTTTTTTTTCATGGCCGAGTCAGTTCATCGATCAGTGATCGAACGGATCTGTTTGTTCCGCATCGTATATCGCGAGGGGCAAGTTCTTTCATACTCAATATTTTTTTCTTGCATCTTTTTTTACACATCGACAACCTAGCTTTAACATGAAATTGGGTCGTAATGGAAGAAACAATGCATCGGTGACAGCTTCCGGAGAAAGCAGCAGCTGCGTATGACAGTCGGGGTGGAGCGAGACATCTAGGCTAGTCTTACCAATCTTCATATATATATATATATATATATATATATATATATATATATACACGCACACACGACTCGACACAAGACAATCATAACCGCGAAAGCCTTTCTTTTTTTTTCCGTGATTGCTGTCTCTCTGTGGATGGGCCCTAGATGATCTGTGTTCTCTGCCTAATAGTTGCTACAGGCTGCCCATTGCGAAAGGATGCGAACGAGAAGGATTCGGGAAGGATGCAGGAACGAGAAGGATGCGGGATGCGGGATGGAGCTGCTTTCTGCGATATGTCGAGCTGCAATCAACAGTAATTTTTTTATGCTTCCAAAAGAAAGCGAGAAAGAAAGAGAGAGAAAAAGAAAGAAAAAGAAAGACAAAGGAAGCGATCAGGCTGAAATGCAGGTTTCACTAGCTTTGTACAGGACCTATTGCATTCCTGTCCTATAAAAAAAAACTGACAGCCTGCGATTTCGATAAACCTCCGCAGATCAATGATGTTCTATTGTTGTTGGCCCAGTCGCTTGAGCACTAAAGCAAGCTTCTTCTCTCTCTCTGGCTGTCTCCTTCATTCGCAAAAGAAATTTGTCCGTTCTTCACTCGTCAAACTCCGTAAATATTCCCTTGGGACCGATCATCTCTCAGGTTTCCTGTCCTGTATATGTGTGTATAAATGTGCCTTTTGCTACGATGAATTACGGCCGACCGCTTAGTTGTCGATGTCTAGCAAAAAAAAGAACGAAAAGCGTTGCTTTTGTGCTATTCAGGGACATCAGTCCACTTCATCATCATCATCAGCAGCAGCAGCAGCAGCAGCCTGGTTATGTACACTGCAGGGCAAAGGCCTCTCCCATACTTCTCCAACTACCCTGGTCATGTACTAATTGTGGCCATGTTGTCCCTGGAAACTTCTTAATCTCATCCGCCCACCTAACTTTCTGCCACCTCCTGCTACGCTTCCCTTCCCTTGGAATCCAGTCCGTAACCCTTAATGACCATCGGTTATCTTCCCTCCTCATTACATGTCCTGCCCATGCCCATTTATTTTTCTTGATTTCAATTAAGCTGTCATTAACTCCCGTTTGTTCTCTCACCCAATCTGCTCTTTTCTTATCCCTTAACGTTACACCCATCATTCTTCTTTCCATAGCTCGTTGCGTGATCCTCAATTTAAGTAGAACCCTTTTCGTTAGCCTCCAGGTTTCTGCCCCGTACGTGAGTACTGGTAAGACACAGCTGGTTATAAACTTTTCTCTTGAGGGATAATGGCAACCTGCTGTTCATGATCTGAGAATGCCTGCCAAACGCACCCCAGCCCATTCTTATTCTTCTGATTATTTCAGTCTCATGATCCGGATCCGCGGTCACTATACCTGCCCTAAGTAAATGTATTTCCTTAACACTTTCAGTGCCTCACTACCTATCGTAAACTGCTGTTCTTTTCCGAGACTGTTAAATATTACTTTAGCTTTCTGCAGATTAATTTTTAGACCCACCCTTCTGCTTTCCCTATCCATGTCAATGAGCATGCATTGCAATTGGCCCCATGAGTTACTAAGCAAGGCAAGGTTATCAGCGAATCGCAAGTTACTAAGGTATTCTCCATTAACTCTTATCCCCAATTCTTCCCAATCCAGGTCTCTGAATACCTCCTGTAAACACGCTGTGAATAGCATTGGAGATATCGTGTCTCCCTGCCTGACGCCTTTCTTTATTGGGATTTTGTTGCTTTCTTTATGGAGGACTACGGTGTCTGTGGAGCCGCTATAGATATCTTTCAGTATTTTTACATACGGCTCGTCTACACCCTGATTCCGTAATGCCTCCATGACTGCCGAGGTTTCGACTGAATCAAACGCTTTCTCGTAATCAGTCCACTTGCTGTTGGCAAAATGTGAATTCGTGGCCTAGGACATATCACCAATGTAACAATGCCAGAATGCCCACAACCTCGAATGTGTACTAAAACCAAAATATTTTTTTTCGATAACAACCTCTCTTTGCGCAGTGTTTCCGGAATCAAAGTACGTCCAAATATATTATAAAGGTCATCATAAATGTGGCATTCCATTACTTCCGCGTCTGTTTTAGGTAGTACTTGTCCCTTACGTAAATAATTACGTCACAACCCTCGAGTAAAGACGTGAGTCAAATAAATTTAAATGATAAAGAGGTTGTAGTCGTGCAAAACACCAGAATTGTCGGAATGCCGGCTTCTCCGCTGTTGAAGCATCCTACGCAGGAGTACGCGTTGTTGTTCAGCATACACTCAAAGCAAGAGACGCCGGAAGTCGCGTACGGGGATACACCTACGCAGTAACAAATTCTTCCTCGCCTTCAAAGGCCGCGCTTAATTTTTTTAATAGAGCAAAAGGTTGCCGAAATAATGTATCATAATAATAACACATCAAGAATAAATTACTTAAGTTTATGTTACGCTTAGATATTTAATAAGACAGGCTAACCAGGTCGTCCGGCTGCACACTATACGGAAGATGGCAGCAATGGATCTATGCGTTAGCGGAAACTTCCGCCAACGCATAGATCCATGGTTATCTAGAAAGGACAGCTGAGCCGTCAGTCCCCCCATATTTAACTGAAAATTCAAAAACAGTGTATGCCACATGCTTGTGGACCATCGTAGGCAGTTATATATTGGTAGCTCCGTGTGAAAACTTCTGATGCAGCCAATTTCTTGCTTTTTCCAAATGTCACATTTCCCTTAACTGCTGAACGAGACTTGTTCAACAGAGAACACGCGTATTAGTGGCTCAAGAGACGTGCGTTTATGCTGTCAAAATGGCACAGCCTTAAACGTGTTTACGTTTCTTGAGCACCATATTTTAAGACTGATAAAAAATATAATAGCCCAGCAATAATAAGAAGCAAGAAACAGGGACAGAGACGCAAGCCACTTTTCAGCTTAGGAGCTTAAGTTCTCGAAGACTAAGAACGTCGCTCTAGAAACACAGTCTTTGTTTGACTTAGCAGGATTTTATGTATTTACCAAAACTAAAACTTTACTTTTCTTACCAGTTTACAAGTCCTTTTCATGTAGTGTTTTTTCCCCTCGTATTTTTTCCTGAGAACAGCTACAGGTACGGCATATGAGTTTAATTTTCATTAAATTGGTATACCCTGCAGCGTACAGATATGCAAGTAATGTTAACGAGACGAAAACACACAAATTCCGTTATGGCATTGAAATTTTCGAGCTCACTTCGAAAATATTGCACTTTGCCGTGCTAATGCATGCATACATATCTTATGCCGTTTGCTTCTATTGCAAGATATTTCTGGCCCCTTATTAATTTGTTTTCCTCACAAGCAGCTTATATTTAGGTTTTCCGCAGGCTTGCTGTAAAAAAAATGGAACGATAACAACATCGTGGCGCATCATGGCCGCGCCAATCCTGCCAGCTTCGGGCAAAACAGGTGGTAATTTCAGACTCATTTGCCCACTTCACGCGAAGTACGAATGAATGGCGTTGTAGACTTTCGATATCCTTCAACTCACTTTCGTTCTCTCTCTCTCTTGGCAGCAATGTTCGGGCGTCATCTCAGTGGTCCTCTTGAGACTAATTCTTGATATCTAGACATGAAGACCTAGCTCGTATCTTGAAGCAATTAAAACCCTCAGTGACGAACACAAGCGCACCAACACGTCAGAACGACCAATTTTTATAGCAAAAATGGTGCACAATAAACGAGGATACATGTCCCTCGTTATATTATATATATAGCACTGTAAATGAGCAAAGAC
Organism: Dermacentor variabilis; assembly: GCF_050947875.1. NCBI lineage: Eukaryota > Metazoa > Arthropoda > Arachnida > Ixodida > Ixodidae > Dermacentor > Dermacentor variabilis. Next base: position 36,830,274 of record NC_134572.1, on the reverse strand, counting down.
TCATCTCTATTCCGACTTTGAATGCACGAGCAATGCTCGCAAAAACTCTTGTACAAAGGCGTTTGAAATTCTCATTCACGTTCACAAACGCACGCGTCATAACGTTTCTGTGAATCTTTCTCGACTGCTAAACCAATTTTTGTGATCGGCTTTGATTACGTGAAGTCTAGAGAACCCTTAAAGTTTCATTTCCGATTTCTGGTTTCTAAGCCGCAGTAATGCATGTGCTTTATCAGCGTTTTACGACAGTAAGTTTTGGAGCCAACTTGAGCAAACGCTTCATCAGCGGCAAAGAGCTGAAAGGAGCGAGTCATGCAACAGCGCCAGAAGCAGCGTAGTCGGAGGACCTTCGAAATGAAAGAACACTTTGATCACGCTAGTCACACGTAGTAGGACCCTTGCCAGCTAGGGTTCACAACCTCCCCAAATTTAGCGGGACAATCCCGACTTATAAATAAATGAACCGAATCGACCCTGTTGGAACTGCTAAATCTTCCGACTTTCGTTGTTTTTCTTGTAAATAATAATCAATAAACCAAATTTCTCTTGAATAATGCGCGACAGCTCGTTTGCGCATTCCTCTCTTTTGAATTATGGTGCATTGTGATTATCCTAAACGCGGTCTTAGTTTTGTCTCCGCTTTACCTCTCTTGTAGGCCGTAATCCTTCGCAGTACATCTGACTGTATTCGTAGCCTCCTCGTTCACCCGACTACTGCAACTTCCTTAAAATTATTTTAACATGGTAGGACTGAAAAAATGGTTACAGCTTAGTTGCCCTTACACTCTGGCGGCTCCTGGCACTGACAGAACCAGTCGTCGTCAACCACCGCTCGGCGCTAGCGGTGTCTGTGTATACAGTTTACTTACCTAACCGAAAGCTATCGACCGCACGTTGGGAACTGCTTCAACGATATGCTTCAGTTTTTTATTACGGGCAGCCACTTTTCAAGATTCCTGCTTCTTTCTTTTTTTTCGTCTGCTTCTTGAAGTTTGGCGACGCTGGATTCGAACGAACACTCGATTAACAGTGCGAAGCTTGTAAAGAATCTCGTCGTAGGCAAATAAGTACCTTCTTGTTCCTACTGCCTTCAGGGCTCTCGCTGAAAGCCCCGTGTTTTGTCGGTGCATTCTTTTCTACAAGAGAAGAGCTCACCGACAACCGATGGGCGATGACAGCAGCACGCGTCTCAAGTTGAAGCCTTTCTACGTCTCCCTCCGGCTACGTAAACTAAGAGCGCTGGATTCCTGCAAGCTTATTCTCTTTCTTTTTCCCTCTGTTTGCTTCGTTTCCTCGCCGCGTGCCTCGTTTCGCCGTCGTATTGACATCGCCTCGTGTTTTCGAACGCTCGCAGAATCCGCGAGCTCCTACGTACAGTTCTGCGACGCGTTAACACCAAGGTGACGCGTCTGAGCCTTCCTTCTCGACGCGTGCTTCGTTTAGATTTGGCGTACGCCGCCTACGCCGAGTATATTTGCTTCTTGCAGAGTACCCCCGGTTGCCACGGGGTTGGCTGCGAACTTTGCCTCACATGGCGACATTGTTTGTGTTGAGTTCTGGACGTGACAGCGCGCTATGCGTTCGGGTACTTTAGTCTCGCCGTCCCACGTAAAAAGATTCGAATTCCTGAATGCGCTGCGCGCTAATGAACTAGCACACTCCACGTCCGAACTCGTAACGAAGCGATGCGGCAAAGCGAAGTGACTCGGAAGTCGTCGCGTGGCTTCCTTAGACAGAGCTTGCACGCTACCTGTGCGTGTAAGGAGCATGTCAACAACCTTTGTTGCGACCTGCGTTTTCCGCTGATGAGAGAGAAAGAAAACTGACGCGGGGAAAATGCAAAGAGTTCAACCAGGCTGAGCATGGTTGGCTACCCTACATAGCGGAGGAGGAGTAAAATAATGGAAATTAGGGCAAGATTCTGATGATGAGTATGATGAAAACGCTTATTGAGAGAAAAGAAAAGTTAACGGTACACATAGACACGCTCAAGCATTTGCAGGTCATCCAGTCAAAAGTAAACACATGCATAGATTAGTACGGAGCAGCGCTTTTGTGGCTTTGTAGATTATAGACGCACGCGGTCACGGTCCTAGAATCTTCTCTCTGAAAGGCCTGCCATCTGTGTCCCAATGCCGATCGCATTTCAAAGCACAAGCCAGCAATCGTGGTATTAAAAGCAGTCATCAAACACTTCGTCTTTCTTCACTGTTAGCTATCTTATAAATGGCACTGCTTTTCTTGCAATTTTGATTTAGTAAATGTTCTTAAAAGCAACACCTCCGCCCAGACGATGAAATAAGTTTTCTTTATAACGAGTAAGAACGAGTGAATGTTCTGGTTCCGCGTATGGATCCATTGCTTGAACGGGGTGATTAATGAAATCCGGTGAATTACCCTTCTTTACGTGATGGTACGGAAAAGAAAGCTAAGGTGCAGCGCTACGTCCATTCTCATCAACGGTATCGAAGTACAAGTGCTGCGCGAGCAGCTTCGTGGGCGCCTTCACTGCCGATGATGACGCAGGGACCCTTTTGCTGTATAAATGTTACGCTGTGGCTGCAAGCCACTTGATGGTAATGTCTTCTGATCTCCGACGCAGTGTTATTTATGAAGGCCGTGGTTCATAACTGTCGTGAGGTTTTGGACTTGCATTTCATATTACAGAATGTACTCCTGCCATCAGATGACAGTTGATATGCATAAGAAATTGCACTAGGGAGGCCGTCATGTGCAAACCCGTTCGACTCCGTACGCGCAAGATATCGTCATTCTTGTGGTCGATGTCACCGGATTAACCACTGCAGAGGTGCAGCTGGACAGAGTGGAAGAACCATCTGCGTAAATGTGTATTCAGTTTTTGCACACGTAATGTAATAGATGCAGAGTGGTTCCCTTCAAGGCAGACCTGGAGATGTCACATCTTCACCCGACTCGTATAATGTATAAGCCTTCTCACAGAATGAGCAATCGCTGACCAGAGAGAGCTGACAGGAGACGAAGGCTGCTACTTTGTAAAAATATTCTTTATTACTTTTGTTACCCATTTACAAGTTATTCTCATAAAACCAAGCGCTTGTTTCGTCTACTATTTATGGTCTCTGCATGAAAAGGCACGTGATGCGACTTTTAGTCAAGTTGGCATGACCGTGGTCTTACTACAAAGGCGCCGTCCTAACTAACGCAGATAACCATTATTTTGCAGTGGCCTCACTGAAAGGCCTGTTTGTGTACGAAAGCTCGTGTTATGTACTTGAAAAAATTTCTAGCTTTAAACTGTGCTTGCTTTTCCACTTCTCGACGGCGTTTTTTTTTTTTCATTTGCTTCGGACTACGGTCTGTGGGCTGTGCTTGTCTCTCGGCTTTAACATTTCTCTAAGGTCATTTCTTTGTGTCCCAAGGGGCAGGTAGAAGTTACCGTAACAAATCAGGCACTATTGAAAAAATGTATTTTGCTAAAGCTGTCAAACACAATGGCGCCTTGGACCTGACCTCGTGTCAGTGACCATTTGTACAAAACCTATTTACTATGTAGAATAGTTTTTTATGCCCACGCATGTGAATTGTCCATTTCTTTGCACATGTGATTTCTTCATTAGTTTTGTTCAGTACTGTTATCTTCGCATACTTGTTTATAACCCCCGCTATTCACGTGGATTTTTCTTGGTCCTGTCAGCGGATGGCTGGTTGTCGTAAACACCCATATCCAATTTCGCCAGGGGCAAAAAGACTGCTGGTGGCAACACTTCAAAGCGCAGTATATTACTGCGGTCCTCTGTTTCTTTTTCCTTAGAGACGCTCTTCTCGCCTTGAGGTGTAGTTCAAGAGGGGTCGTTTCCTGCGCCCGCTCACACTGGGCATTGCAATACCTCTTGTCGCCATCAGTGGGTGACATCGAGTTCCCTCTCATCCACGGCTATTGGGTAATCGCGAGAGGCTCGCGGGCTCCAGTGGGCGAGAAATCTCTATGGCGCGACGACGTCTTCTTCCGCCTCGGGGTGCCGTTCACACTCCTATAGAGAATACAGTCTTGCTGCGGCAAGCGCACACTTGGGTGAGAACCTGATCATGATGGTGAGGGGGATGGAAGTGGAGAAGGATTAGAAGAGTGAGGAGAGTATAGAAAGCAGGCACTACAGTGCGAATCGGGCAAAATGAACTCCAGCGCGCTGGGCCGGCTGCGGAAGCGAATGGGCGGTGTTTATCGATGTCGCGCTGACTGACACACGGTCTGCCTCACAGGTTACTTTCAATCAGGCATAGTACAGCGAAACGCCACTGCTCCGGCTGCTACCCCTGCCAACTGGCTGGACTTGTTCTGCAAGAATGGAATCGGGAGTTCGCGGGCCAGTGACTCAAGTGCTGCGGTCATTTCGACGACCGAGTTGCTTGTAGCTCCCAGTGCTGCAGACGGATGAAGCGATTTCGATTGCGACAGTCTAGGCTTTTTTTTTTTTTCATTTGGCGTGGTGGCTGACATGCCGCAGTTCAGAATTATATGGCTTTAGGAAGGTAAAGAAACATGTTGAAACATTAAATACGAAGTATTCCATATATCGTTACATCATCTATTGGGACAGCGCTGCTCTTTTACGTGTTGGGAGCGGGGGAGAGAGGGGGAAGGGAGACTGACGTACGCAGCATAGCAGAGGAGATGAAGGATGCATGTGTCTTAGTTAATACCCCCCCCCCCCCCTGCCGCAGAAGAGGAATTCAATTATAAATTGGAGTTGCTTGGAGCTCCACAAGTGGTTCGCCCAGAGGCGTAAAGCAGCACTATATGTAGGACTTCACGCGTACACAATAGTTCCACTTCAATTTCAAGGCCAGGCTAGTGTCCTCATAGCTCTATATTCACGCATGCACATTTAGTGACGTGAGTCAGTTTTATGTTACCGTTTGTCGCTGGCAACTAACAATGTGGAGATCTCAGCATTTTTTTTGCTTCGACTGCCCAAGTTGCCTGAAACAAGGTGCTTCATCTGAGTTGCAGGGGCGCTGTGTTGCGTGCCCGCACAATGGCCCACGCCAGATGAATAAGGAATATCATGCTACACCTCCACGTTGTCGTGGTGAGTGTTTGACCGAACATAGCACTGCACGAAATTAACGTAAATGATTGTGAGCTAAGAAATTCACATAGAAAGACGCGCATGATTGGCAAAGTACAGCGTTTCTACGTTGCCGGTACAAACCTGCCATCCTTAGGCGTGCAGAAACAAGGCAGTTAACATTGCACCCAAGCAGCTTCCAATCACGGCTACCAGTGAGGACAACATGCACACTGCAAAGAAAACACGAGAAAACACCAGCCAGTGTCGCCGCAAATGAATGCCACTCTCAACGAACGCCGCACTCGCGTGGCTCGCTTCGCAGCATGCGGCGAAGTCTGCTGCGACAACAGTGAGAGCCACAATGCCTATCTAGACCAGGAAGTTCGTTGGACGGGGCCCGCTAACACGCGCGCGAATACGAACGCATGTACAGGATATCTTTCTCGAGCGAACATTTACCATTCCAGGGTAAATAATTGAGTGACCTCCATGCCACGGCCCCTGTCCATCCATCTCGCCACCGCCATGCTCGGGCGCCAAGAAAGGACGCGTGACACCCGCTGTCTCCGCCAGCCGGCCTCCACCCGTCAGTGTCCTTCCGCATGGCTTCATCGGCGACTCGCCGGCTTTGCTGACTCGCGACGAAAGGGGAAGTTCGACTGGGGAGGGAGGAACCCTCCGGAAATGATCGCCGAACAAGCGTTAACTCACGACGTTCACTCTTCATTTGCGGTTGCGCTGCGCTGCGGCCGAGGCCGTTGCATGAGAGTGAAAGGGTTACACGCCACAACACTGAGCTCGACCTATAGAGAGAAACATTATTAAACAGAAGAGAACGACACAGCCTCAATACATCTGCAGCTTCCCTTTGGCGAAAGGTGTTCTATAACTCTGGCGCGTCAAAGTTGGAGTCATACCCAAACCACACTAATTGAAAATCTCGGAAACTTGGGCTTCGGCATAGCTTTACGGAACCGCTGTGAAAAGAAAAAAAAATACCAGTCTTGTGCGACCTCGCAGAATCACAGCCCAGTTTTCAGCGAAGCGGTTCAATTTGATCAGTTGATTGAAGGACGTCAATCTGCGCTAATTAATCCATGCGCCCTGAAGCGTTGCCCACATGTAACTCCCTTGTCTTGAATACTATAGCTGCCTCCTCATTCCTTATTGGAATGTCCGACACACCGATCTGTGACTCGTGCAACTGTGAAGAGACGATAGAGCACGTGTTGTGTTTTTCTCATCTCTATGAGTAGGAATGCGACGTTCTTCGGTGGGTGTTAAACCAATTAGATAATAGACAATTTTCAGAGACTAAGATTCTCGGACCATATGGCCCCACGCGTACCTGGCTTACAAAGCGACGCGGGCACTGCTACGTTTCATGAAAGCGACTGGTCTCTGTGAGCGATTATAGACGTGAAGTTATGGACATCCGCACGTATTCACACCGATAGTACCTTCTTTCCTCCCTATCTTTATTTTTCTTCTCTTAACCCCCTTCCCCTGTGTAAGTTAGCAAACCGGACGTGCGTCTGGTTGACCCTCCTAGCTTTCCTTCCTTCCTTTCCTCATCCTCCTCCTTCGAGGAGAGACCGTACTTCACGCACACACATTTACCTTTGCATGAATATCAAACACTTCGGCTACCTCCCCTCCCATTCTTTTTTTTCACCTTATTTAATATAGGTAGATGTTGTAGTTCGTCCGCGGAAGCGAGCAATACTTTAAGCACTTCACAAGCCACACTTATAACGCTCTGGAGCCATTCTATAAGTAATTTACTGCAAAGGCTTTAATCGGCGCACACGCTTTAAAATTTGCCTGCACATCACCCATAGCCTTCCCCTTAGTTTCTCAAAATATAAATTAAGTGCCTGTTTACTTCAATTCAATTCAATTCAATTCAATTCAGTCTTTATTTTTCTCTTGGACAGAGAAGGAGACAGGACTAAAAGCTCGTAAGCTTGACAGAGGTCCTGCCCCCTTCTCCAAGAACACCGGGGAAGTCTACCACGTCCCTTACATCACATACAAAATTGAAGAGAAAACGTGTAGTCAGTAATTATTTTCAAAGCCCATTATTAAGCTAGAAACGTTGATCTTTCTTTACGTATTAACCAGAATGTTGCGCACTTTTCCAACCAATGTGAACATGACTGCACTTACTGTTGTTCTAGAACACTGGGAAACATTGTGGATAGTGGCCATGGAACGCTTTCGAGCACTTGAAGGAAAAGTTTTTTAAAGCCCCAGCATAACATTATACTCTCGATACGTTGCCCACGCGTCACCGATATAAGAGGTTCCCTATTCTTTGGAAATGTCAACTTAGGAGCTCGTTGAGGTTTTTCAGGACACTGAGCCAACTTCGTGCGGGGTTCGTAAAATGCGGTTTTAACGCTCTTGAGTGGTTTCGTAGGTAACTTCCACAAAAGCCATAATTAATCTACATTCGAACGTTGATTTTAGGTTGCCCACGATATTATTACGGGGGAAGAATATTTATAGGGAATATATACATACAGTGAGAATGCGTAGCTCTATAACGAAAAGCAGAGCGATGCCACTGATCGATGCGACCGTCACGTCACTTTACTCTTCACCTCATAACGTCTTTGCATAGCAGCACAAACTACTACTTAACAATTTGCTCCCTAATTTACCCAAATAAAAGAAAGTACCTCGTAACGCCGACCGAGGAGACATAGAGAAAATGAATTGTGTGCCTCGTATTCGCATGAAATTAGGGAGAAAGCGATGTATTAGGTAATTATTTGTAAAACACATAATTAACCTACATACTTTAAAATTTAGGTGCGCGTCAGCCATAGCATAGTCTCTAAATATATTTTTTTCATATATTAAATTGTTGCCATAATTGGTCTTCTCACGGCAGCGGGGAAACTTTGTCAGCGTTTTATATAATGCTTCTTAAGCAGGCAAAAAACGAGTGCTCAGCAGTTTTCATTCAGCCCTTAATTAGGCGACATTCTTCAACATTTACTTCCAAATCCCCCCTAACCTTAACATTCTCCCCACACACTTGCCGCAGCACAGCGGCGAAGGTTAAGGCGACATGTTTAATTGTAGCACAGCCATATGGGTTGGGGTCATTTCGGTGTCTCCCACGGTGTACGGCCACCTCCTCCACTCACGTAATCGAGAACGTGCCATTTGACTCCCTGACTTTGTCGCTCAAGAGTGCTCACAACCTGGAACTGAAACGTCACGTAGTGGTGTTAGATAAATTACGGACGAAAACATATTCTCAAAACAGTGAAAGCGCAAACGAATGGGCTGTTATTGAGTGCCTCAGCACTTCAGGTTTTCCACAGGCACGAGCTCAGGACTCGGCAGAGTCTGCTCGGTGCTCGCCAGGCCGAGCAAAGTGCCTGCGTTGCGTTGGTGCGCGTGGAGTTATGGCAGAAGCGATCAGCTCGCAGTGCTATGCGTCCGGTTTTATTTCATGTTTCTTTACGACGATCGACGCTGTTAATGGCACTAACCATCACGTATTCTCTCGAGCATGAGTGACTAACTGCCGAGCGTTCGCGTTTATCGCTGGAATCATCAATCTGCCATCTGGAAGCAGTGCGCGCGCCATGCAGAAGGCGGACGCATTTCATTAAGGCTTCCTTCCGCATCGTTGATAGCGGGTGGGCGCCCACACGAAGAAGGCTTTCAACAACAGAATGTACCGCTCATTATTTGCAAAAGGGACAAATGCTACAATCAGGCCCGTGAGTTGGAGCATTAGTTACTAACTCACATTTTTTTAAGTATACACTTTTGTTAGGAAATGAGCCAGTATTTTAAATTAGGAACGTTAATTCGGACGTTCCTTTCCCTGATTGGGCTCGTTAGATGGCGTTACTTCGGAATTAAATTATGGGGTTTCACGTGCCAAAACCACTTTCTGATTATGAGGCACGCCGGAGTGGAGGACTCCGGAAATTTCGACCACCTGGGGTTCTTTAACGTGCACCTAAATCTAAGTATACGGCTGGACTTCGGAATTCTGTGCCGAGTGTTTGTTTATATTGACTGTACTATTGGTAATATTATTAGTTATCTTTAATTTATTTAAATTATTCGCAACGCCAGGATGCTTATATTTCTAAATCTAACATCTGCTGCACGTGGTTTGGCTTTGATAGGCCGTGTCCACTCACACGTGAAGTATAGCTTCCAGAAATATAAGTGCTTATTCATCGTTTGCCTAATTAAGCCAACCATATATCTGTCACATGCCGGCTAAGTCTATGGAGGAAATCATATCTCATTTGCAGTGCTGAAGGGCAAACATTACGGATAAAGCTGCCATATACTGGAAGTTGAGCTTGGAAATTCCTGCCCGCATCTCCTTTCCCGAAATAAAAAAAAAGCACGTAACAAGACTGACATGACGTCTCACCCACTGAATCGCAAGGTGGCTTAATTAGCTCAGATGTGTGATACGCACACGAGAAAGAGAGAGGAAAAGATGACGCCCAGACACACTGAAGCACTTCTGGTACAAATGTACCCCGTGACCGAGGTTAGCTTTCCGCAGTCCTAACTAAAGTACCCTGCCCTTTTTGCTCCTGACAGGCTCCATGGGAAATCAAGGTCCTTTAAAGTGCACGCCGTGCTTTTGGTGGCCACTCTGGTTGAGTTGAGGGTGACGCCAGAGTGTTCGATCCGTTCCTCCTCCTCCTCCTCCTCCTCCTCCTCCTAACACTCATTTTCCAAGTGCCGAACGCACTCACGTTTCTGGTGAACAAGGTTCCAAGAACGTTCTGAAGCCCACTTGGCCCGGCTTGCAGCATTTGCACAGCTCTCACGCGATATAGTGCGTCTGTATTCTGAGCGTGAGGCTCGCTTAGGGTACGCCTTAGTCTCCTGGCTTCGTACTGATGTTTTGCGTTCCTTAGCTTGAACTTCAAGTAATATGCTTAAACTGGCGCAATTCCGAGTCCGTTAATAGATCTCAATTTTCATTCCGCTGAAAGTTTACATCAAAAGCCAACTTGAGGATGTCATATTGAATATATGGTAGTTTGGCAGTTCGAATGTCATTGAGTATGGTTGCAGTCAGATAACAGAGATTAGCAAAGTACGGACGCACAGAGTGAATTGGACATCAATGAGGGCATCGTATGCCATTTTATCTGTACCTTTGCGAGCTTTTTCTTCATTTGCTACTAAAATAAGGGAGCAGACGCAGTTTAATCATGGTACCAACACGTTCTGCATAGTCGTCATTTTTAAGTTTTACAGAACTTTAGAAATTCGCCTGTGGCTGATAGCATAATTCTTGTCCTTGAACTGTATCATTCGAAGAGGCGGACATTACTAGCTAAAGAACTCGAAATACATATTCGAGTGTTTAGCAAAAATTCACTAATTAACTTCCTAATCAACTACTTTACTGCACATATTGCAATTTATTAATTGTAGCCGGTGAGCTTGCAAAACGTATCCTCTCGAAACGAATTACTAGGATTACACCAGCATTTAAATATTATTTCCTAAGGTTGGGACAAGATACATGGGCTTTCCAGTTACTTTAATGCTTCAATGCATAAAACAGCGTTTTGTCAAAAAATTAAGTGCAGCAATAGTGCATTCTCAGTGCGAGTCTAATGGCGCATGCATATATCGAAACCTATGACCTATGTTACCGAAGGGGCGGCACAGAAATGGGCCATATTTTATGACTCTAAGGCAGCGCTTCACAGTGCAGAACTTAGGAGCAGACGATATTCGACATCAGGGAAGTAAGTACACCATCATGCTCTGAAAACAGGGCACAACATAATTTTTCAGTGTATTCCTGCTCACTGCAGCATCGTAGGCTGCGACTTTGCTAACAACGCTGCGCGGTCTGTTCACGAAGACACCAAGACACTTTCAATATCTTTGGCGAGGATGGACACTGTCAGGGTGCCAGAGAACTTTGCCTACTAGCACGCAAAAAGTCACAAGCTTTCTGGAGTTCAAGTGCCTTCAATTGCCGATTGCACAAACTAGACCCCTTCCTATGGCTACAACTGCCATATAGCCTTACCCGGGGCGAAACCACCTTGCTGTGCCGCTTGTTGCTGGAAGGGGCGTTCACGAACGCTTACTCCTATCATATGGGAATGACCGAGAGCCCGATGTGCGACTCCTGTAGATGCGAGGAAACCATCGAGCACCTACTGTGTACCTGCCCTCGCTACGACGTACAGGGTCTCTCTCTAAACCAACTGGACTTGAGACCATTCCCCGAGTCAAAGATACTCGCCCTGTGGCCACACGCATCACTGGCACAAAAAGCGATTTGTCCACTAGTGCACTACTTGAAGTGGACCGGTTTAAGAGACTGCTTATAGTGTCCCTATGGATCAACCCACGTGCACTCAGTACTCACTCTCTCCGTCTTTTCCTGTTTGTATTCACCATTTCCCTTACCCCTAGTGTAGGGTAGGAAACTGGTAGCTCGTTTGGTTCACCCCCCTGCCTTTCCTTTCCTTGCCCCCCTCTCTCTCTCTCCCTCTTTCTTCTCTCCAAACTGGTGCGATTCTGGAAATGATGGTGATGATGATGATGATGAAAACGATGCCACATTATGAAGGTAAGAGAACGTACAATAGATACTAATATTATATTATGCACCTTGTATTTTTATGCCGTTAAAAAATCTCATGCAGTAAAATGTCTTCACCCAATCCTTCGAAGCAATTGTCTCTGAGTTTACCCTTTCTGAGTAATAACGAGCAGGAATCTTTTGATGCGGGCCAGTAAATAAAGCACTAAACAATATAGACACAGCGCGGCTGTTTCCAATCGCGGTTCTGAATGCCTTTGTATGCCGCGGAAAATACAAAACCATAAGAAAACCGCAGCTGCGTACGTCAACGGCGTGCAGTCAAATGAAGCGTGGCCTGCTTGGTTCCAAGACAAACCGCCCCGAATCGCTCGCTCCTGTCATTTGAAAAATGATCGCACGCGATATAGCTCGCATACAAAAAAGTCACCGCGAGGACGTCAAGCGTGCAGACGCTCACGATTTGCCTCTTTCATCGCTCCGCACTCGTGCGCGATACCAAGACGCCGACAAATAGAACACGCTGACGAGAAAGCTTGTACGCTAAACGGGAGTCATGGCGCCTATAACGTCGGCACTCTTTGTGATCCTCCGCATTGAAGGAAGGCATACGTTCTCTTTTCTCAGTAAAATCATTTCTCTTTTTCTGTTTTTCTTATCGGCCTTTTAAACTCCCGAAACCAGCACATTTTTCATACACGTGTGCTACAGACGGGCACTTGAATTTTGCGAAGCACGCGGCGATAGCCGTTCTTTCGTACAAGTAATTTAACTCAGTGAATGGCCTGCACAGCTCCTTCCAGGCATCTTTCGTCACCCAGATGTCGTGCGTTATGCACTCTCGCTTTGACCTTGATCCTGTTCTCTTGCGCAATCAAGGCATGACATGAGATATCGCCTACAACGTCTCATATGATGTGTTCCGCTAGCTTAGCTTCCTTTCACACTTCTGACTTATTTTTTTATAAACGAACATAAAGAACACCGCAAGATCGCCTTTTTTTTCTGTCATTATCTTGTGCATAGCCCCGTAGCCTGCTAGTAGCTTTTAGCATTTCCACGACGGGCACATAGTTGGCGTCAGCACAACGGCTCAGCGTTAACCGTGACTTCGATATTGCGTGCCATCTTTCATATCTGGAGGCTAAAATAGCACGAATTGCCCTTTTGCGACAAAACTTTTAAAGCGGACTGCTAGAAAAACTAGCTCACAGTACTTTGAGCGCTCACAGTACTTTAAAAGGTTGTTTCATTGCTTGCAGCATCGGTAAATACAATAAATAGCTATAGAAATAGGCTACCGGCATGAAATGTTCAGATGTCATACTGGTGTAATGCTTGTTTCTATCCCATTAATTTCCTTTCCTCACAATAGCACTTTGAATCCCCAACTTTCTTTCCTAAATATTGCGCCACATTTTTCAGCAAACACACATTCGAGAGCACGGTCGTAGTTCGCAAGTTTCGACACTCTCACGAGCCCATTGTATCGCACATGGTCGCCATAGCTATACAACAAAGCGGGTTAGCGCTTGTTACTCAGCGTAGACGGCACCAAACACAGTGAATAGACGGAGTCAAGTCAACAGAAAGAAAGCCTGTTTGTCATTTCTTTAGGATGACGGAAATCTATTCTTGCAGCTCAGTCCACACTAGACAATACAACTTGTTGCTGGGTTAATGGATTCATTATGCTTATAGAAAAATGCTGTGCAGTGCAGTTGAAGAATATAGAAAGGAGAGACGTGCACTACAGCGAACTTTCATTTAACTTTCGACTGCCTCTGAGTGAAACAGAAATAGTCGAAAACTTGCGCTAATCTGCGCCTATCTTTTCTCACCTTTGTCTGTATTTGCGCAGTGTCTGTTTCTTTGCACTACAATGGCTAGGCGATAGGTAGGTGCGTAGGCATGGCATATTCTACAACGTTGAATATGGTACTAGAGTTAGTGCATTATACAGTTTGATAATTACGTAGGAACGAGGAAGCCAAATTTACAATGTGTTACGCTAAAATTAGTGAGAGAGCGGTCAGAATGAAGTAGACATGAGGAGCTAGGGGGCGCTGCGGCACTTCAGTGGTCCCGACGACGCATAGAGACCAACTTTCGAAGGCGGCGGTTCTTCCGGGGCTATGAGCAGTATCGTCAGAACGTTGCCAACATTTACCATATCCTTAAATAAATTAATAAATCAGTCAAGAAGATGCGGTTTTGGTGGCTGGGCTTTCAGGAATAGCTCGGCGGTGTTTTCCTCTGAAGCAGATTGAGGATAGCGGCCTGCTGGCCTTTATTTTAAGCTATCATGTGCCGTCAGGCCAATGCCTTCGATTGGCTCGCGGGTACTCTCGCGATCATTGCCATAGAGGCTGAGTGCCGTCAGAAGAGTACACACAAATAACGAATGTTTAGATGTATAACCAAAACAATGGGCATAAAAGTGCTGCCTACGTTTTGCACTGCGGCTTTAATAAAGTCAGGAGAAAAAAAATAATCGAAACATTTTTTTTCAAAGTTATGCCCTATTGGGAGTAACTCTGCACCGAAGCAAATAAGACACAATAGAAACGCAAGACGCGTAGGTTGCCACTTTCTGTGCTGCTAAGCGACACATTGGATAAAATAAAAAGAAGTCACGCAAAACAATCGCGAGACTTTGCTTCTGTGGTCGGATCCACAAAGCTTTTCTTTTTTGTGTGCGTGTGTGTGTGTGTGTGAGGGCTCCTACATCGGCCCGTCGCCTTGACTAATATGCCCGACGACACCTGTGCCTGAAACCCGCTATTGCGAAGATTTCTAGCACAATAAATCTCTGCTGGCGAAGCTCACTCACTGTTTTCATCTTCCTACTCCATATTGAATTAGCCTCCAGCATCATCATCAGCAGCAGCTTAACTTTATGTCCACTTCAAGACGAAGGCCTCTCGCTGCGATCTCCAATTACCCTTGTCTTGCGCTAGCTGATTCCAACTTGCGCCTGAAAATTTCCTAATTTCATGACCTCACTAAATTTTCTGTGGTCCTCGACTGCGTTTCCCTTCTTTTGGCACCCATTCTGTGACTATAATGATCCACTGGATCTACCCTATGGATTACATGGCCTGCCCAGCTCAATTTTTTTATGACGGTTAGAATATAGGCTATCCCCATTTGCTCTCTGATCCGCAGCGCTCTCCCCCTGTCTCTTAACGTTACGCCTAAAATTTTTGGTTTCATCACTCTTTGCGCTTTCTTAACCTGTTGTAGAGCTTCTTTGTTAAACTCTAAGTTTCTGCCCTACTGGTTAGCACCGGTAGAATGCAATGATTCTAGACTTTTCTTTTCAGCGACAGTGGTAAGCTCCCAGTCAGGATTTAGTAATGCCTGCGGCGTGCACTCCAACCCATTTTTATTCTTGTGTAGGTTTCCTTCTCATGGTCTGGGTACCCTGTAAGTAACTGACCTAGATAAACGTACTTCTGTGCAGACTCTAAAGGCTGACTGGAGATCCTTAATTCTTGTTCCCTTGTTAGGCTATTGAACATAATCTTTCTTTTCTGCTCGTTAATCTTCAACCCCACTCTTACACATTATCTGTGAAGGTCCTTAATCATTTGTTGAAATTTGCCCCCAGTGTATAGTGTAGCAAAACGCAAGTTGGCCTGGTTGACCTCTGTGCATTTCCTCTCCTTCAGCCGAGTGTGTCTTTCGGTTATAGCTGTCACCTGTTTAAAGGCATAATGTAGCGCAACGACTTTCAAATGACGTTGCTGGTTGCTGTAAACGGCACTGTGCATTCTGTCCGATGTGGCTGTTGCACATCTGCATCGGAAAAACTACCGAGTGTTTCAGCGAACACTTTCATTTTTTTTTTAATTGCCGGTGGCAGATAGCATAGTCTGTCTAGATAGCATGAGCTGGTCTACTCAAAGAGGCGGACAATACTTGTAAAAAAATGAAATGCATGAGTAATTAAGAAAAATCACTAATTAAGGTTTACCTAATTGCTATATTGCACATATTTAAATTTACAATTTTCAGCCGGGGAATTCGCAAGGTGGATCCGCTTGGAACAAATTCATAGGATGACACTACTTTCGATATAATAAATCCCGAACTTTGCGAAGAAATGCATCGGCGTTCCAGGTATTTCTGTGCTTCAATGCATAAAAGGGCGTTTTAAGAAAGTAAGTGGAGCGACAATGCATGTTTAGCGCACGTTTGAGGGCGCATGTCTTGTAAATGGTGTCATCCACACAACTCTTTTCAAGTGGATGTGCCTTGCAGTCTCACCAGCTAGAATTCGTAAATTGCAACGTGTGTCATAAGGTCGTTAGTTAGAACTTAATTAGTGAATGTTTGTTATTTAGTCGATTATGCATTTCCGCTTTTTGTGAAATGATTGTCCGCCTCTGCGAGTAGACCAGCTCCTGAACTAGAATTGTGCAATCTGCCACAGGCAATTTTTCACAATGTTTGAAAGTCTTTGCTGAAACACCCTGTATATATAGGCATCCCTCGCTGCCTTTCAAATAAAGTAGTATCGCGTGTAAAGTATGTCTCTGTTTCTGTAATTGTGCTTGTGCCGTTGTGCTACATCATCATTTCCTCTCCTTGCTTTCGCTCTCTCTCGTGTTGGGCTGCTGAGCACGAGGTCGCGGGATCGAATCCCGGCCACGGCGGCCGCATTTCGATGGGGGCGAAATGCGAAAACACCCGTGTGCTTAGATTTAGGTGCACGTTAAAGAACCCCAGGTGGTCAAAATTTCCGGAGTCCTCCAATACGGCGTGCCTCATAATCAGAAAGTGGTTTTGGCACGTAAAACCCCAAATATTATTATTATTCGCTCTCTCTCCTCCTCTCTCTCAATAAAGCACGTAGACAGAAAGGTGGAAGGCATCTCTCTTTCTATAGGAGCATGAGCTGTCGTTGTATTTGATGAAGACGGGCTGGACCACTGATGAAACGAGTAACCGAGACGTCCTTAGGTCATTTTGAACGTGCGTATAATGTTTAAGGTACTCGAACTTGCGAAAGGAAGCACATTACTATCTACCTTCATGCCATTTTCTCAATGCATGCGTCAACCAACGCTGTCGCAATTCAAGAATGACTGAATGACTAGTCGAGGTGCTAACCGCGCGGAAGATTGCCGTTAGAGAAGGCATTCCTTTTTCGGATGCCTATGATCGACAAGTCTGTCAATCTTGCTGTCAACGCTTTTGTGCTGGTACTAGCCACCGTTGTCACTTGTTTTGCACAGAATGTTATATGGTCGCGCAAACAGTGTCGTAGTTGCTTGACTCTAGCCGAGATTCCGAAGTCGGTAAAATTCCCGCATCGTCTCCGCATCGACATGCCGCATCGTCTCGACATCGATATGAAGGGAGTTGTGCAGCTGTCGTAATCCCAACAATATCCTTGATCTCTCTTTCTTTATGGCCATAGTTGTAGTCAAGAGACGTATAGTCTTTCTTCTTTCTTTTTCTTTTCTGCGTTTCTCCGAATTTTACATGTGCCGCAAGTCAGTGAACTTGAGCACTTACTGGCATCTTGTCTTACTCCTCGTCGGCGTACCACTTCAGCCGCATGCGTGAGTGAACTTCTAAGCGGAGCAAGCTGCAGTGCGGAGAGAAAAAAGTCACCATCCCGCACGTGCCGTTGAACGACGGCATTCGCAAAACGGTAACGCTTGCTGCCTTTTCAGTCCCCCCATTCATTCACAATAACAAAAACACAAGCACGCGCCGTACTCTGTTCTCTCGCTTCTTTCAAATTCCCACCTGACCACGTCACGTTTCGCTCCGTTTGTGCCGCGAGACCGAAGGGAACTTGCTGGCCCGTTTTCGAAGAGCGTGCCAGACACACGCTCGACGCTGTAACTGAAGGGCGCGGCACAAGGAACAGACGCGCAAGCGAAGTCAACGACCATGCCTTTAGAAGTCCACCGAAATATGGCTCCGCCTGCGGTCTTGCGATAACATTCTACCTTGCTTTTCCGGCCAGTTCGCAGTGCCGCGGTTCTTTCAGTCTCGTGAAAATACTTTCCTCTATCTGTATCTTTTTGGTTTCCTATTTCTCACTTTATTTGTCAGCCATCGCTCGCCTTCTTTGTCTGAGCATCGTAAAAATATACTGATGGTTCGTTCCGCTTCCAAACTGGAGGCTGTTTTTTTTTTCCTTCCTGCATTTTGCTTTATAATACCATCGGAAACAAAAGGAAGTATCGCCCTACTCTTCTCGGGCTCTCTTCCGAGCGTTTCCTTTCATTGATAATAGCTTGGCGTCCGTTTATTACTACTTTATTTTCTCCCTCTCACTCGCTTCTGCTGCTTCACTTTATGCGCGTCCTTCTCCGAGTCTTGTTTCATCGCCGCTGAACCGTCTTCCTTTTGTTTCTTGCGCGCACATTGTTTCACGCAATACACTGAGCTTTACAGAGCCACCCTCCGTCCCGTTCTTTGCGACTTTCCCCAGCTTCGTCTAGATCAAAACCTTCTTGCCATCCCCGTCCCCCTTCCCCCGTCCCCCACTCACACGCACTTTTTTTTTTGTTATTCATTGTCTCTCGACGTGTAAAAGAGTCAGAAGTGAATTTGAAGACGAAGCCACGGGCTTCGCGAAGCTGGACTGTATTTTTTGTGCTACATGGTGGAACAGCACGCACCGGCACACGAAGCGGTGTGCACGCAAAACACTGCGCGTGGCACTGAAAAAAAAGAAAGAAATGTATCCTACTTTCCCTCAACATCGTGCATCGTTCTTGCAATGTCTCTCTCTCCTTTCGTCACTGTAAAGCAAGAGCCTCTTGCCGCGGCTTCCTGCTTGGCGCAAATCGACCGGCAGCAGTGTGGCTTGAAAGAGCATCGCGTGAGTATTCACCATTGCGAACATCCTTTCGCTTCCTAAGAGGTCCACCTCCTGTTCGTACTCGTATTCGCTAATAACGTGCTAGTGGGACTGAGAAATAAAATAAAAACGTAATATACCGAAAGAAGCAAAAACAAAATAAAGCCTGCACGCGCAACACAATAGAGAGTTGGTGGTGTTACACGCCTGGACTTCCAGGCTGACGCCTCAACGGAGGCGGATGCGGTATTTTGCTTTTCCGTTTCTTTTGTGTGCGTGTGCGCTCATATACAAAGCTCTTGTCTAGCGTTCTGTTCTGGTTCTTGCTGTTGTGGTTTCAAAGCTGTCCCATATGCGCGCGGCTTCTTTTCTCTTCGTCGTTATCCCGGCAGCATTATTTCTGGCTTCAGGAAAATAAAAGGTGCAGTGACAAAGCTTAGGATGCTTGAAAATATGACGCATGCGAATGGTACAAAGGAAAAGAGAGAATACAAAGAGAGGAAGGAGAGTAGGAGAAACTCCGCCGCAACCGTCAATGCCTTCTCATTCCGGTGGGCGGCGTGCCGCCGTCGCTGTCTTTTATGGCCACACGTAAGCGCGAGCGCGCCTTTTTGAAAAGTCAGACGCACGGCCGTTGGAAATGTCGAGTGCAGGTGATCTTGCGATCCCAGCGCCACGCGTAGACCGTCGCTCGGCGCGGAGAGGAGGAAAGAGACGTTGTTAGTTGGCAGAGAAGCCTTCTTCATCCTGTTCTACACTGCCTCTTCGATCGGGATTTCTTTGGGAAACTCCCCCCCCCCCCTTCTCTTTTTTTTTTCTATTTACCCCGATTTCACGTTCGCCGCTCCCGTCGTTATTCTCGATACTTTTTGTGCTCGCACTGCTACAGCCGCGCATCGCGCCCCTGCATGGACTCAGTTCAGTTTCATTCCTGATAAAAAAAAAAGAAAGAAAAAAATGGAGCGCTTTTTTTTTTCCTTGTCTTTTACAGACTACCGATGCTCTCCGTGCGCTTAGTAGGAATGGGAAGAGAAAACAGGCGGTACAACCGGGCGTGAAACGTAGTGAGACAATATGCCCCGAATAGCAGCCTGATCACAGATTCTCTCTTTCTCTCTCTTCTTTTTCTTTTCTTTCCTTTTTTTTTTTTCGTGGAAAGGCCGAATACTAGAGGAAACGGTCGCCAGAACCCGCGCTTACTCGAGGCTATTTATTTCCCGCCTGTGCCCGCATGCATTCATGCCCAGACGTGTAGGAGCACGGGCACATAAACACAAGCAGAATACACGTATACAGATGCGCGCACGCACGCAGCGACATGTACACTCGTGCTTCTGCGTGGTCGCTTCTTTGCCGACTAAACACGCTCTACTCAACTCCAGCTGCATAATTTGCGCATTCATTCACCGTTGGCCTGCGCTTAGTTTTTGCGACAGAGCAAGCCTGATTACGCGAAGACACACGCACGTGGAAAACAAAAGCAAAACGTGGGATTTAGCTGCTACTATGCCAGAAGGACATTCTGCTTCTACAGTGGTTGCACCGCGACCGTGAGATCTGAGCTCTCCTGGTTTCATTTACAATATATATATATATATATATATATATATATATATATATATATATATATATATATATATATATATATATATATATATATATATTCCTTTTGCCGAGCGAGCGAGCGAGTATCCCCTACTGTTTGATCTAGGATGGACGCCGGAGCAGGAAAAGGGGGTAAACATGCCGAGTGCGCTTCCTGTACACTACCCTTACTAGTAAGAGTAGAACAAGAGAAAGAAAATAAGAACGACATGGCCTGGTTGAACGTGTCTGGATGTTCTGTACCGTGACCGAGCCAGTGGCTGTGTTTGCGTGTTTGTATTTGTACAGATGTGGCTCTAGTGTCTATCTGGTGGTTCTGTGCTTGAGCAGCCGACGTATTTGATGCTTATGGTCTTCCCTTGCGACATTCCTTAGTTGTCTAGAATACAGTGGTTTTTGCTTCTTCTGGCCCGTGACGAGTTGGAAAGTATTGGTTCGCGTCGAATGGAAAGTGGAATTTGTACTTTGTGGCGTATTTGATACTCAGAGGGTGATAAAACTAACTAGGCTCTTGTTGTGTGGGTCCATCGTCGGAAACGTTTCACCACAATCATTCACAGACATCATTTACCACGATCAGCGCGCTCGCTCACACACAGCGCAATGTCGATAATTTTCTTCTCCCCGACCTACCCTCGTCTGCCTAGTTTTTCCCACCACTGTAAAGTTGGTTTGCAGAAGTATGTTTGACCATGCGTTTATTCACACATAATAATCCACGCTTGTTATAGTTGACGTTCGCCGTTGTCTCAATCTCAGCTGCGTTGCTTTGTATGAGTATTGAAACTGTTTACTTGTATGTTATTCTTTCGTCATTTCGAAAGCCTGCCTTTGACATAATAAATACATGCTTGCGATATTGTACAGCAAAATGTATTTCGATACTAACGTGAGTGACCTACTGAGCTATGCAGTAAATTGTTCGAACTTGTCCGCTCCAGGACATGTCGCCTTTCCGACCAGCGAAATGAAATGCACGCAGCAATACGGTATGCAGACAAGGAGAGGAATAGTCGCCGAGTAAATTAGCAGTGTTATGCTGGCTCTTATCAGCAATTGCGCACTGTGTAATCCGATGAACACTGCACGTAATAGATATTTGTTGACTAGCTACAAAGTTTTTAAAGGACACACAAGGCTCGCTTTCTTTAGTGGAAGATCACCTGGTAGCCTCCTTACTTATTGCGTACTACATCTATACTTTACATCACTTCGATAGTTTGTTTAGCTTGATAGTTTAACATAGTCTTCCACCATTTTCCGCAGGCCAACAACGCTGACGCCATGAAAATACTGGCCGCAGAGCTTTCCATGAACCCGTGCTGCAGAGTTGGGCAGTATTCGCAAAGAGCTTTTACGTTAAGGTTGTTCGCAAGGTCAAATTTAAACCAATATTGGAGCTGGACATGCTATTGGCCAAGGCGTCAATGGCGACGAGTAGCTTATTACGAAAGGGAAGAGCTTTGATTTAGGCCACGTCATTATCAAATGTCATACAACTCGCTCTTGGGCAAACATTTGAAGAGGGAAAATATTTGCCTCGGAGGAAAAGACGCGTACGGGTTCTGTGCTTGACACACAGCTGGCTGGGTTCCGGTACTTCAGAGGACAGAAGCTTTGAAATAACACTCGGGCATGGCTCCGTTCAAACTAATCGAATACTCCTACCGGGAGAAATAAACAGAAACAAAACACACTGTTAAGCTACCAACCAAGTAGATTGTCGCAAAAGCTGTCGACGTTGCCAGCATTCTCAGGACAAGCTTATGTTAATTAGAGTGTACAAAGCTGTAACGGCTTGACGATTGATATGTGTATATTTGGTTCAAAATTATTGTGCCTAAAGAGGCAGGGCCCATATTAAAAAAAAACACGGTAGATTTGTTCGTAAGCGATAATTTCAGCTAATCTTGATGCAGGACACATCATTAGTGTCGGTGCCCGGCGAAAGTCAAAGAGCACTTACGAATGAAAAGCTTTGTAAATTGACGTGCTAACAAATTTAGTAGTATAAATGTGTGAGCGTACCTTCACTGGCCTTGCATGCAAAAGAAAGAAAAGCGAATCTTAAGCGCCATCGCAATTCTTTAAAATGACAACTGCGCCTTCTGTTTCTCTTTTTTTTTTATAGGTCTCTAGGCAAGTATTTATGTTGCTGTTTTTTGTCCCAAAAGATTCAGTTGATGTCTAGCGCCCGTCCTGTCTATATGTCTCTTCGTTTTGTTCGCGTTCCGTAGCGCTTGTTATGATGTCCGAGTTCCGCTATCGCCAACTAGCTCAAGCTTCTGCGTTGAATAGTTTATCACACCTTTCGACTGGTTCTGCAACGTTCTAATGAAAGAAGCGTAATTTTTTGTACTGGCGCAGTGCGTCCTCTGGAGGTGGACATCGTGACGGCGCAGCCCGTGCTGCTGGATGGCCAGGTGATTGACGTGGAATGCCAGGCTCGCGGCGCCCAGCCCAAGGCTGCCATACAGTGGTTCCTGGACGACGCCCCGCTGAACGGCTCCACGCTGGCCACGGATGCCACTCGCACGACGAGCGTGCTTCACCTCGAAGCGCACGCCGACATGAATGGCAAGAGGCTCGCCTGCCGCGGCTTCAACCCGCACCTGCCCGACAGCGAGCTCTTCGACTACTGGGTCCTGGACGTGCACTGTGAGTGGGAGCTAGTTGGCCCCGAAGTCGTCAGCACGTGTTTCCGGAATGAGTTTCTCGCGGCTGGTTGGTGTCTAATTACTCCAGAAGGTGCAGCTCAAGTACGCACGTGTACGTAAAGGAAACGCGTAGTAGAGGTAGATAAAGATACATGACCTTCTAAAATGTAGGCCCTCCTTGGTATTTTTTAGTAAAAAAAAATAAATAATGGTGTTTTACGTGCCAAAACCCCGATGTGATTATAAGGCACGCCTTAGTGGGGACTACACGCCTTAGTGGGGACGGGCTACATAAAAGTGTTCTTCCAAGCATGAACGAAGCCCGCGAACACACGAAAAATTGCCGCGTGATTGGCAGCTCGAGGCATTTTGCGTGTGTTCGCGAGCGTCTGTCATGCTTGGGAAAATACTTTTATGTAGCACGTATTGAGCATCAGAAATCTGTATCGAGTGTTGTCCATGTTGGCCTACAATTTTCTCATTTACACTTTTAATCTAATTACAATATTTGAGAAGTTGATTAGCTAATTAAGACTACTCATGAATGCAAAAAAACATAACATAAGTATCTCCAAGCGATGGCAAAAATAAACATTATCTTGGTTCGGTCGAGCTACGTGACATTTGCGTTTTTTTAAGTTTAGCTTAAGTTACGTGACACACCCAGTGGGCGGGCTAAGGTGTTATCAGTGGTGAAAATTTCTCGATAAGGAGGCTGAATAACATAAAAGAAAATGACAGAGAAAGAAAGGATGCATTGCGTAATGTTACACTTGAGCGCAGGGTTTAAAAATGAAAGAGTCTGAATTGGAAACTCCGTACGTTTTTTTTTCTGGCGTATTTGCAATACAAAAGTTGTCATGTTCAGCCCGTGAAGTGGAAAGTATTGAAAGAAAGAGGGCCGCACCACTCTACGTAACATGTTTGAAGCTCACTGGTCGTCTCAGACAAGCTGGCCTCCGAGGAACCTTACCTTCATTTTGCTTTCTCTTATTGACTAGAGATGGAAAATGTTCTTGTTCACATGGTGGTAGCAGTTTAAATATCCAACGTAATGGGGCTCACGCTTCGTAAGGCATCTTATAACGTGATGTTAGAGTGGAGAACAAGCTGCCGCATCTGCATTCTATTATGTGTCCACTTACCTTGCACCACGCAGGAGGCAGCGCAGGAGACGCCGCGCACGAGGCCTTTTTATAGCCAACAGACCAAACCAAAACGGAGGACCATCTCAAATGGTAGCAGAATGCGGAGGCATGTTTTATTTGACTATGAGTCCCCTTAAAACGCAAGAAGCTCCGCCCTGACGTCATGGGCGCTGTAAGGAGCTTGCACTTGATATTGTACCGGGGCTTCCATTCTAATTTAATGACTAGGCCTACATGATTTGGCGAGACTTACCGGTATGGATTCACACGGTCGCTTGCTGGAAGTACCCTCAAGCCTCCGCTGGCTGCAATGTTCGCAACGAGCTTTACCCAGCGGCGCTTGCTGTCCCGAGTAATTGCGCCCTAGCATGAAAGCGGATCTAACTGCAATTATACAGCCTTTTCTTTAGAAAAATCTTTCTGCGTCGACTGACATGTATATGCCTTCACGCGAGGCTTAGAAGCTCAGGTCTTTTTTTATTATTATTATTTAGCGTTGAGGAAAGGGTGCGCTCATGTACACGACCCCATTGCATGCACTGCTTCACAAGTTATGAACGGAAAGAAACTTTCGTCTGAACTTGAGCTCGGGTAACCTTAACTTGAGCGTAATTGGATTCTCTGGCCCTTACTTCCCAAAAGTAATGCTATCGACTGAAGAAAGGGGTCGCTAGTATAGCTGAGCACTCCGGACTAACTTAGACTGTGGTAGTTCATACCTAGTGCACTGTTATTCTTGATTTTCACTTGACTAACGTCGTCCTATATTTGGTAGCGAGCGAAAAACTGTTCATTGCAACAAAATCTAGCCGCGCTTGCTAGATCTAGCTGCCAAGCGAAAAGCTGTTTGTTTTTAATGCTAAGCATTCTTTCTTTCATACAAGAGAGAGAGAGAAGGGAAAGGGCAGGAGGATTAACGAAGGAAGTGCCCATTTGGCTGCTTTAAACTTGAGGAGGGGAAAGGAGAAAAGAGCGATTAGAAAAAGGAAGGATCAGAAGATGAATAAAGTGGCAGCCATCTTAAGCTTACAAGAACTGAAATTTGGGCGCGTTTTGGAGAATTCATACTTCACTTAAAGCGAAAAATAGACTGGCACATTTTAGCAGAGAGGCAGAGGAATGTTGGCCTACAGCCATAAATATTGGCATATTTCAGTTGCACTCACGAAGTGCTTTCGTGGCCTTGTCCGTGCAAGAGTGCTTACTACTAGGTCCCATGGTCTCTAGCTCCGAGAGTAGTCTGTCAGCCAACCGGCGGAACATAGCTCGCAAAACACATCACTCAGCGCCAAAGGATCGCACGCGGCGCTGTTGGCCATTCCTACTAGGAATGAATAACATTAGTGAATGCGGAGCTCAGTCACATACGATATAATAAGGCTGTTTCGGGACGGGAGGGCCTGGGAGGCAGGCGAAGTAGCAAGTTATTGTCCAGAGAACACACGCAGGATTTTGGCCAAACCGCGGAATTCGAATGAATATATAGAAGCATGATGTGGAGAGCGGGTGATTGAAGTCGCCGCACAGCATACGTTCTCGAGAGTTGCATAGGCACCCGTTGTTATTGTTGATGACCCTAAGCACATAGCTTTATCTACGCTGCAGTGGCCGACAATTCTACAATGGCTCGGCAACAGTGGTGTAGCAACAGAGGGGGGGAGGGCGCGGGGGGCCGTGGGCCCCGGGTGCAAGGGGCCAGTGGGGTGGGGGGGGGGGTTGTCATATACGTCTGAAGACGCCCCTCTTTCCGCCGGCTCGACTGGGCGCAAATGGCAAAGAATGCTCCGGTATCCAGTAGCCCGAGCTCATGTACTCAATGCGTTGCGCCGCAGAATTGTCGGTTGCAGCTCTATCAATACCCCACGAAATAATTGCACGAATGTGCGGGCTAAAAAAATTTACTTCGCAAAATGGTCGCTGAACTAGCCTTAGCGGAACGTTTCATGTGGGGTGCGCTCGTGCTGTGCGTTCATGTTGGGAGCAGGCGTCGCTAAACATACAGTCAGGCGTTATAAGGCGTTGAGGCTCTTCGGTCCCTCTTCCGTTCCGAACGCGCAGCGAAAACGAACAAAGACAGCAGCGTGAGGGCGTTCAACGAGCGCGCCCGGCGCTCGCGTTTACGGCGAAGCGTTTGTTGAGAGCAACATTGCATAAGTGCGGCCGTGAAAAGTCGCGAATGGGATTCTCTGGATCGTCTTCAGACTCGGTGCCTGGAGTTCCTGGAATTTATCGCCAAATGGAACTACTTGCTTACTGTTATCTTTCGCTTGTTCCTCACGACCTGCGTGTCAGTTGCATCATGTGAAAGGAACTTTTCTAAGTTAAAGCTGATCAAGACGTCTCTGCGCTGAGTTATGATGATGATGCGTCTCTGATGAGTGATGAAATGCTATCAAACTTGGCGATACTGACCATAGAAAAAGAACACGTAAAAAATATGTAATCTTTACTACTGTAATGAGTTTGCAGAAGCGAAGTGTCGGAAAAAGAACTTCTGAAGGAAATGTGTCCTTACCGGTCATTACTTTAGTGCAAAAGGCTCGATGTCCCACCGTGGTTTGTGCATCGGCAATATGTACACAATGTTCTATGTATCAATCTTGAATCCTTGTATTCGTTCTTTATCAGTTTCGTGGTGTTCAATAAAAGATATTTCTCCTAGTCCTAGCTAACCGTTTCTTTATCATTTTGTTGTTGTGTGACTTCATGTCACAAGTACACTGTCTGTGTCAGCTACACGGAATTTTATAAAAAAAAGATTAATTTTGTAATAATATTTCCCGATATTCTATGACGTTATGTGTCTTTTTGATTACTAGGAACTCGGTAGCGTGAAAAATATGGCAGATAAGTTATAACCATATCCTGAATAATCCTTTAATTAGTACTTATAGAGGAAGCACTTCAATTCGAGAATAGAGGACTCAAAGTCATATTATTAACTCAAGAAAAACTTCTTAAACAAGATCGTTCTGGGTGCTACAGCCTACAGTACTTTGGCACTGCGGGCGGCGCCCAGTATGGCAGCAGCGACAGAAATATTGAATAATGGACCAGTGACGTTGATCCCTCAATCATCTCCGTAGCCAGTGCAGACCAACAGTAGTGCAAGCTTTCGCTGGCACGGGCTTCATCACGGCCTTTTTTTTTTTATGGTGACGCCAAGAATCGACGCGAAGCGTGCTCTATTCTGTTCCCAATCTTGTGGTGGTACCGCAGCTCGGATAATCACGTTGGTCCGTATAGCAGCAAATAAGAACAAGGCTTTATTGATCAGACTAAAGAGAACTCGCAATTGTCATGGCATTGGCGCCCGCGCCGCAGGGAGGCAGGTGGCATTTTCTAATAGGGTGGGAAGATCAGCGTCACTGACACACAATTTTCGTTTTCGTTCAGGGCTGCCCACAGCCAAAATACTGCGCGCCATAGTACCTAAGACGATTTTCGTGAAGTTGTTGTAGGGCAAGATATGACTGTCGGGCTTCAATTTTGCAAATGCAATATTGCCGCTAAAATTGGTAATTAAAACTTTATAAAGATATTTTTTGTTACCTGTGACGTGAGCCATATTTTCCACGCTGCCGCATTTGTATTGGCTGCCAAACCCTACAGTCTTACAGAAGATGTGCACATGCGCTTATCACAAGTTATCAGTGCAGCACCCTGTGTGATTTGGCGCAGAAAAAACAGCGTGTATACCTGCTGCATTCTCAATCTCTGGGAAAGAAAGCGAAGGAGAGGGGGACCCGGGGGACGTGTGCTGTATCCAAGGTGGCTGTAGTGATGCTGAAACCCGGAAATTGTCGACATCCTCGCCTTCCTCCACTAGACCCGGGGGGGGGGGGATGACAGAAGACCTATGGGCCCCGGGTGCAAGAGCACCTAGCTACGCCACTGCTCGGCAACCATTGAAGTAAAACGTCGTGTCCCTTCGTGAGCGTGGCATATTTCGCACGCTAGCTGCTGTACCATAATGTAGGGCAATCTGCAGAGTTTGTAGGGCTCCCTTCGAATCGCTGAAAATTGCCCAGCAATTAGATGGCTGCTGTAGCATTTAATCAATGACACCTTGAAGAGCCACAACTTTTGCTGCTGCCGCAATGCTGGCGTTGTAATGCGAGAAAGTTTAAATTGCAACAAGATGGCAACTGATGGAACAGCCACTGCTCCGGTAGACCTCTTGGAACAAGTGGAACCATCCATGCAGTTTGTGTCCAAACGCTATGATCTCATGAGATCTAGGTATCTTATCTCCTTTCTGCACTGTCTCGTAACCATTTCTAGAACTTATTTGGTTTCTAATGTATAGTTGAAGCATCGAATGCACCAGTGTTCATGCAAGAGGGGGTTGGCACGTCTTCCTTTTTCATGCGAAGCCTTGCGCCCCTGTATACAAGCGCTTGTTCTTAAAGCGATTATATGACCTTTGTGTCAACATTCTCGTATTTCAAATTATAGCACGTTCTCCTGAGCCAAGAAAGCGCCAAATATTCTTTTCTAGTCACAAATGGACCACCATAACTTTGTGTCAGTCTTTCGTATAGTAAGAGAGAGAGATAAGGGAGGAAGGAAAGGCAGGGAGGTAAACTTAACCTTGTTCAGTTTGCTACGCTACACGTAAAGAGGGGATGAAGGAGTGCATTTCATGTAGTAAATAATCAATAGCACATTCTAAGATCGATGCTAATAGTACGTTAAGAATTACTGGTCACAACATTCCACGTTTACGTATGAAGTCTAGGAACCCTGATGAACTAAATGTATGCCGAAATGCTAGTGACCACCGCGGCTGGTGGTCGAAAACTCTGGAACGTTGAAGGACGCTGATGACGTCAGAGATAGAAAAGGAGCAGATGTGTTACTTGGTGTAGGCCTACGTAGCCTGGCAAAAGTTGATGACGTCACGCTTAGCTCCCTGCATGAGTTTTCAAGAACTTATAGGACACTTTCATTATTCCTGCATTAAAAATAACGCATTTTATGCCCTTTCCCATAGTCATACATGGTTGATTCACACCTGCCTTCCGCGCATGTTGTAAATATACTGCAGGGTTTCTTTATTTAAAGCAGCTTGCGATGGCGATCCGGCTTTCTTTTTGATAACCGGAACAGTTATTTGCATCTGAAGCCAGTGCAGACACCGGAATGGCGCTGACGGTTTTGAAGCAGACGTAAATCCTGTTGGTAAGTCGGCTTGATGTTCTGCAGTGGCTTCTTATCATACTTATGTGTTCATTCGCTATCTCAAAATAACTACACTACATGTCACTCTGTGAGGAAGCAGTCGACTAGGAGAGTTCTCGTTTTAAGAACGTCGGAAGAATACTGTTAGGCAGTTCGGGAATTGCGCCAACGAATGCGTGTGCTGACGCACGGCATTTGCCATGCGCTACCCAAAGCGACCGTCGGGTGGCCGTTTGACCTGATCGTTTTAGGCGCTATTCGCCGATATGGTTCCCATATCGCAGTTGCGTGCTTCTTTAGACGCATTGGCCAAGTTCGCCTGGGTCACTAGTTCTGAGTCGCAGCACGTGCCGAGTTGCTCAATCCAGTCTCCATCATCACGGCTCATGAACGTCTAGCCGGTGCGGGTCAATCGAACGTGTGAATTACCGAACGCACGTGTTCCTACACCTCGTGTCACTCCGCGTTAAAGCTTCTGCAATAATAAAGTTTCTCCTCCTCCTCCTCCTCCTCCTCAGCGTTAAAGCTTTGCGTGCTCAGTTTCCCGAAAATCCTCGTTTCAGTATAGAGCGTCAGAAGACGCCTTATTTGTAGAAGTGCCACCATATTACGAAACAAAGTGCGACCGTGCAATAAAGGCATGAGGGGTGGGGGGCTGGGGGGGCGGGGCACGTGTTGCAATGCTTAGCGAGGGAAAGCTGGGCTCTAGACCGATGGCATGACAAAGATGAGTTGTTTAAAAATTGTGTGCTACAATTTTTGCTTTCAGGTCAAGAACTCGCTGGACGGCTTACAGAAAAGCAGTTCAAAGTTGTGATGGATTGACGATAACTTTTTCTCTCGGTAGCGCTGTGTCCCAATCAATTTTCCTGTGGGATCAGATGATCGGGCACGAGCATGCGGATTGGGGTTATAAGGTGTTCAGCTTATTAAAACAATCTACAAACTGTGAGGTCAAGGAGTTGATTAACTAGCGCTCGCTGAATGGTGCACGCAAGCCGGTACAGTGCTTTAGAGTATATAGGATAGAATAGGGGCGGTTTTATGGCTCTTGCGGCCCATATCGCAAAAAGAAAAAACAAACAGTTGCTTCGTCTACCCGGTCCTTAATATATAGAGTACAAGAAAGACAGCAATAAGTAGCACGCTTCACGGTATTCATGGTTGTAATTTTCATCGCGTGCTTTCTCATCAAATTATTTCGCCGATTTAAACAATATCATTGTTTTGAGGTTTCAAGTAAGCACAGTCGTGTCACCGTTTGTACGTGCGCTAACCACGGCAGTTTACGTGATAGAAAAATGGCTATGCAGTGACAATGAAAGATTTCATTTTGCCATTCAAATCTCACGGTCTTGGTGAGAAAAGCAACGACAAATGTACATCTCTTGCACTGCATGCACTTTGGAACATAACGCGCCCTGTAAGCAGTGGGGAGTTCGATGTCAGCCGAGCAGCTGCCCCTTCAATGGGTGCGTTTTCGCTGCCGGCTTTGCGTTACACATGCCAGAAGCCTTGAGCAAAGAAGGTCTGCAGGCTTTTAGCACTCGGACATCAATACATTGCAAAGGCTCAGCTATCAGTTGCCCTCCTGCCTTGGTCAATGAGCTGACGCATGAAAGAGCGGCCGCCTTAAGTTAGCCAGGAGCTTTTGTTTTGCATGATTATACACCATCATTCGCGTTTGGTGTTTCTGGAGCTAAAGCAATGAATGAATGAATGAATGAATGAATGAATGAATGAATGAATGAATGAACGACCGAATGAATGAATGAATGAATGAATGAATGAATGAATGAATGAATGAATGAATGAACGAACGAACGAACGAACGAGCGAGCGAGCGAACGAGCGAACGAGCGAGCGAACGAGCGAACGAGCGAACGAGCGAACGAGCGAACGAACGAACGAACGAACGAACGAACGAACGAACGAACGAACGAGCGAACGAATGAACGAATGAATGAATGAATGAATCAATCAATCAATCAATCAATCTATTACCGCGATCAACCCTAAGTTCAGAGTGCTGGTGTACGCGTACATTAAAACCAAAAGCAAAAAAACAAGACCAAAAATATTGTAAGGGAATACAAGTTAAAAAGAACACAATAAAGAAAGAACGCTTGTTAAAAGCAGAGTGTACACACAACAAAATGCAATTAAGGTAAATACAAGAAACAGTGGAGAAAGGCAGCTGCAGGATGTGTGAAACTACGACACAACAACGCAGAGCCCGAAAAAGAACAATAAGAGCGAGTTATGAAAAATATCAAAATAATGAAAATTAGCGTGGTAACGATTCAGTATACCATGGGCGGTTTAGTGTTAGGGATGACAGGCAGAAAGATGAAAAAGTCTGTTTTCTGGTGACCTTGCGCGGCGTACGAAATATGATACAACTGTGCAGTTCGGGGCAGGTGAGGATATGTACCGTGAAGAAGTTGAAAAGACAATGAAAGTCGGGGCGATTACGTCGGCAGCGGAGTAAGCGCAATGGGAATAGTTCAACAGTGCTAGAACAATGCGGTAGTGATATATGCTTAGAAACGTTTGGTGTACCCGATCTATAATGTCACTGTTGAATATAGAAAAGCCATTGCAGACGACGGACGCGAATTCGAGTTGTGGAAGACAGTTGTATCCAACTTGCGGAACGGTATAGGATAATTTAATTCCCTCGATAGTCAGAAAACAGAGCCCACAGAGCGCCCCGCATTGCAACGCGTTTAGTGTGAGTAGAAAAGTGTTAGATTCTATCAAAACCTTCACCGAGATCAGTGATCTCGCAGGCCTTATATACATAATGGCACGAAATCTACAGAATAGGAAAATGCTTGCGGTTTTACGTGCGAAAGTCATTACCTTGGTCTTAGCAGTATTCAAGATGAGCTTAGAAGTTGAGCATTCAAGGTGAGCTTAGAAAAAGAAAGCAGGTCCAACCGTTTAGAAAAAGAAAACAGGTCCAACCGCAGGATGCGACAGTCATCAACGGTGTTAATTTACTTTAAAATCTTGATCTAATCGGGATATGGAAGGACGTAAGACTTAGAAATAGCGAAAACAACGTCATTAATACAACTTTTAGAAAGGAGAGGTCCCAATACTACTTCTTGAGGGACGTCGATAGTTGCCATGTAAAAAATAAGGCGCTTGGCCATTGACCTTAATATAACACGATGTATCAAGAAGATAACCGCGCAAGAGATTGGCAACTGACGTGTCAACAGCAAAGCATGTAGGCTTTATCAGAAGCAGTGAGTGGCTGACTATACCGAAAGTTTTGTTAGGTCACAGTAATTGGTGCCAACTAGCTCTCTTTGAAGCACCACCGTGGAAATTTGTGTCATGAAACTTAAGAGACTTGTGATAGCGAAGCAGCTGGTGAGAAATCCATGCTGACTCAGAATCAATGAGTTCTTCACGGTAAAGGCAATATGTTGTCAATGGCAAGCTCAATTATCTTAGACGTGGCGCAAAGAAGAAAAATCGGGCGATAATTCGAGACATCATTTTTACAACCCGACTTCAATAAAGGTAAAGCACGAGCATAATAATAATAATAATAATAATAATAATAATAATAATAATAATAATAATAATAATAATAATAATAATAATAATACGGCGATAAAAATAGACAGCGCGCGTCGACAATAGCGACATCTACGCCACCTTTGGTTTCCTTACGCAATTCCTTACGCAATTACGCAGTCTATGTTCAGGCATTTCCATGAGTGAGAGCTGCGAAAATAATTATGTTCGAGATAGCGAAGCTTGCTTGTAAATCCACGGTCGTTCACATATTCCTATCTCATCCGTACAACAAGCCTCATCGAGATTGTATGTCAATGTTTTGTAGCCATTTGATATGATGTCACTCTTAGTTTACTTTTAAGCTTCTACGCCTCCGAGTTTCGGTTGACTTAGGCGCAGTTATTCTTACATTAATATTAAAGTACTTTCTAGACGGGCTTCAGACATCTCGGAATGGCCGGGTTCCTCATTATCGCAAGCGCCAATTTTGTTAAGGCGCTCTAAGGCGACGAAGACAGCGGCCTTTTTCATTTCGCCCTATAAACCGACAAGCCATAGCCTGCCTGACGAATAGCCGGCAGGCCGGCTGGCGTCGACTCCTTGCTCAAGTGCACCCTAACAAGGGCTTTCGACGTAATACGTACACCGGCCATTGTAAGGAGGCGCCATGCACAAACGAGAAGGAGCTCCGCGAATAACCCTCCAGGGAATGGTCATCGCACGAGCCGGCGATGAAACTTCACCGTCCAACCGACACGCTCTTCCTGATTCAGCAGCCGCTGGCCATGTGCGAGTGAGATTGCAGCCGGCGATATCACCGCGTTTTCGGCGGCTCCTCCCTCGCTAGTTCGTTGCGCTGGTTCGCCTTCGCTCCCTCCGCATCACTTCCACGACACCGAACGTCGTGAAACATCCGTTGACGCTCGCCCAAACTTTGCGTTGAAAAGTTTGAGCAGGCTATAGCCCTAATTTAATAACGCGCTAAGATTTATGGCACATGAATTGGGCCGCTCGGCGTGAGCTACTTACCATCCAGCCGTGGCATCGGACCGTTGGAGTAGATCAAACTGATTGGTGTCGCCGAGCATGATCTTTTCCTACGCTTAAGGGACAGCGTCCCGGTGGATTAGCCGACGCAAAGCGGATTAATTTCTTTTTACTTTTTTTTTTCGTCCTCGTTCGTTTATCCAACTGCAATACATGTGCGTGCGTGTGCTTGCTCGTTAATTTTCTTGTATTTCTGCGCGAGTGTTCTTTGGAAACCTTGTTTACCGTAGTGAGGAGACTATAGTCTACTGCAGCCATATCGAAGACTTTTCATTAACGCGTCTTAATGAGCCCCATAGGCGGAAAGTTTTCATTTTTCCATTCCTGGAGGGGGGGGGGGGGGTGGACGGACCAGCTTTCTGGACCCCATATATATATATATATATATATATATATATATATATATATATATATATATATATATATATATATATATATATATGTATATTGCTTGCACTTGAAGAAACTTCGTGTGACATCGCAGAATTGCTCACTGAAGAGACGGCCTTATAAGAGAATTTACAAGATTTACAGCTGGGTCCTCTCCCACCACCATGAATATGGCGTCTCTCGGTGGTGTAATATTCCTTTGTGCAATTGTCGTATACTTCGCTATCACTAGTATTGCTTCGCGTTTCCGGCGAAAGTGCAGACTCCTTCTGTCTCTTTTTTTTCCTAAGCGCTCCTGCGCATGACTGCTGTTGATTCTGATTTCGAGTGAATCCGGCTTGGCCTCATTTCGGTTACTCAGTGGATTATACAGGGGGCCCCAACTATCATGCACCGAGAGTTAAAAAAAGAGCAGTTGTGTTACTCGAAGAAAACCTAGTACATATTTTTTCCAGTACAGTGCAGTAGCCGCCAGTAATTATTGCGTTCCTGAAATTCAATTCGACAATAGCAATTTATTATCTAATTTGAGAAGTGCTGTCGTAATTATCAAAGTGTCAATGAGGCATTTGCAGGCACCCTCAGGCACCCCCAAGTGACATTTACCTGCTGTGTTTTCAGCGACGTACTAAGCGTGTACAATTCTTTTCCGCCTGACAAACCTCACGAAATATCGAAAATACCACGTGAGTGCGCTCCCATCCACATCAGAAAGCAGCGCCCTCAAACAGGCTGATTGAAAACGACTTCATTGCCTGTGGCAAACCCCACGAGAGAGCGCATCACCTTGATAAGGGTACGGAAGCAGCACCAACAGCAGGTTTCGCTGCTTTTCAGATATTCCTTCTCTACGTCACACTTATTATCCGTCTCTCAAGGCCGACTTATCCCAATGATGACAAAAGCGCCTTGATAACGCGGCCAAGCGCAGCTCTAGCCGCGCACGAAACGCGAAAAACAATGTAATAGACATAGCACGTTTCAAAATCCCGGCTTTACTCATACTGCATCGACAGATTGTGCTCGCAGCTATATTTCGCGTCAGAAACTTGCTTCGGAGCAAAGCCAAGTTAAACTGACGGTTTTAGCTTTCATGAGAGTGTATACGTGCTGCAAAAACAAATTCATGGCATAAAATAAAAGTGAAATAAACGGACAGGGAAGCGACCCACATGTTGAGAAAAGGCAGAATTAATGCGTTCAAGAAAGTGAATAACCACTTCTAAATGAGCCGAATTTGCAATCGGGAAGCCTGCAGAAAAATAAAATACATAAGATTTCAGGGCGCGCTTACTGAACGCCCTTGAAGACCAGCTTATTGAGCGCCCTTGAACACCAGCTGTGCCTAGAGGGAGTGTTGATCTCATTCTGCATCTACGCAGTACTGAGTCCGCTTTACCGCATCTTCAGTGGCTTTCTTGATGATCTACGCTCGAATTCTGTGGCAGACATCCGTTATCCTTGTCTTAAGCTAATCTGACGCCCGTCTAGATCATAGAAACTCATTCTTTCACATAACCCCAAAGAAAGAAATCGATTGGAGAGAGGTCAGGTGGCTTAGCCGGCCAATTTACAGGTCCATGCTTTCCACTCTACTGCGTATGAAAAGTCGCATCCTGCCAGTTTTGTGCTCGGCTACTGCTGTGTGCTGGTGCTCCATCTTACTGATACCAGAGAAGTGGAAGACCTGTCAGTGGGACTTCGCTGAGAAGCTCACCCACCGCTACTTCAAGGGTTTCGTCCACGTAACGCTGTCCAGTCAGTGTGGGATCGAAGAACATGGGACTAATTATACCACCAGCTTAAATTCCACACCCCACACTGAACGACCACTGGTACTGGTGCATCTTGCGCTTTACCCAGTGATTTGTAGTCACCACAATAAAATGATACTCCAAATAAATAATACCGGCTCATCTGACGATGATCCGTTATTATGCAAATTTACCTGGGCGTTTCTATGAAGATTCGCTTCATCTGTGCACATTACATTGCTCAAAAAGTCCGGTGACTCATCGGATTTTGGGAGGGCCCAATTCGAGAAATCTGGAATATTCTACAGGTCCCTATCTTCCGAGCATTGGTGCTAGTTAAGGTAGTATGATAAGGAAAGAGCAGATTGAGGTCAGAGAACAAACGCGAGTTAATGACATCTTAGTTGAAATCAAGAAAAAGAAATGGGCATGGGCAGGACATGTAATGAGGAGGGAAGATAAGCGATGGTCATTAAGGGTTGCGGACTGGATTCCAAGGGAAAAGGAAGTGTAGCAGGGGGCGGCAGAAAGTTAGGTGGGCGGATGAGATTAAGAAGTTTGTAAGGACAACATGGCCACAATTAGTACATGATCGGGGTAGTTGGAGAAGTATGAGATAGGCCTCTGCCCTGCAGTGGGCGTAACTAGGCTGATGATGATGAATGATGAAGGTGGTATGTGTAAAAGGCCGTCGTTTAGAATCCTCCAAACTGATGACTTGGAAATCGGTACCTGGGCGGTCACGTTGTACACGCCAGCACGAGGGTTTCAGGCCATAAATGCTAAAACGTCCGTGCTTAGGGTAGGACCCAAAGATGGAGCCCTGCGCCGCTGTTTCTTGAAGCTACCGGTTTGTCTCACGTTTTCATCATTCCTGATGATGGTCGATGCATTTTGTCTACCACCAAATTCCCATGAGTGATATACATTCGCGGCGTTCCTCTTCTTGTTATTTGCAGCTCTCAAGGCAAGAATCATTTTTACATTCTGCTCATTATAGAAATACATGGCGACTGGGACGAAACAAAACGCACCTTTACACGTTTGCACTGACGTTGTCAATTCAATTTTGTGGTGATAGGTTTCATGGCAAAAAAGATCCGTGCACTTTACCTAAGCTAAGGCAACAGCTATCACAGCTTGTTTCCAACCAACACCGAACGCGACGTGTTACTACGGCCAAGGCGCGGCAGATAAGGCAATAGCTCGATCACGATGTTTTACAGCGAAGTTGTACATGGCTAACCGATTCGTCCGTCCCTCCGCCTGTCGCCTGTACACCGAAAACTCCTCCGGCGCGACCGCATGCGAATGCACGAAAGAAAAAAAGTTAAAGAGAGGCGCGCGATTGGCTGCGCCAGAAGTGATGTCACTGCTCTCCATCGCAGCCGAGCGGGCGCGCAGCTGCTTCTCTCCGGTTCCGAAATTAGTAGGCCACGCGTCATACGTGCTCCCGAGGAACAGGCAGCTTTCGATCAGCAACGCCGTGAGCAGTACCGGGAACCAGCTCGTCTACGCCGCGCCGATGCTGAAGCCCGAGCATAAGAACAGGGTCGTGTAGCCGAGCGCAAACAGCAACGGCGTACCGAGGATCCGACAGCCTACCAAACCGTCGCTTAATGAACCGTCGGGATCAACCCAGTGATAAACACCGGGGCCGCACGTTTCAGCTTCGCTGGTTAACCATCTGTACGAAGTGCTTGGGTGGTGATTTTTTCTTTATTTCTTTCATTTAGTTCTCGCTGGCGCTGTCTTATAATGCGGGTGGGAGCGCAGTCACGTGGTATTCGCCATATTTCTGAGATTAATGATCAGTCGGAAAAAATTAGTACACAATTAGCACATCACTGAAAACACTGCAGTTAGATGTCCGCTGGCTGTGCCTACAAATGTCTCATTGACACTTTGATAATTATGGTAGTACGTCTCGAGTTAGATAATTAATTACAATTACTTTACTACATCTCATAATGAAAAAAATTACGGGCAGCTACTCCACTATATTGAAAACAATATGCACTAGGCTTCCTTCCAGTAACACATTGCTTTATTTTTTAAATCTTGGTGTATGATAGTTAATTGGAACACCCTGTATATATTTATGACATCTGCATGCAGGTGACGATGTTTCCATTCCTAATAGATGTTGTAAATTATTAGAAGTGTTTTTAATGAGGCTTTCTATTTGCTTAGTGGAAAGAGAAGAAGTACTGAGACACATATCCTTCACGTGCATTTCACACGCTTTTAATAAAAGACTCTGCCGAAGGGGTCACTAAAATCTACAAGTTTTTTTAGGGTAAAAAAAAATCACTCAAAGCATATTGAAGCGAGATGAACATACAACAACATATTAATTCTCTAGGCATAAGCTATTCCTACCTTTAGAAATAATTGTTAATTGGCTACCTCCTTTAAAATATAATAAGCTTTGTCCCGTGCACATATCTAAATATATTGTGTACATGCATGGTGTTTTGTGGAAATTTCTAACAATGTTAAAGTGAGAAAATACGAATGAGGGAGCTGCCACTGGTACTTATAATGCGTTTGTTCTCCTGTTATGATTTGCAGAAATAAAGTGAAAGTATGAATAAGAATCCGTGCATGTCCGTGGCAACAGTGATGCAGTAAGCACAGTAAATTTCAAGTGAAACAGTGGAGGCAAGTCAAAAGAAAACTCAAATGATGTCGGTGACAAAACTCTGGCAATGACGCGTTAGGTGTGTGTGTGTGTGGGAGGGGGGGGGTTGAGGCTTCGGCACCGCCGGGGGTGGGGGGTCGCAGCCCCCCCCCCCCCCCGAAAACTCCGGAGGGGGCTTGGGTCCCGGAGGCCCACGGTAGTCAGCGCATATGAATTGAGCACTGCACCAAAGCGAGCTTATATGTCATCGATTTGGGGGGAGAGTCTTATAGTGGGCGTCAGGGTTGATATGAGGAAAGAACGCAAACTTACGCAGTAGCAGGAGACGGGGAACGAGCCTTACCTTCGTAGTAACTTTTTTGAAGAAGATTCTTTTGAAGACTTTTTCACAAGGGGATGTAACAACACGTTGGTTGCACACGTGTCTCTGACAAGACGTGCAAAAGAAAGGATCTAACGATATAGAGAACTTTCTTTGATGGGGATCCAGCCGCATGTCTTATACTGATTGGCAGAGCTTCCTTCGTAAAAAACCGCTTGTTAGTGAAACATGTTTTAGATGGAGTCAGCAGCTCTTGATAAAATTTAACTGTAGCACCTTGTCATGTTCTTGAACGGCTGTAGCTTTAATTTCATAATTGCCCACAATGACGTAATTGCGCCGTCGCTACGTGCTATTTATTTATTTATTTATTTATTTACGTGCCAAAGACAAACGAGAGATACGAGCGGCAATTTAGTAGAGAAGTTTATAGGATTAATTTTGGCTACATGGCATTCCTTAACGGGCAGAGAAAGCTCCTACACGAGTGGTTTCGCGTAACATGACCATCGGTATGCGGTTCGTCACTGCAGGGAAACGCACTCCCGAACTCGGGCTCTATAGCAGCAGACGATAGCCATTATGCTATTCAAGCGACCATCATTCGTGGTCCTAGATTAAACTCAAATTCTTCAGAAAGAGCAGACAGGAAATTGTCTGATGAATGATGCATATAAGTGCTAGACCACATATATTGAAAACCAGAGGGCGTATGCGCTACTATGTGGCTCTGCAGTTACGCAGCGCGTTGAGCGACAGCATGCACGCATTTTTCTCTATTTTATTCTGTTTCTTCGAGGAAATATTTGAGACGTGGCAAGACAGAGCAGGCGGAATGGTATGCTTGGTATAACATGAAACCTGCGAGGTGTGTCAAAGGTATGTGTTACTGAACGCCTGATTGCTGGAATATAGTTGTGCGTTGGCAAGTCATAAAGCCGTATAGGTTTCCTTTGTAGCTTCGTTATGTTGTCGGGTAAATGCCAATACATCCCTTTCATGAGAATTCCTTCGACTTGCGGGTTTTCGCAAAACTATTTTGCCATGTTGTGTTCCCTTACTGTTCGACTAGTCTTTAATTCGTCTTGGCCCTGGAATCTACCGGAAAAGGGCACACAGCGTTACACATGATACAATAAATATCACGTAAAAAGCAAGGAACACTGCAGGTTGCTTAGGTTTGGTTAGGTTAGGTTACGAAATTCGTAGGTCCCAGTTACGGAACTCAACCAGGACCGATTTTTTTTCCTCAAGTGGGTGAAGTCTTCCTTTTTTCTTCGTTATTTTTTTTCATAATGCCATATGGCATTCCATCGCAACTTAATGCTGCTATCAAGGGGAGGGGAAGCTTTTCCTGTCATAATACTTGTACACTTTTATTTTCCTGTGCCTTCCACTTGTTACGGTTTATTAAAGGAACATGAAATAGAAACAGTAAACTTATTTAAGCTGATAAAATTATTTTAGGACACTATATTCGCTTTATATCGCGGTTAGAAATTGAATATTGGCAAAATTAAAATGAAGGTCGAATTTCAACGTTCGAACTACATGCGGAAGCCCCAGCACCGGTACATATCTTCTCCTACTTAGGCTGCTGCAGGTCAGTTAAAGTTCCTAAAGCTAACTTGCTAGGTTCAGTCTGTGGCGCATTTAGAATACAACGTAGTCAATATTTACCAATAAAAGTTAACTAGGCCGGAGCAGACGCTTCCAAAATACAGGACGTGATGGCAAGTTTGTGCGGGAACTTCAAGGGCACGTGGCCACGTGCCTTTCGTCATTGCGCTTTCCTGGCTTACCAAGCTTGCTCTGAGAGTGAGAGGGACATTTTTCGTACTGTAGCAGCGTAATTTACTAACACACTTTAAATTATCTACTTCTTGCGCTCCTTCGAGTGGCATTGATTGTTTACTTTAAGCATTCAATTAATCCCGTTTTCATTGACCCCTTCGCACCCTCCTCCTTTCTGCTCATGCAGTCAAGCCGGTGCTGCAGCTCAACCTGGTGTCGCTCGACGCAAGCAAGCAGATCAGCGAAGGGAGCAGCGTTTACTTCGACTGCAACGTGCAGGCGAACCCGCCGGTCAAGCAGGTCGGCTGGCTCCACGAAGGGGCCCAACTAGAACCCAGTGCCGGAATACGCATCGAAAACGTGCGCCTGGTCATCGACCGACTGCAGAGGCACCAGGCGGGCCACTACCAGTGCGCGGCCACCAACGAGCTCGGTCATGGCGTCTCCGAGAAGGTCTTCCTCATGGTCTACTGTGAGTGCGCCATTTTGCTGCCCACAGTGTAGCGCCACTTTCCTTTCGGTGACGTCATTCCTTCCCCCTGTGATACAGCATGAATAGAAGCTAAGTAATACGCCATCATAACTTTTCTGTGTTAGTGGCGGTTTAATCGCTTTGCTGTGAACTTAACTATTTCAGGATGAGCAGCGACTGCTCGTGCGTGTGACAGGTCATGTACTGACTGCATTTACTGACTGCATTCTCGCGATATGTTTACATATGAAACATGGTAAGTTCTTAGTTTGTAGGGAGTTTCTTTTTTACTCTCAGAGATTGTGAGGTGTTTTTATTATTTAAATATTTTCTATTCCCATTTCTCTCTCGTTTAGCGTATTTGCTTGTTTTTGCTGCAATCTTGGGATAGTGGGCTCTTCAATGATTAAACTCGCAATACTGTCACAACTGTTAAATGAAGCAGCTAAGTGCGCAAGGACTTTATACATTGAACGAATAGTTCACTCATTGAACCGAAAGCATATGCATTCTAATTGCCACGGTCGTGAAGAAGCAGCCGCATTTCTTGCATTCAACCGTCCATGCTTCGCGATTGAAAATTTGATCCAGTTCTTCAACGT
Source organism: Dermacentor variabilis (assembly GCF_050947875.1). Classification (NCBI taxonomy): domain Eukaryota; kingdom Metazoa; phylum Arthropoda; class Arachnida; order Ixodida; family Ixodidae; genus Dermacentor; species Dermacentor variabilis. The sequence continues at coordinate 36,788,661 of NC_134572.1, read as the reverse complement.
TACGACGGCGTATTACGCCTTCTAGAATCTAGGGGGTGAAATTAGCGTGCAATATTGTGCTTTATATTTTTTTATCATGCTTATTTCTATGTCTCTAAAATAATAACCAAGCATTATTTGAATGCCATTGCATGACCCACGGTTTTATCATTTCAGTTTAGTATGAGACAGAAATTTGCTGTTTCTTTTTTTTCTGACCTTCTTGTACACACAGCCTTTTCCCAAAAGTGCTCAGACGACACACACTTGTGCGTGAAACCGCGTGATGGCGCTGATGTAGCTTGTACTCGCCAACTTGCACATCCTATGGCCGTCGTGGTGTCGCCCATACTCTGAAGTAGCCGCCGCATAAGGGAAGTCTTAGATACACATGTATCCGTATTCACGATGTATTGCAGAGTTGCGAGTCAAATAGCGGTGCTTTTCAGAACTGCTCAGCAGGTCCGAGGTGCTGCTTTCCGTCAGGGATATAACTTTAGACATTCAAAGAAAATCTAACTCTAGAGTTTTACGTACCAAAACCACGTTTTCCATTATGAGGCACACCATAGTGGAGCACTCCAGTTTAATTTTGACCACCTGGGCTTCTTTAGCGTGTCCGCAATGCACGGGACACGGGTGTTTTTTGCATTTCGCCCCCATCCAAATGCGGCCGCCACGGCCAGGATTTGATCCCGCGAACTAGTGTTTACTAGCGCAACACCATAGCCGCTAAGCCACGACGTTGGGTAGGCATTCGAAGAGAAAGTAAAAGAAAAGCTGAATTCTAATTTTATCGTCAGGAGGCCTAAGGTACATGTTATGACGAATAACGCCATGATGGCAGCACGACACATTGAAAAACCAGCGTCCGTAGTTCTTTCCATGCACCTAAGTATTTTCGAAATTCCACATGTTTGCTTCCAACTGCTGCGCCAGACACCTGAATGAAAAGCAAAACTCTTTTTACGCAACAGATTTAGAAAAAAATGTTTCTCCCTTTGTGTGCTCTACATTCTTCCAATATCTTATTGCTGCTCAAAATGATTATTGTTAGCTTTAGGTTTTCCCGTGCGCTGTCCTCTCTGCGCAATAAGAAAAAAACGACTCCGATTCTTTAAACCACCAGCCTCTCGAGCACGCTTAGCTCAATTTAAACATATAGCAAGTCTACGAAAAGTGTTTGCGTGCATGTGAAGGCGCCGAAAACGCGCATAAACACTGCTACGCCTCGCGATATCTCCCCCCTGAAGAAGGAGCGCGTCGGCCTCCGAAAAGTCGGGTTTTAAAGCAGATTTTGGGTTTCCCTTTCTTTAATTCAGTTACCTCCAGTCAGCAGGCAGATATATCTGGCGAATGTCTACGTTTGATTCTATAACAAAGAATGTTAATCAAAAACGCCTCATGCTTGACATCATCCTTTTTTCAATAATGTAACCAAGTTACACAACTAAAAGGCCCTATTGTGTCCTTACTTCGTTATCACGAGAACGGCATAGTCGTATTAACATAAGCATCTCGCGATAGGCTATGGGCCCTTTCAAAGCTTTTACGTCAAGCACTAGATTTATCGTGTGTTGCTAAACCAGATCTCGGAGTTCAAAGGGAGCGTCAAAGCTCTTCCCAGACTTTTCCCTTCTTTTTTAAAACTTTTATCACTGCTGCAGTTGGAAAGCAAGTAGCAAGACTTCAAAGGAAAGACAATTGCAAAGATCACAGAAATATTCAAAGGATACTTTACCTTGATTTCGCCACTTCTCATGATATGGAATTACTATGCGGACGTCTAGTAGCCAGCGGACGCTGCCTGAACTATCCCATCATTAAGTCAGTATAGTTCAGTTCTATAGTTGCTCACTAGAAAAAAGAAAGAGAAAAAGGAAAAATGATATGGTGTAAGCTTTATGATGTCATCAGGTGCCCGCGAAAGTTGATCTTATTGTTTCATTTTAAGAGACGCAATCTTAGAGATAGAACGCCAGGATTTGCGCAAGCTAATTTATTTGTGTCAGCGATGGTTCTTTACCCCTGGCCATTTATGATGAATGCCAGTATAGGGTACTTCTGTGGGGCTGTAACTTCCTACAGCCAGCACTAACAGGGACCAATATCTGGATTACGGTGAATGATACGATCACGATCAACATAAGCTTAATACCACAATCAACATGAGCTGCACCTTTATCAAATGGCTTCTTTTCAGCATAAGCTCTACCAAAAAAACGTTGTCCCTACACATAACGATATTATGGCGTGTACTGCAATTCTGGTCCGATAATATCCTGGTTCATAAAACTTACATGAACTGTTCCGAGTAGGGATGCCACTGTCTACTAATAAGTAGCTTTTGCATGCAAGAAAGATGACGGTCTTACGAACGTCGACAAACCTTTAATTTTTCTCTTGTTTTGTGGTGCCCTGTTTCCCAATTTTGTGCATTTGGCAATCGGTCATTCAAGTTTGAGTTCGTAATATCATTTCTTTATCTCCTTGCGGGCGTGTAGGACTGCCGCTACCGTAGAATAACCATGTTTCAATGTTCAACTTTGCGTGCACTCTAACTTGATTACTTTCCTTGATAGCTGGTGGACTTTTGCTTATAACAGCATCTTAGTCCACTATAATCAGCTATGCATTCCAATTATACAAAGAATAAGCGAATAGATAAATAAACATCTTGGAAGTTTGTTTAGATGGAATAAGAAATTGCCAATGGTCAGGCATTCCCTGGCCACGTGGTCTCACTCCGCCACATAAAAAGCGCATGCGCTCTTGCTGGCGCAACTATCAGTGGGCAGACAGGCTGTCTATTATTTCCACAGCTAACGACTTTGACGAAAAGCTCATTGCCCTCGTTACTTTCCCCGGACAGCAAACCAATGCCATTAGAGGTGTTTATTAGGGTCTTCCAAACGCCTCCATTAAGAGACGGTGGAGGGATGAACGAACCGGTAAGACTTTCATTGTTGAGCAAAAGCCGCAAAATTGCAGAAAAAAACCACCCAAACAAAAACAACGCAGGTCATTTGAATTTATCTCATCACGTCTTGACGATTACGAGGACCTGAACCTTGAACGCGCAAAATAAGACAGGGTCCTCACATTTTTTTCTAAACAAAGGAAGTCTTGATTTTTTACTCGCTAGCGACTTGATTTAGGCGAGTTGGTTCAACTGGAAGGTATGTTGAGGCAGCGCGGTGGTACGATTAGAAGAAAACAACCGCAACAGAACTAGCACTGGCTGCCACCCAAACTTGTTTTGAAGAAGCACCAGTTGAAAATAGACGCACGCTGTTTTTTGGCCTTACGATATATAGCAGTTGTTTCTTCCAATGAACTTTAGTTGTCAGACACTCAGAGGCTAGTACTGTTACGGTCTCATCGCGCTGCCTCAATAAGCCTTATTCGGTACATGAAGAAATATTGCGGAAAGCTCGTTGTGTATTGAATGCCGTTGGTTGTGTGAGATAACCGAAAAAAAACTGAACGAAAGCAGAAATTCTCTTTGCGCTAAGAAAGCAAAAGAATGAACGTATAGTGTAGATCGGAGTGTTAAGGGTGCTTTTCTGAGGAGAACACACGGAAAAACTGAAACGTCCCCCTCAGTAATATCATAAAGGGAAATTCAGCTCTGCGCGCACTGATCTCTTTGTTCTTGTACCGTCGTCTTAGGTCGCCTCTAAATTCATTACGTCATCCTTGTAGGCAAACCGCACCGCCAGCAGAAATTATGGCCGACTGCGAGGCTGTTTCTTATATATCACTTTATTATTTCAAGAATCAAGCATGTGTATGGCGATATCTTGGCATCGGGAGACTTAACATTATTATTATTATTATTATTATTATTATTATTATTATTATTATTATTATTATTATTATTATTATTATTATTATTATTATTATTATTATTATTATTATTATTATTATTATTATTATTATTATTATTATTATTATAACAATACTAATGAACAGAGTGGCTACGATGATGTCAACAAACAATGAATAGTAAGCCATCGAATGAAAGCCAAAGAGATTGCAATTTTAGCTCATACTGTGAACCGATGGACAGACATACAAAGTGAAAAGACTGTGACCACATTTAAGCGCTTCATGTCACAGGGGAAGAGGACTTGGGTGCCGCTGAGCATAATGCGGTGTCCTTGTATTCCTTTTCTTATTTTTTTTTATTTATACATACTGCAGCCCGTTAAGGCTATGGCAGGAATGGGTGTGGGTTCTCAATACTCTCTAGCGTAGTCACAGTACATCGCACGTAAGCAGGAATTCCCAGTATTATGTCTCCTCTTCAATACACGGTTTGTCCGAAGTAATTTGCATGCGCTAGCTATCCCAGATGAAAATGAATTTATTCCCTTTTTTTCTGCTCGGAAAAGGCACCCGCCTCATCTTAAACCCTATGAATACAACCGCTGCAATACTAATACAAAACTTGAGCTATTGAAAGAGAACGCGATCGCAGATTCCAGATTACAAACAGGTGAGACTAATGAAAAGCATCACGTGTTAACTCTTCGCCATTAGACGCGCATTCAAATATGTTTACTGGTCATGTTCTTTCTTCTCTCTTTCTTTCTGCTACCATTACCTCTCCGATCTCACCCCCCGCCCCCCCCCCCCCTGCCACCCAGACCCTCCCAAGTGCCGCGAGAAGCAGAAGACGGTCTACCATGTGGCACGGCACGAGATCACTAAGGTCACGTGCGACGTCGAAGCTGACCCGCCTGACGTGCGGTTCACTTGGCGCTTTAACAGCAGCCTCGAAAGCCTCGACATCGTCGCCTTCAACCAGTCGGGCCCGCGCAGCAGCTCGGCCTTCTACACGCCTCGTCGCAAGGCCGACTACGGCGCCCTGCTTTGTATCGCTTCCAACTCGCTGGGCCAGGGATCGACACCGTGTGTCTTCAACATTGTACCAGCCGGTGGGCAAGCGTGGCCACTCTCTTTTCGCGTACTTTGCGCACTCTTTATGGTTGCGCAGACGATGCACTCGCACGGTCAACTGGAGAAGTCAGGAATTGGAGAGAGCAACAGGAGGAAGGAGGAGGAAAATGAAAATTCGTAGCAACAAAACTAACAATATTGGTCTAAGATAATGTCTCCTTTGTCCTTTCATCTCTCCAATAGCGTTACTTTTTTTCTGTCTGCCTTGAGAAATCACAGTATATGCAAACTTTAATTAGGCAGTGGAGGGAGAGATCGAGGAGAATTACGGAAGGAGATACACTAGACTTGGTTTAGGTTGCAACCGTACACGTGAGGAGGCAAATGGCGGGGTAGGGGAGTTCAGATTGTTCACGCGCATTAGCGTGTCTACAGTCGGGCATACAGACATGTTGATTTGAGGTACTGCAGTTGGAAGATTTAGGACTTGAGCTTAGTTGACTATGTTGCCTTGCCATTGTGGGAGTCATAAATTGTGAAAGAGTGTATAGTTCAAGGCTAGTGGTACAATTATTCCAAATTTGGGAGAAGTTAGGGCAATGGCAACCTTATCGGTTGTCCTAGCCAATATATATATATATATATATATATATATATATATATATATATATATATATATATATATATATATATATATATAAAATATTTATATTTAAATATTTATATATTTATATATATAAAATATATATAAATATAAAATATTAATACCTTGCTGAATAATAAGTTCGGGGTCGTCACAGATAAGCTGCTTAAATTTCACAATAAAAAACGCGCTTTCAGTAAGTTCATACGGACCCCTTGTCCACAATGAAAAGTTTTGCTTCCGTAAACTAGCACGAAATATCGTTATACCACGCAACATTCCTGGTTATTGTGTCATGCTTCAAGTTAGAGCTTATCCCACTAAATAATAATAGATTGAACTTTCGAAGTGTGTTATTTCCCACTTCATTGGTGTAATTAGCTTCGGAGTTAGGGCTTGAGCTTAGCTGAGCGTGTTGCCATGCCACTCTGGGTGTGATGAGTGGCAGAACAGTGTATAGTCAAAAGCAAGTGAAATTATTATTCCATCCAATTTTCAGAGCTTATGAAAACGCTTCACATGTAGTGGTGAATCACATAAACTTAACACGCGCCTTTTCCCTCGTTGACAGTGCTGCGTATTTCTTTTCCCACTTTCACCATTTCCGCGTGAACTTGTCCAGACAGGAGACGAGTTAACGTTTTACACTTAGTTCGTTTATCTCAGCCATGTAGAACTTCAAAGCTCTTAATGTGAAGAGGGTCCTGAGGCACAAAGTGCCGCTGTTTACGCTTAATATTAATTAATATTATTAATTAATTAATTCTTAAGTAATAACGAAAACAGTTTATTAACGACAGTCACATGCTTCATATAACACAAGTTCCATAACTCGCCAATGTTCTCTAAATGTAACGTCCCGAAAGACCTGCAACATGCTCTGTGCAACTTCTGCTACTGCGCGTCAGACAGAGGGTCTTCGAAGGCGGCACTGCGCCTTCAAGGTGACGCGAACTTGGCACTACGGCTCATTTTCGGCCCATGGCAAAGCGCCGCCTGTGCGTTATACGCGCCAGGAAAGCGCTGCTGACCTTCTTGGGGGCCACGAGCCTTAACGAAACTTTGTAAATGTCTTTGTTGTAGTGTGTGTGTGTGTGTGTGTGTGTGTGTGTGTGTGTGTGTGTGTGTGTGTGTGTGTGTGTGTGTGTGTGTGTGTGTGTGTGTGCTAGTGTGCGTGCGTGTGTGCGTGTGCTAGTGTGCGTGTGTGTGTGTGTGCGTGTGCTGACCTTCTTGGGGGCCACGAGCCTTAACGAAACTTTGTAAATGTCTTTGTTGTAGTCTGTGCTAGTGTGCGTGTGTGTGTGTGTGTGTGTGTGCGTGTGTGCGTGTGCTAGTGTGCGTGCGTGTGTGCGTGTGCTAGTGTGCGCGCGCGCGCGTGTGTGTGTGTGTGTGTGTGTGTGTGTGTGTGTGTGTGTGTGTGTGTGTGTGTGTGTGTATGTGTGTGTGTGTGTGTGTGTGTACGTGTGCGTGTGGGCGTGTGTGTACGTGTGTGTGCGTGTGTGTGTGTGCGCGTGTGTGTGTGTTTCTGTGTACGTGTGCGTGTGCGCGTTTGTGTGGGGGGATTCTATGTGTGCGGGGGGGAGGGACTGTATGTATGTTTGTGTGGGATCGCATGTTCTGTTAAGTGCTTATCATAAACTCTTGCGTTTCCTTCGTGTTGTCGACAAATTCGACTTCGCCTTGCCCTCTGCTAGCCGCCTGGTTAGCCAAGATGGTAGAGCGGCTGCCCCGGAAAGGCGGTGGTCCCAGGTTGGAGTCCCGGACCAGGACGATTTTTTTTTTCAACTCTGAGGCTGTTCTTTCGAGGAACCCACACGGGTTTCATTTGTAGCAATTGCTACGAACGGGTGGACGTCTGATTTTCCCTTTATTAAGTGTTTATCACTTTATATATCATAATCATCGCCCAACACTTAGAGTACCATGTCGGGCAAACAGGCAGGCTAACATCTGTACCATATCATTAAAGCTTGTTTCTCTCTCTCAACATTTTCGCAAACTAAACCTCAGTTATGCATTAAAATACTTCGCAAAAAACAAAACACCAAGCAGCCCCAGTGATTTTGGTTGAGATACCATGCGAAAAGGCACATTTAAATTCAATCGATGCGATACTGCATAAATTTGAGTTCCCTTCTCAGCGCCAAAGTACATCGTTATAAAAGTTGCTTCCAACAGGCGCATGCCGCAAAATTAACCTCCGGCCATAGCCTTTCAGAGAAAGAAGCATTCTTGTATCGTTACGACTGATACGCGTTTTCTTTTTCTTTTCTTCTTTTTCGCGAGGCCAGTAATTTATTCAGAAATTCGTGAATTCTGCGGCTAAATATCCAGCAAAAGAGGGCGCGTCCAACGGATCTATCTCGCGGAATTAGTAAAACAAAACTTCTGTGTCCCGGTGTCGTCTCTGAACATAGCGTAAAGGGTAACTGGAGCTTTCAACTTTAATTGGCCCAACGGCTGCACGCTGCCGATGCACGCGGCGTCTCTCTGATTTCCATTTTCGCCTCTTTCTGAGAGAAGACGCTAGGCCGGGTTAGCGATGAAACAGCGCCTGATTAAAGGAAAGATGTAATTAATCCCAAGATTCCGCGCAGCCAAAGCAGCCCCTTCGTTTTAGTAAAGTGCCCAATATATGGCCAGCTCACGCAGCACGGCCAATGGCTCCCTAATCACTGGCCTTAGTGAGAAATTGAAGCTTCTGGCTTCTTTAGAGCTGATCCGCTCCCGATGGACAGCTCCAAGAAAGCGGTTAGCTGTACAGTCTTGGAAGGCTTTTAGAACATTGATTTAAGCTCCTTAGAGTTCTGACGAAATCCTTTAAGGCGTTGATTAAATAGTGGTCGCGGTACTAAACTGGTTTTTGAATATTGCAGGCTCTGTTCAAGAGCGTTTTCGCCGTCAGAGTACACGAGGCAAGTCTATGGTTCCATATAACTTCAGTAGAAGAGGCTTTTTTCCCCTCGTTATTATAAGGCCCATAACAACGTCAAGACCGGAGGTTAACTTTTTAGAAGATTGAGAGTTGTGGTAGTATACCTTGCCATGTATTATGAACAATTAAAAACAACCCGCATACAGTGAACGCACCGCTTATACTCTCGAATAGTTCATAAAACTTCACTGGCGAATGCGTGCGACCTGTATGGCAATATTCAGCACGGGCGGATAGGTATCATGCTATCAATTTTTACAACACAAGCCTGAGCCATATGGCTAAAGATACATCATTCAAGGGTCATCTCAAGCCATTTATGCAAATAACTCAATTACCGATTTGTAAGCGCAACTGACACAGATGTATCTGATTTAACAGAAATAAATGAGTAAGTGATTCTACAAAAGTGCTTGTCCGTGCCAAGACAATCGGGCAAAAGGTCATCGTCTTGTCGCAACAGTGAGACCAACAGTGGTCCTCTCCTATCTCTTTTATAGTTAATTTCCCTCTCATGTGTTTGTGTTTATCATTCATATTTTTGTTTTTTTTTATTTGTTTTCGCAGTTTTACTTTGAGTTTGTATTCTTATTTTAACACGAACAAACTATCAACGTGAATGTTCATGATCCTTAATTGTTGCACTCCTGAAACTGGAGAGGCTCACAAAGTGCCACATCAACCGCCATCTAAGCGTGGCGTCTCTTAGACTGGTTACTCTTATCTTTAGATGTCAGTTTATTTCGACTGGCGTGACAAATAGTTCAATAGTTGATCGTTATGCTAAATATGCTGCGTCAAGTTTGCGTCTGCTAAATGCCGAGGGGCATCGTCATGAGTCAGCTTTCCTTTAGAGGCAAAAGGTGCTGGCAGGGAACTGAATGCAAAAAGTCTCTACGTTAGAATATTGACTCTGCAGTGTTCGGAAGAACAATATTAAAGATTTCGACTTTTAAGCTACCACAAACTCGTGTTTTTTCAGTGTTATTAAAGCGAGATAGGCCTCGTGCTGCAAGACCAATTCTGTACTGCTTTTAGGTGCCTTGACTGAATGTTTGTTATGTAAAAGCTACTGCGACAGTAGCGTAGGATTCACAGATTATTTTTTCCTTTACAGACAGAGAAATAAGTGTCGAATAAATGTTTTAAAGGACATGCGTCCCAGTAAGAAGTGTTCATAGCAATGACAGCGCTGATAGCAGCCGTACGAACACAAAAGAGGCAGTACTTTCAGTAAAACGAGACGAACATATTAATATGCGACAAGGAATTCCGTGGTTACAAAAAAAAAGTCATATCACAAACTGCCGAAGAACCTCTTAAATAGTAACAGGTCAAAGAAAAAAAATTATATGATAGACATGACGCAGTGTCTATTTCAGTTAATTAGATATCTATTGTTTGACGGTATACGTAAATGCTAGCATAGCTTCTTCATTCGCGGATTTGCAATAAACTGGCAGGTTTAACAAAAGCCTCTCGATATCACTCCGCCAGTCAAAATAAAAGCAGAGCCAGGGGAAATATCTTACTGAAGAAAACGTTGAGGAATCTGCTGGAAATCTGGGCCGACTGTCACAAAAAATCTCTTACGATAGAATTGTTCGTAAGAGTAAATTACAGTCAATACTGACGCTGAACATATTACTCGTGAAGGCCACCAGTCAAATGGAAATGAATACTATTGAAAGAAAAAAAACTTAAAAGATCTAGTTCCTGTAGTTCCACTATATGCCTTATGCGAAGCTTTGGTCATGAATACTCCAGGCCCCCCGAACCCTCCGGTGAACTGCAGCGTTCCGTCCATAACGGCCACGAGCCTGACCGTTCGCTGCGAGCGATCGCTGCAGCCTTGGCCGCTGCCCGTACACTTCCGGGCCGACGTGTACGTCGACAGTCGACTGCGGGAGCGAATGGTTTCAAACGATCCGCTCTTCGAAGTGGGCGACCTCGAGCCGGGCTCCAGCGTCAGCCTCTCTGTCTTCGCACTCAACGAGAAAGGAATCAGCACTGCCGTGCCCCTAGCCCTCTCGACGCTGGTCTCGGCTAAGACTGAGCTCATAGGCAGGAACCAAAACCTTTTGTTTTCGTTTCATTTGCTCGTTTTTTTTTTGCTTTCACGTTTTGTCCCATGCTTTACGTGTTACTTTCTTTTATTTTCGTTATACACTACTTACACCAGTATACCGTGGGCAGTCTGTGTCTTACATCTATTCCGTACCCTCCCCCCCCCCCCCCCATTCGTCTATCCCTTTTGCTTACTAGAAAATCAGCCGCGCACTGCCTTCTACAGAACATAGGGGGGCGAAAAAAGCTTTTTATCTATTCGGGTGTGTGACACTAACCCAGGGGTAAGGAATAATTCTGACTTGAATTAATGAGTAAAAAAATCCTGCACAGCGAAATTATGCTACGAGCAAGCTGTGTGTCAATTTTTGCTTCCCTTTGTGAGCTACTCTCTTCATTCAGCTTTTACTCCCAATGGTACGCCTTAGTGACCACCCTCCATTCCGTTCTTCAATTAACCTCATCTTATCTTCAGACCTCTCCCCCTTTGCCTTTCAGTTAGAGGGTCTGGCAACGACAGCCTGGCTCAGCCTGCCCGTCTTGCGCTTTGTGTGCCTGTGTGTGCTAGCGTAGTGTTTGTGCTTTAACATTTCCTGTATAGATTACACAATTTTTTTCAGTGAGGGTTACAAGGATACAAGAATATAAGTTTGCACACGAAATCTAAATATGAATACAATGATTAGAAGTATTGAATTTTTCATTTCTGGAACTTATAGGGCGTAATCATATAGCTGAATTGAAGTCGGTCATTTTCGAAGGTCATTCTACATGATTACCCACTACGACTGTGGGCGAAAATGTCCGTCGACAAGATTTTCTTGCCATCACTTTCACTTTAAAAGAACTGCACAACACCTAAGGCGCGATGACGAGCATGGGCGATATGGTTATCCTAGTGCGTTGCATGCAATTTCCGGTTGCCAGTAATCAAGCGACCAGAAATTTTAAAACCATGACTAAGCTGAAGATCGATGAAATAGAGGTGCTTTGTACTTTGACGCCGCGTAAATCAATAGATTCAGTTGCAGTTTTTGTACCACTCTTTTGGTGCGCAATAACGCCAGAAATAGTTTAGACACTACAAGATGGCTTTTAATGATTCGCTTCAATTTTGAGTTCAACATATAAACACAAGAGTTAGCGTGATTACTTGTGTTTTATTGCTTTATTGACTTAGCAATATTTGTCGTTTGCTGCTGTGGAAGTTATGTCTGACGGTTCATGCAGACCCTGTCGAAAAGACGGACATGTGCTATGCACCACAAACGATATTTGAGAATATGGAACCGAGGGGGGGGGAGGGGGGGGGTTAAACTTTCTCAAAGCACAATGCCTCTTGACAGGTATATCTCACTGTAGAATAGCTAAACTAAACTAAATAGCTGAAGGGGGAACGTATAAGATAACCACAGTTTCGACCACCTTGATTACACCAGTTATAAAAACTTAGTTCCGCAGACCATTGCCATATGTGAAATTTCAAAAATGTCCAAACGTTGCAACAATCTTAGGACCGCGCGGTTTGGAATTTGCACAAAAACCTGCAATGAGATTGTTTTTCCTTATTCAGACGCTCAAAATAAGTGCATTTTCTTACTCGAAAATCAAAATTCCACACCCAGAATGGTTAGATAAATAATTACGAACATGTGTAATAAATATGCTTACAATTGTGTTGCACATCTTGAGGACCAGCTCGTGTTCTCAATTATCGTATATTTTAGTGTTTTCTCTAGACAGAAAACAGGACTTTGAAAGCAAACATGAATAAAAAAAAACGATAAGGCAGGGCATGTCCCACTGTACTAATAGCAATCGTTGACAGCCTTTACCTACGCACTGTACAGTCCTTTAGTGCTTTAGTGCACAGTCCATTAGTCCCCATTGCCAGCATAACATCAACTGCGGCAGATGTCTGAGACACTTTCTTTGTCTGCGTCACCAGTGTGATTATATCTCACTATCAACAATATACCGTAGACAATTTTGAATCTGATACTGCCTACCTTACGCCAGCTATATTGTCTTATATGCCGCAATGCTGGTTATCCAGCGCCTTCTAAAAATTTAATGACGTTAAAGCTGACATAAGGCAGCTAGTCACGCGCTTTCGCCGCGGTATCATTATGGATCTCTACCGCCATGAGTGATGACTTTCGTTTTCGCTGTCAGCGCTTTGTGACGTTGATTTAGCACCCAGCCGTGAGAAGACGTCAAAGCTTATTTGCCAACATTTTTCAGGGCTCCGCTAAAATTTGTGGTCATCTCTGAGCCGTATCGATACATCAATCCCGTATCCTATATTGCGTGATGAGAATTGCGCGTTGTATATATATATATATATATATATATATATATATATATATATATATATATATATATATATATATATATATATACGTTGCAGAAGTGTCTCCTACATAGACATCAATGGCCACACAAGCGGACAAATAGTTCAGTTCAAAAAGGAGTAACAATTGCATTTATTTATTTATTTATTTATTTATTTATTTATTTATTTATTTATTTATTTATTTATTTATATTTCTATATTTATACCTCAGTTTACCTAGTAAATAATTATTCTTGAGCCAATTTCTATTCTTTCTGCAAGAAGGGGATATATGTATGTTATTGCGTCGTTGAAATATTTCCGCGCTTTCTCCCATACTTATTCAGCTAGTCCATTCACTCCGTCAATCATTAGCAGCGATAATTCTTCAGGAACAGCTATTTTTAATATAAGATAACCTTACTGAAGAACCTACAAGATTCTGGGAATGGCTGAACTAAATTGCCAGTATCATAAGAAAGAGCTTCGCGAACTGCTAGATTCATGACACAACACAAATTTATTTTGGGCTATATGATACGCATGTGCCTATTTTATTTCTGTGCGAATTCTGCACAGAAGTCGGCGGAGATCAAGCCACTATTATTTCCAAAAGTAGAAATTCAATGTCGATTCTACTCTCCTGCAATCAGGGCTCCTGCCAGGCGAGGCGGCGATGGTGTCGGCGTCGAGCCCACTGCTGGGAATCTTGGTCGGCGTCGTTGCTCTTCTCGTCCTCATCGCCATCGTCATCATCATCGTCATGAAAGTAAAAACTGGAAAGAGGAAAGCAGGTACTTTGTTTACACCCCCGTGCGAGAGATGACAAGCTATTCATGGCATTTACGAACGCTTCGTCACGTTACAAAGCTTATCACAGATAAACGTGCCTATCTCTAATAAACATGCCCTAGCTCTACAACTAGTACGCAGTGCAGGATAACGCGCACGTAGTTGGGTGCCACTGGCGCCACCTGCTGATTCCCATGCGTGTTATAAAGTGTGCACGTCGCCCGTTCAGGCATGAGCGTGTCGGCAGCCTACCGCCAAGTCAGAGACTGTTTGCTGACCTAATCAGGGCTATTTATTGTTTTACAGTGCGGTCCGTAAAATTCAAAGCACTGCGTTGATAGGAAAATCTAACCACTGTGCATGAAGGATGCGAGTTTTCATTTGGCTCTGTAACTTTCGTGGTTTTCGTATCTACATCAAAACGTTCTGGCGGCTACTTGACATTGTCTCCTATCATTCTTCAAGTGGCCTTAACGCACCTGAACGACCCTACCTTTCGGAAAGCTTAAGTTCTCTTTCCTTCTGTTGCCTCTGCAGCTGCCAAAAGAAGGAACGAAGATGACAAGTAAGTGTGTAGTTTGAATTATGAATGTGATTCTGCCAAACAGAAATGCCCTCAGACTCACTTTCTTTAATATGCAGTTCATGTGAGATGTGCTCATCAAGCATTGCTTAATCTCAATCGGGCAATACAATTAAATAGCTCACAATGTACATGAGCATCGTTTGAGTAGTGCGATTCAAAATAAAAGTACATGAAGTGCGAACTGTTAGAAATCTCCCTGTGGCACATGGAAGAAGAGGAGGAGGAAAGTGTAAACACGCCCGTTCAGCTAGAAAGGCCTGGACAGAGATGCTCGCCATGTTTGAACGTTTTTGCTCTAAAACGCCAATGAGCCAAAGTCGTCTTAAAATACTTTCATAAGCTTCTTAAGATAGGGAAACAACCATTTTGCAACATTGAGCCAAGAATTAAAAAGCGTTTTTAGCGGAACGTCACGCATTTGTCTATTTTGTAGCCTTTATAACTCGCCGTAGTTCAGAAAGTATGTTTCGTGAAGAAACTGCGACATTGGTTGCTGAGCGGAAAGAAATGCGACTTCTATTAGCGTTCAGTCAATTCTCTTTGTCATAGTTGACAGTCAAAACTAACGCAGTCGTTATCCTCTTTTTAATTTATAGGTCGCACACCCCCCTAAAGAAGGAGATTGTAGACATTACGGAAGTTGAAGACAAATGCCCGGACATTATTCCACCGAGAAATCTTGGAATTGGTAAGTTCTTCTACTTCCGTGTTTGACCTTATCACCTCAAGGCACAGGCACCTAGCTTCTGCTATTGCACTTTCATGTGGACATTGAACTTACGGTCACATCAGGCTGCAATACAAGCCGAAAATAGAGCAAATCGGCGTATAATTCTAGGACAGTCAAGCTCCTTCTCTGGACTTGATGTAATATACATCATTTCAGGCGCATTTCCACTTTGAGCGATCAATCATACTCAGAAGCTAAGGGAGCGGGCGCGCATCGCCTTTCCGATATCTTTTTTTCGAGCTTCACGCATGAGCTTACCGCTACGCACGACGTTGTATGTGTATATCTAAGACAATGGAATTAAACGTTACGAGCCAAGATGCCGACATCTGCTGAACATCCATATTTTAAAAAAATCTTATTCACCCTGGTCGGCCATTTTGTTATCTCTTAAAGTACGAGGTTGTATACCTTCCCGTATGCAAAGTCAAGAGGCCTCTGGTAATCAGTTTGACGTAAAACGCCGTAGTGGCGGATAGGTGGACCAATACCGTCATCCAATGGTCAATTTAGCCGCTGCATTCAAGAGCTGGTGTAAATGTGCGTGTCAAAAGGGGTAGAAAGAGAAGAACTAAAGAACACGGTGAGGATTTCAACATTGTGTTTTGCACAGGCTGCACTTGTTATAAGGCATAGTTTTTAGCATCCAACATGGCAGACGGTTATTTGTCTGCTGCGGGTTGCCTGAAATTATGCTTTACTCGAGGCCCATTGAAGAGAGAGAGAGAAATTTATTCACAGAAAGGCAGAGAGGTCGGCCTGAGCTATGCCTTGCCCTGGCCTGCTACTCTACACAGGGAAAAGGGACGGAGAGGGAAAGGCTGATGAGGCCCATTCAATACCACATCAATTCCTAAATGACTGTAAAGCATGCACCACCTCAATTATTGCCATTATGTGGCAAAAGCCGAAGGCAAGTAAGAAGGTACTGCGAAACGTTTTGGTATGTATGCTTTCTGCCAGAACTCCCTTTTTGCACTTTTAAAACATGTATGACATATTATAGATTAGGCTTCAGACGAGTAAATAATTTCTATGATCTGTCATATATTTGACTGGGCGCAAAACCACTAGAAACATTCAGTACTAGTACAAGCGGAGAGAAGTCTCATATTCCCTTAGTTTCACGGCCTTTCACAAGCAACAACAGAAATATTGTGTTTTATAGTGCCAGTTTTTACTAGTGGTCGATAATTATTACCACTACTCGAATCGCTTTTATGAAAATTACTCTTCCGCTGTCATTGGTTTTCTATAGCAACACACACACACGCACACACACACATACACAATCATCATCATCGTCATCATCATCATCATAATCATCATCATCATCAGCCTGGTTAAGCCCAGGGCCGGGCAAAGGCCTCTCCCATACTTCTCCAACTACCCCCTGGTCATGTACAAATTGTGGCCATGTCGTCCCTGCAAACTTTCCGCCGCCCCCTGTTACGCTTCGCTTCCCTTGGAATCCAGTCCGTAACCCTTAATGACCATCGGTTATCTTTCGTCCTCATTGCATGTCCTGCCCATGCCCATTTCTTTTTCCTGATTTCAACTAAGATGTCATTAACTCGCGTTTGTTCCCTCACCCAATCTGCTCTTTTCTTATCCCTTAACGTTACACCTATCATTCTTCTTTCCATAGCTCGTTGCGTCGTCCTCAATTTAAATAGAACCCTTTTCGTAAGCCTCCAGGTTTCTGCCCCGTACGTGAGTACTGGTAAGACACAGCTGTTATACACTTTTCTCTTGAGGGATAATGGCAACCTGCTGTTGATGATCTGAAAATGCCTGCCAAACGCACCCCAGCCCATTCTTATTCTTCTGATTATTTCAGTCTCATGATCCGGATCTGCGGTCACTACCTGCCCTAAGCAGATGTCTTCCCTTACCACTTCCAGTGCCTCGCTACCTGTCGTAAACTGCTGTTCTCTACTGACACTGTTAAATATTACTTTAGTTTTCTGCAGATTAATTTTTAGACCCACCCTTCTGCTTTGCTTCTCCAGGTCAGTGAGCATGCCTTGCAATTGGTCCCCTCAGTTACTAAGCAAGGCAATTACATCAGCAATGCGACACGTCTAATGTGTGACGCTCTTTCCACGTACCCAGCTATGTTAAACAAATGTTTATTGCTAGGCTGACCACGTTTGTCTAAATATCGAACCATTCAACAGCCCTGTGGCCGGTTCAACGTGGGTACTTATCCTACATCAGTGCATGTTCAACCATCTTACTATTGAATTTATCACCTTTGCTTGTTCTGGTGTGCTTACTGTTCACACATAGTTCGACATTGCTCCTTATGTTCAGTTTCAGGTTCGGACTACTCAGATATTGAAATGAAGTACGTGGAAACGCATATCACGGACCGAGTTCCGTCTTACGAAAACGGAGCTGACAAGAAATATCCAGAAAGTTTCACACCCACGTTATCTGCCAACTGCTATTTGTCAAAGCAGGTAATTCACCTACTCTTCAACTATTACTGTAATTAATAACACGTTTGTGAATAGTTTGCTATTGTATATTGCTTTTCTATTGACCATTCGCACATACTTTCAACAGCAATGATGTGGTGGTACTGACGCTAGTGCTGCTGGCGTGGTTAGCCCATTGGACTTGACCCACAGTTGTTCCACCGTGGCGTCTTTCTGAGCGTGGTAAATAGCTGTCACCATGATTTGGTGAACAGCAGATAATTCAAATAGAATCTTTTAAAATACCCTGATCAGTAATTTAGAAAAGACGTAACTACGTATACCTTACCACTACTCTGACATCAAGAAAAAATGTAACATTGCCTCCATCAATCATTTTGCTTAATGTTTATCCACTTTGTGAATTTCCCTAACACCTAGAAGATATGCAAGTTGTTCTAATGGTTCATAAAAAAAACATGGCTCTTCGTTTTAGACATCTATTCAGTTCAACAGTACCTACTATAAATATTGAATTATTACCGTATAACATATTTCTGAGTTGACACCAAACAATAGAAGCAGTAAAACCAAGTCAAGTAGCGCATAGTAGCACTGGTAGCTCGAGGAACCATGTCAGATATTGTGTCGTCAAAATGTTATCCGTCGTATTGTTGGTGATGTTCTTTACTGAACTGTGTACTGCGGAACACCGTCTAGTCTAAAGGAACGGGAGCCTTTTCAGCAGCCTTTATACCAACCTCTTCTCAATTATTTACGATTGGCCCGTGTTGTAGTAGAACTTTTACACAACCGTAAATAAACAGTAAAAAGCGGGAACGTCCTAAAAAGAAACATCCTGAATGTTTGAGTGTTCTCTTTTGACCTGAAAATGAGGAATTGGGCTTGGCGCAGCGCTCAGTATTAAGCCCTTACTGAAAGCGCTTCTATGAGCCAGCCGTTGGCCATGAAAGTGCGCCACAAGTCGAAAGTCGCGCACTTCTCAGCAGTATTGCTGGCTATCCTGTCTGTACTTTGTCTTCACTATTCTTTGCTTCTTTTGCAACTATATCTTTCTCTCCTCTATTCTTTCTCTCCTATCTCTTTCTCCGCGACCCCCTTCTCACCCTTCCCTGTTCCTGCTCTTGGCGACCAGCGCGTGGAAGATCTGACTTACGCTGAGCTGAGCCTGCCCCCGAGCACGCAGTCCACATTCAGCCGGTCTCTGTCGCGGTCGGGCTGCCGCGCCGTGGTGGGCTCGCCCCCGCTGACGGGTCCTCCCGAGCCACCCACGGAGTACGCGGACATCGACTTCGTGGCAACCCGGGCCCACGGTATGCCTTCCTCTCCAATCGCGCCGTCCTCTCCGCCAAGTCACGGTGGTGGCGGTGCAAGTCGCGCTTGCACTGCGGGCTGGGTGCCACCGCGCACTGCCTTTGACAGTTGGCCCAAGTACACGGTCGAGAGGCCCAGGTCGCCCGTGAGTCGTCGCTCCTTTTTCGGCTGCGAGAAGCTCGACACCCATGCCACCGCAACCTCACACCTGCACCCGCCACATCGTAGTTCCCTGGCATCGGCCTGGTTACTTGCGTACTGCTGGCTAATCACCGCGGGCCGTCTTTCCTAACCACGCCTTCTTACTTGTCTTCACGTCCATCTGGCTTCAGAAACCTCTCTGCACCGCCGAATGCCACATTGCAATCCTGCTTTGCTCTTGTTCTTGTTTACGCATGATCTAACTTTAAATAACTGTTGCCTCTCTTCTTTTCACGCTTCGCTAATCAGCTCCATCGTTTTCCCACATGCGATCCACGTGGATTTATCGCCACTGCCATATCGCACTGGGGACCGCCACCAAAACCAATGCTCAACTGTCCAGCTATCTGCTTACTTTCGAAGCACGAGTGGTGTCTTTCCTAATCTCGCCTTGTTGCCTCATTAAACGTCTGGCGTACATATGGACTCTGGCACCGGTACTACCTGCTCTGGTACGCTGCTTTTCCTCATTCCCATTCTGTGCTTATTTTCACTCGCACTTGTAATTTCTTTCTCGTACAATGCACTAACCGTCACCGATTCTTTCTGCGTGGCAAAGGTCACATCACCGCACGCCAGCCCGGACCGACATGTATGCTGCCATTTTCACTCAGAGGACCAATTGTCCGCTTATCGACAAGCACAACTACAAGTTTCTTCCTTTCTAATATCACTTTACGACCCACTTGCCTGGCTTTCTCACTTGACTCACTCAGCACTGCCACTTCCTTGTACTACGATTCCACTCTTTCCTTCTTTCATTATTTCATTCTTTTCGTGCATTTCTCACCTTTATTATTGACACTTGCCTTTTCTCTGTACTTGCTGTTGTGTACCTTTCGCGCTGCACTAAGGCCCTTGTCTTGGGTGAAGGATAATTACCTTGCGAGTTGCCCTAAATTTCGTTGCGCGATTGACTTATGGCCAGGTTTGAAAAGTCGCTTGCCAGAGGTTCTCGCGTGAGAAACTACAATGAAGCATCCTCATTTTAACGTATTCATATCAAGCTTTCCGACGTTGGTCGTCCCAAAACTGAAAGAAGAAAAGGCCATGTAAACTTCGTTGAGTTAAAGAGCTAATCTGCTTTGCCACTGAGACGCAGAAGCCTCGTGGTGTGAATAATTTTACTGACAGCTACGGGCGTAACCCTATTATTCGTTTTTACTCCAGACCTACCACGACTAAGGGGTTGCCGTAGGTTTGAGTGGGATTGGTGTCCACAGGAAGAAGGTTATCTATCGACTTAATTGAACGGAGTTGTGCGGAGTGCCATCAAGACGACCGCTTTCTTAATACGCAATCTTCGTAAAATGTACGCGTGAAAATTGCTGTCGCATGGTGATTCGCTGTGCACGGAAGAACTGCTATCCTACAGAAATTATCAAGGGTCCTATGAAAACGAAAACACCAGCGAGACCCCCGACAAGCTGGAGGCCTTTCTGGTGTTTTTGTCCTTCTGCTCTGCGAAATTCCTCCAAAAGGAAAAGAGGAACGCGTTCCGCAGAGAGGGCGGCAGGGTGCTCCGCGTACATACCCGCGGTAAAAGCAAAACAATATAAGAAGCTGTAAAACAAGAACAGTGACCTGCAGGACAACACACGGCGTATACCAAAAGATGAGGTTGTGCTTGAGACACATGGAGATGTGCTTATAACGGTAATTGCAATCCGCTTGCGAAGAGAGGAGCACGACAAAAGGGAGCTCTAACGAAGCAGGAAAGGGAAATTGGGCACCGCATTCTTTTCTTTACCTCAACAGTTTTTCCTTCCTCTCTCGCTGACACTCTCTCCTTCGCCTGGTATTTTCTTTCTTTTCCTTTTGCGCAACAAGGCTAGCGCAGCGCTTCCAGGCAATCACGCCGGAATTCGCTCCTCCCATCCTAGGCAGCAGTGGAGCATTTTTTTTTTTTGCCTCCTATCGGAATCCTCGCCTCTCCTAGGCGGTGGAAACAAGCCTCTTCGGTCTCGCGTTCGCAACAGCCTCATCCTCTCGGTGGCCCGCATCCAACCATAGGACTATCGCGTCGCCGTCGCCTCCGCTTTAAGAATTGTGCCCAAGCAAGGGTATTATTTATACCGCCCAGCTTTATCCTTATTCTTGTTATTGCATCTTTTTTTTTTCATTACGTTCTGCGATGCCCATTCCGTGCCGACCGATTCTCTGGGAGAAAAGCGAACGGGACAACATCGCGTGTCTGTCGATGCCTTGGAACGCTGGACATTATCGGCAAGGCTTCGCTTCCTACGAGCCATTGCCTTCTACACATGAGAAAACTTTTCTTTCTTTTTCCTCCATTTCGTTCTTTTCTACTCATTGCGTCTATGGTGCTTCGCGTCTTTGATTTAATTTTTCATGCCTTTCTTGTAGCGCCCATGTCTCTTTAGTTTTCATCAGATTGCGTGGTGACAAAGACGTCCAGACACCTTCATCATCCTGTTATTTGGAGCCAAACGGAGGCCATCTCACATTTTCATGTCTAAGATGTTAGCCAAGCCACGCCGCTCCGTCTCCGCTTAGCAGAAACGCAAACATTAGTAATCATACGGCTCCGGTCTCGTGCGAAACGAATATTGATTGCTCCGTGAAATTTTGAAACGTTCACAACAGGATAATACGCTTTGAAAACCACTAATCTGATTGTACGGGAGGCGGAAACGAAAGCAGCTTTTCCGAGCGAGTCCCTTCAGAAATCGAATTTCGGCACGCCGCCTGGGCGGTATAAAAAAAAGAGCCAGATTCGCAGTGATTTTGGGTCTTTTCAATTCAGAACTATGTCTGAACCTGTCTGTTTTGTTCCCAAGCAGTACTCATGGCTCATTTAAGAGTGGTTCCATTTTAGTAATAGTGTATTGCACCTCTTTTATTCCCTGTTTACTCTAATGCCCCCACTTCAGCCGAGACTTGCCAACTCTTCGCCCTACAATGAGTGCGCATGTACATCAGTGACCCACAGATCTAGTTAAGGTGCAAGTAAGTGATAATTGGAGAGGAGTGTGCTAGATGATAAGCAGAGTGAGCTATAAGAGAGAATGAGCGAGATATTAAGCAGGTTACAAGGTACATCAAGCGCTCTTACGCCATCTTGCGATTATGTAAGCTAACAGAACGCACCGGTTGATGCCTGTGTGATATTCCAAATCGCACATAATAAACATTTGGATGATTAAATGTGTAGCCAAGCTTGTATTAAAGGGCTCGTGTGAAGTTTCAAACCTAACGTAATATGACGTAACATGGCGAACACCATAATCGGATTAGTGGTTCGCGAAGCTTACTACCCTGTTGCAGGACTGGAACAGTGACGCCAAGGAAAACATAGGTGGAACTAAGTGTTTTGCTACACCGCCTGTAAAATGCATGAAAGTTAAATTTACGATTAAGTTCAAATTCTTAATAATCACACAAACACATACGCACACACACACACACACGCATGCACAGACCGTTGGTGGTAGCCCAACCCACAACCTGCGCAGAGCCCGTGTGATTAAGGTAGTGCGAGGGATCTCGCTCCAATCCCCTTTGTTTGCAGTGTTGATGCCTTGAGGTAGCCTACGAGGGTTCATTTAGCTCGTGCCTGTTCCGAAGATTGCGTACAACGTCACACATTCGATCTAATAGGTGTCCCACAACCGAAGCAGTGGTGGCGTATTGGCGGTGGCTATAGCTCCAGGGGCTAGGTTATAAATACATGTACAATAGCAAAACACGTAAAAAAATGTGAACGGAAGGCGTAGGGAGGGGGAGGAGAAGGAGTCGCAGTATCTCTATTGGTAGAACATCACACGTGCCATGTGCAGGTTGCGTGGTCAGCTACTACCGGTGGCAAAGTTGCCATTTATCTGATTTTTCATATTTAAAAACGCAATCATTATTATAACATGTACCATCTGGGTTAAATATTTACAAAACTTCCTGAGTAAAAGTCAATTTCAACTATGCTTTTAGTCGCGTCATTGTCTGTTGCCTACCTGTGTCTGTTAAGAAAAATTAAGCCCCTCGGTTCGCCTATTCTCGCTCATGTTAAGATTTGACAAGGACGGCTCTATTTAATAAACATTGTAAAATGAAACTTTTTTTGTCATTTCAAGAACCATTATACTATAATTGTAATTTCACTATTTAAACAACTGCTGCACTAAATCTTAGCTTCACATATACTTCAACATGTGCGCTGAATGTGTTTCTACTTTTTTTTTCTTTTTTACAATGATAACGAGTGATTCCAGCTTGACCGGATAGGAAGACTGCTGTTTTCTGTCTTCATGTCACACGGTCAAAGAAAATGTGGTAGTCTATTAACGCTGTCTGTGCAAGTATACAAGCCAGTGTAAAGTTCTTATTGCCAAAATTATTATATCACAATGCGTTCTATCGTTCCCTTCATCGCTATTAAAACGGGATTTTTGTTTTTCAAGCAACGTGACTGGTCCTCGCATAAAGTGCTACGTATAACAAATTCATATGTGCGCTCACAGAGTTTGCCATCCCTCTGCTTCCTACTAATCGTACTAATTAGGAAAAAAGTAATTTGATGACTTTTATAATATTTTTGTTCATATAAAATTGGCCCTGTTGGCATTAATGCGCCAGTAAGTATGCGCAAATCTCGTTAACTCCATAGCAAGGAATCAGCATATTCTATGCTTCTGCAATAACCTATTCTAAAAGTGGTCGTAACCATTTCATGCTTCACATCTTCATATATAAAATTTTCCTGGAAGAAATAAAGCGGAGTGCTTTCAGCACTATCTACTCAAGAGGAATGATAAAGAAACAGGAACTACGCAGAGACGTTGTGCCTTGTAATTAGCCAGCCTAAGTATGGGGCATAATTTCGTATCGTTTAGGAGTAAATTGGCTGTCTTTATGTTTTTTGCATTAGAACAATACATAATTAAAGTGGCGGCTGTAATATTTGCAGCGCCTTCGTGTATCGGCGTGCCTCTTATAGAAACTGCATTTTCAGAAGACGAAGCAAGAGAATAAATGTATAGATGCAGCTTGAAGGTAGAACATAGAAAGAAGACTACATATAATGTAGGCAGACATTAAAAATGTTTTACTCTCATTAGATGATTGCCACATTATGGGCACGAAAAACTGGATCGCTAATATCATGACAATTTCCATGGCGAATGTGGGATATTCAGTTCTTTTACTGTTCAAGGCACTTAGCATGTTTGAGGACTGTCGGGAGGCTAGTAGTGCTAGTTACGTTAGACTTGGTTCGACTAACGCGAATACGTGGAGTGTTCATGGGCAGATAATCGACGAGACTATAACTAGAAACGAGCGAGAATTTGTGTGCCCTTCTTGCATTAAGATGTTACATCGAGACAATGACAAAATATGGTTAAGCGTAAGGTTCACGTGCGATATCTCGATCTCTCGTATGGCAGAAAAAAGCAGTAACATACTTATGCGATGCCTTCTTTACGCTCAGATGACAAGGCGCTCTTTTAAATCTTTGCAGACCAAAGGATGCCATTGACGTGCTCATGTGCAATCTGCAACTTTGTGCGAACTGCGATCTTTGTACAGATTGACCGGTGCGTGTTTCCCCAAAGAGCCTGATTGCAAAAAGAGACGTCAAAGTTCGTTCACTGTGCAGAAGGAATAGTTTATATTCTGCCTTTGAGCTGTGGGTGCAACTGTGTTGGTCAGAGCAGACGATGCCTTAATGACAGGTTGCGGGAGTATCGCTACAATGTGAGAGGAATCAGAGGGGGGTTTTTGGACTCCCACTGTAGAAATCTTACGCGCAATCAGGGCGGCACCACAAATACGGTCACGTGTAAGTCGGTATATAGTGCATGCTCAATTGTCAGCAAAAATTATAATCAGTTAAACCGAGAAATCATCGAAGCGGAATTGATTGACAGGTGTTGTGACACCTGTGTGTCAAAACCGTCCACCGCACTTTTCAGCTAGGAGCTCTCCTTCTTGCGTAGAGATAGGAATTTTCTGCGGGTGGCGCACACGTCATGTGTCACAAATTTTGTTATATATGTGGTCACTTGCTTCAAAATAAAACAATGTTGTCAGTCTGCGCTCGTGTGTCTCGGCCTCTTCTTCGTCCTTATCGTGTGCGGAAAAGGCTGCCTTCCTGTCCTACCGCCATGCCCGTACAGTCACCTTAGTTACTACCGTAGTTTTGGAAAACATACCTATAAATTTATTCGCTTGCGTTTCGCTGAAGTTCTCGCTGAAAATACGTTAATTAATTTTCAACTGAATGCTGTGATGCGGGAATACGAGCAACTGTGTGAAAAGTTTACACTTGTGCAAAGTCCATGATAGGTTGGCTACTCGTGTTTCATGCGAGAGAATAGTCAATGGAGTTCTTTCTCAACATTCGTCAAAATCCGTCGCCCCGCATAAAAGAAAAAGAACATTTTTTTTTATTTCTCAGGAGTTTTTCTAGCATACAATAGAATACATATTAAAAGTTTATTCACGCATTTAAAGAAAGATGTCCAGGAACACCGTGACTAAAGGCAAACAGCCTTGTCTGAGGAAGTCTCGGGTCCCTGAAACGCACTCATGCAATCAACATAAACAGTACAAATTTCACACGTCAATGCGAGGCCGCCATCTCTTAGTGACTAACAGTAACAAATAGTTATGAATAATGAGAGTGCAAGTTGTAAATCATTAGCATAGTGTGAAGCAACACGAATATGATTACAAGCAAGATTACAGTTACGATTTCATTAGACGTTTCAATTTCTTAATGAATTTCATATCATTGCTCAGCTGCTCTTCTAATATGTGGAATTCTTTTGTTATCCTTTTCATTACCGGCCCACCTACCGTTCTTCACCGGCCATCCACATGTCTTCGTGCCACCCCGTTTCCGTGGCGTTAACTCGGTCCTGCTGCTCCTGCCGTCCGACGGGCGTCCGTGCTGGGTCGCAGGCGAAGCCCGATGCAGGGCGTCCCAAGGGGAAGCCAGCCAACGGTTAAAGCCCATCACCACCAGCACCACCACGCCTATCGTGAGCGCCGTGTGTTCGCGAGTGTGCGTGACACCGCCGCTGCTGCCTGCGTGGAAGCCGCCATCCTCCAGACTCTCCATCTCCTCGCTGGCCATCACCCCGCCGCGGTCGGACACCGGCTCGTCCTCGGTGCCTAGCTGGACGCTGTCAGAGGCCGGTGGCACGTTGCCCCTCTGCTAAAGGCGCGAAGCCCGTCTTCGCAGAGTCTCGCCACCGTGCGTATACGCACTCGTCCCATCCGTGTGTGCGTGCGTAGGAAGTTTCCGTGCTCTCAGCGGGCTCTGAAGCTAGGGAGGCCCGAACGCTTACAACTGCACGAGACTTCACTGGGGACGGCGGCTGTGGTTACGCCGTGTAACCGCAAGCACAGAACCCTGCTTTGCCATCCTCCTGATGTGTTTGCAGACGCAAAGTGCGGTACCTGTAGAGATGGGGTGCGGTAAATGTGGTGCGGTAAACGTCGCAGTAGCGTAACTCCGCCTGCGCGGGCCCAAATTTTTTTTTTGTCTTTGTCTCTGTGTGTGTGTGTGTTTCACAAGTGTAGGCAAGTGTGTAAGGCGACGAAAGTTCTCGCACTCGTGCAGAACATTTCCTGCGGTGCCCTTGAGCCGCGGAGCGGTGACAGGAATTGTGGATTCAAGTCCTTGGAGCCGTAGGCCTGATTGCGCATTGTTTCGAAGCTACGCCACTTAATCATGGGGTGCTCTTCGGCTTGGACGAATCACATTTAATAAGAAAAAAGTCGCCCGCTTTTGTCACCAAGATTATTTTGTACAGAAAGCGAAAAGGGACCGCTATCTCAATGATGTTTGCTAGTATACAGAAGCAGGAAAAGCCAATGGTGATGCGGTACGTCGCTGACGTCGACGATATTGTGAACGAGTTCTTTGTTTGATCAGTCAAAGGAGAATTGTCGTTCTCATTGGTCTCCTGCCACAGTGAGCGGATCAACCGTCGCGCCTGGCTTCGCTCAATGACACGGCTGTCTACTGTTTCTGGAGTTAGTCTGGTGGGTTTCCTTCTTTCTTTCTTTTTTTTTTTGCCGACATGCTGTGGTTACTGTGTGTGTGTGAATTTCGCCATCCCCGACTGCACAAAACCACACTTAAGTGAAAAAAAAACTTGTTGACATGTGTTATGGTTATGGACATTCTCGCTGTACGATACTTCGTGCAGCGCGTTATCGGGTTGTACGCACAAAAATGTGCTTGCTCTTCAGGCCTACAAATGTTATGAAAATGTGCGTATTTAGAATGTTGATGTACATAGCACTGCCCCGTCCCTTCTTGACAGTACATAGTGGATGTGTTGAATGAAGGAACAAACTAGTTTGCCGTATTAAACGCTCATTATGTGGTCGTATTTTTTTTCTCTAGGATTTGTGAACGTTTTATGCGCTGCCATACGGCACGTATGTCCAAGGGCTTATAGCGCTCTGCGTCTCAACAGCCTGTTCTGACTATATTTCTGGAGGTAATCCTTATTTTTTTAATTTCCCACGTGTCCCCAGCACACGAAGAATGCTAAGTAAACTAAGTAGAACAAGTCCTTTCTTTTTCTCTGAACTCTGTACGAAAAGCTGTCAGTCCAAAAACGAAAGAACGCCTGCTGTTTTTCTGACTCGCGGGAGTTCTGCAGCACGCCGCTTTCAATTAGCACAGATGTATACGTGTCCCATCGTTGTTGGGAGGTGTTTTAACTGCAAGCAGCGAAATATTTGCGGACGCAGTCGCCGTGGACCACACTCAACAGCTTTCGCAAAATACTGCACAGGGCGCTTACGCTTGACGTGGGTACTTAAGTTCGTCGAACGGTCGGAGCGACATTTTTGCTTACTATGCGCAGCAAAGTACGAAGACGTTTTGTTATCAGTACGGCGAACGCTTGTCAGTTTTACGCCATTGTGCATATGGTAACTTAGGCTAAGCAAAGACAACGTAAAGCATGTGTTGAGACCGTTTGCCAACTGCGTAGAAAATCGTTTTATCGACAGCGCTTGTCATTTAAGCTTAGTTGTTGTCAACGCCTCGTTTAATCTAAACCAAGATAACACACTCATTGTCAGGAAAAAAGTTTGGAATACTCCCAAAAAGCGATCTAAGGGGCTGAATTGCAGACAGAGATAATAAGCCGTGCTTTAAGTGCGCTGAATACTCTTCCAATCAAGCTTGTCATTAAATTATTCGTACACATATGCAGCTTGTTTTATACCTTGCTCGCAATGCAATATTGTTCATCAGGCGCCTTTTTCAAAGCTGATGATGCTCGTTATTTGCTTCCTTCCGTCAAATTGAATACTTTGCAGTCAGTCCAAATTGCAAAAAGAATGTAGATAAAAAGCTAGCTGCCAAGTTGGGCCCTAAATTGGACTTGTGCCGACCCGAGTGGCATTTGTTTCACGTTGAAGGAGCTATACCTGCCATACAATTACGATCATGTAGAATCAATTACAACCGGCAATAGAAGACGCCGAAAACCTCCGTTTGTCTCAAGCTTTGTCTCCGGTTACCCTGCCCAACATTTATCAAACCCCTCTCAGTATTTAAACACAGTTTATCAGGTATCTGCCTTCATCTGCAAGTAACGTACATAAACGAGACGTTCTTACCATGTTTTATTCAAAACGTTTGTGTTCTTCCTTCCCAAGGTCTAGCACAAATATTTGGAACCGTGCCGAACGCTGTGTAAGTTTTTGTGCTAAATTCGTCGAAATGTGCTGTCCGATTTCATAACGTTTCTTTTTTTTTTCTGCTGGAAACCATCCTTTCACTTTGCTGAGAAAATTGCCTGGGATGGCGCAATACGGCTACCTTCATAGTGCGCAATCCAAGCGTCTACTTTCTCAAAAAAAAAAAAATGAACTAAGCTCCTTTCATTCACATCTTTGTTTTGTTTTTGTTTTTTTTTCATCAGAAGTCTGCCATTGTCAGAATCATTTCCCACTCAATAACTGCATTTTGAAAGCCTGGCATAAAAAAAGAATTGTGAGGCCATCTCAGGAACTGATTCACCATGGTGCTTGCGAAAGCTCGGCATATTTCAGCTGGCTTGGTGCGCGCTGTTTATTGCTGCTGCTCTTCTCTCACTTGTGATCACTGCAATGTGCTTTTTTTCTATTTGAATTGGTGCTGCATTGCGTAATATACCCTTCAGATTTATGCGGCAGCACGTCTGCACTGATGATGTAGCAACATGCATCTGTGCCAGACGTTCAGGTTCCAAATGCACTCAGGGTAAAATGAATATTGCTTGGCTTAATGTTTGTCCAATGCAAAGCAAACTTGAAATACTAGTACAAAGGAGGAAAACAACAGTTCAATCTGCTCTCTGAATAAGCTTTCAAAAAACTCATCATAACGGTGTTCAACGTGTTGCTATGACATGTGCGGTATTTCTGCACTTCTTATTCACCATCAAGGCGCTTCTCAATATTTCCATTTTTTTCATTAGAACCATAGTTCCTTCTGCATGCTCTGTCAACTTTTGTCGAAGCTGGATGTTGATGGCAGGAAAGCAATTTCACCATGAGCTCAATTACCATTTTTCTGCGGTTTACAATTTGGCATGCAGACTTATTATCCTCCATGCGTCGCAACACGCGTACCTGGAATGAACTTATATTGCGCACAACCGAACAAAAATGGCTCTGGACATTGCGACACACATTGCGCAGGTCAGTAAATGCTTATCACGACATCCTAACTCGGCAAGCAGAAATGGCGAGGTCAGTACTACTTAACGTTAACTTTCTTTCACTACGAACATTCAAAATAGTCGCCTGATACTAGTGAAAATAATGACTTAATGCAAACTTAACAACGATCTTGTTAAAATGTGCTTTTTATTTATTTCTTCCTTTTAGCAGTTCTAAAAATCATAACCAGGCAAAACAGACCTTTTTATAAAAAAGATAATCACCGCGAAACGTTGAGTTACTTCAACTTTCCCTCGCAAGAAAATAGCGCATCAAAATCTATTTTATGTCAGTTTGCGTTGTCTACGTAAGTTTCCTTAGAACCTTCAAAATACACAGTCGAAATGCGCGGATTTCACTCTAAACGCGAGGTCTGGTAGAGACTCTCGTAATCTCCTTCGAGGAACATGCCCTTCGCATAGAGTAACCTAAGCAAAACTCAGATGGGACAATGCAACGTGTTCACGACATGTTCCCTGAAAAATGTTTACAGTGGAGCTGTTAGAAACTTGCTGGATTTCAAACTGCGTCTGCAGCTTCGCTGATCTTGGGGAGAAAAAGCTGAGAGAGTGAAAGCAGGGTATAAAAATAGCATCGCGCAGCATAGCGACGTGGCGAGGGCGGGTGGAGCCTAGCGGGGGAGAAGGAGCGGCGCGCACGCGAGCGAGATACGCGGCCTGGAAGGGCGCCCTCTCCTGTGGCGCGCGAGGCAGGGGGCTTAGGCGAGGGAGGAAGGCCTTTCTTCCCCGGCGGCTGGTAGAGTGCCTCGATGTCCTGCTCGCCCACCGCTCCTTACAGACTGGAGACAACCGCGGCGTCTTCGACGGCTTTGGCCGTGCGTACACCGTAGGGACGCGTTCTCGGCGCTCGTGTGTCTTGTGCTTGGTTTGGCGCTATATTACTGGCCTTCCCCCAGCTCCACTGGTATCTGATATTTGCGATGGCAGAGCCTCGCAAAATTTTTTTCTCTCCTTAAAGAAAGAGAAGGTATAACATGCCTTCCGTGGGCCAGGCTGTGCTTTCGCAGCAGTTGCTCCTTCTTACAACGTTTTGTTTTTTTCTTCTTTCACGAAGTCACATAAAGAGAATTAACGTGACCTAAGTAGGTGGCGTGAGTAGCAGGGAGTACCATCCTTTACCATTTCCTCTGTTTCCTCTGGCGCCGCTCTAGGTAGTATAACCATGCACTTTAACACACCTGCCGGAAAGTGCGTCGCTGGACAAGCAAGCATCGACCCCCCCTTAGCTTTCATCTTCAAATCACTTTCGTCATCCCTGTAATATATTCGCCTCCGTGATTACGCTGTCTGTAAAGCTACATATAGGTGGACCGATCTTGAGCGCAGTTTGTCACTTAATTTTGTGACCCCTGCTCCGTGGCTCTTTATCTGGCTTGTACTAAACTTTTCAAACCTCGTCATCGCGTGGGAAAGGCAAACAATTACATTCTTCCTCGTGTCGTTCTGCTGCATCGTGTAGTTCTTATCGGCGGTTATAATTTCCAGCTCACTTATTCCAGAGGTTATTATGGGCTGTTCTTTGGTATAATGGGATAGCGTTAGCTGTAAACTACTTTCAGCTCATTCGCTTGTCATAGCACATCAGCCACAAAGCACAACAAGTTTTGTCTGATAATCATCTCACGAAGAGCATTATTTGTATTGTGAAGCTACTGCCTTATTCTTGTAATACACCAAAATGTCCAGCCCTTCTTACGCAAGGAATGCATCCCATTCTGGTCTTCATTTCGGTGTTGTAGGAATCCCTGTGGTGAGGGATCTGACGAACGATCTCGTTCCGCGCGTCTGATGTACCTGTAATTGTACCTTGTGAATACATACTCATTTCTCTTCGCATGATAAAAGTGAACAGCTTATTCACGCGGCGTTCATTTGTGCGAAAAAAATACTGGCTAAGAAAAACAAAGAAGCCGCAACGACAACTGCGGCAGTGCCGGTCATGTAGTATTCCAATCGAAAGACAGGTTCACAGTAGTATTAAAGCTTGAAGTGATTAACAGTGAAGGGATGTCCTTGGAGCCAACATTTCGACAAGGTTTCTTGTTTTCGTCTGGGTAAGAACTGCCTTGATAGACCCAAGTGCTGTGGTCGAAACGTTGTCTACAGAGACTTCTCCTGTTCAACGACCGTTTGTTATATAGCATTTTTTTTTAAGCTCGCTATACGAGGACAAATAAAGACTAGGAATTTCCTAGGGCACTGGAACAGAAGTGTTCGGGCTATTTGAGGCGGCTTTGCTTATACTTATGCTTACGCTGTAGCCAGGGCTCAGAGACATCATTTGGCCTTTGTTAGGTATATTACCTCGATTTTCTTGTTTATTCCGTAGCCTGTACGATATGCACAAGCGCTCCTCTATCATTATTTCTTGCCGAAAAGGGCTATTTTCCTATGCTTATCAGTACACAGTAAAAATGCGGACGAGAGAGCTGACGCATAGAGGACATTGCAGCCTATTAAATAAATCAAAGCAAATAGGGCAAAATTAGCTTTCCGCGATGCTCACTCTTGGAAAACGTACGCGACTTCAATTGTACGATTCCTGTCAGCCGAACTGTTACCTCCTTTAATGGTGTGATTTGTTAAAACGTTTCGACATCCAGCTTTCGTAAATCAAATCAAGTGAACAGAGCAAGTAGTGTCCCCTTGTTTATGCTGACATAAAGTTTGTCTTGCATATAGCTGTTATATACTTGTTTCAGCACAATGATGTGAGTTTTGTTAAAAAGAAAAAAAAACAGATTTGTTACATCATTCGCGTGTGCGGCCACGAACGCAAACGTTTTCCACACCACCCCTTTTCTTTCCTTTTTTTTTCCTCACGAGCAAGCACTAGTAGTCTCGATTGCTTCTCAGGCATGTTACAAGGGCTCCGATGTATGTTACCAGACAGTCTCACACAGCAACACATACTCTGCTACGCACGGCGGAGTGCGCCACGTATGGTGTTTATTGAATGCCTCGTCGCCCACCGAAAAGATGTGTTGATTGCCTGTGTCATAATCCATTTTCGCTTCGGCTTCGAATTGTACATACTTGAAATGCTCAAGAAGAGAGTTGTTACTTAACATTAAAACTTCATTTTTGTCTTCTTGTCACGAAAGTGTTTCGTACCATATGGAAATATTGAAAAAAAATCCCGTGAGTGTGTTCATCCTCCATATTCGCTTAAAAAAAACATCTTGAAATTGCAAAGATTTGTTCTGGAACTGCGTATTCTCCGACGTCTTTGAAGCCGTGCTTACAAACCAAGACTGACCGGTCTACGCAACGGCCCACGGATGACAACACATGTCTCCAACTGAAGTGACTATTCACGCGTGCCTTTTGCTATCAACGGTGTGAGAAACTGTGGGGCGGTTCATTTAGCGGTGAATGGGAGTTACCGAAGAGTGAGAACTGATCGAATGTGGCAGAGACATTAAGAAAAACAAGTAGCACTATTAACATTTAAGTGTAAAACGTTGTTTCTTGACTGTATGAATGTGCATGCGTGAATGTGTTGAAGAGTGTAGACTCGCACCCGAAGCAGGGTACGAACGAGAGAGATTAAAAGATATCTTCTCAAGATATATGTGAATGTTTACAAGAGCTATACTAATTTTGGTTTTCATTTCCTTAAAATAAATAAAGTTTTTAAACAGTCGCTTATGGAGTCTGTCTTTCTGTACACTTCGCAAATTCTAGGAACACAGGCTACGACATGGAAAGCCTTTAGATTGGCTAGAATCTTACTAACACAACCAACCAGCAGTGTGTATATTTACAAGGTCCCCAGTCAATTTCTTGTGCTTCAGCATTTTGTGTCCCCTTCTGCAGGATATTTATTTATTTATTTACTCGCTTACGTACCCTCGGGCCCTTCCGGCATTAAAGAGGGGAGTGGCTTTTACAAGAAATAGGGAGAAAATATATTATACAATGTTAGATGGAAGTTTGATAAATACAGTAATGCATCATGGCATAATATAAGTAACATAAAAAAACGTTAGTTCGTACAAATTCTTGTTACGATACAATATTAGGTAGTGCTTTTTCGAAAATTTTCATTGCTGTTAATGGAAACAATATGGCAGGAGAGTCCATTCCATTATTTTGACGTACTTGACAATTATGAGGGTATTATTATTATTATTATTATTATTATTATTATTATTATTATTATTATTATTATTATTATTATTATTATTATTATTATTATTATTATTATTATTATTATTATTATTATTATTATTATTATTGAAACATACAAGCACACAAAGGTAACAGGCAGAGAGCAAGCTGACAACTGCCACCGAGAGGGGCACAACGCCTGCCTACTCCGTCAGGAGGAAGGTATGAAATGAGGGGAAGAGGATAAGAAGATAGGAAACAAAGAAATAGGGAAGAAAATAGCAGATGAACAAATGACAGAGATACCGACAAAATAAAGTAGGAACACGGAAGAAATGACTATAAACGGGAGGCCAAACCAGTTTTCTGCATGAAAGTTAGCAAGGCGCTGTGGGCCTGGTCGCGTTGAGCAGCACTCCCTCTCGGAAACAGGCAAACGCCAAGGGTCGTACACTTGAGTCTAATAAGTCCACATTCCTTAATGAGCAGTTCACAGTGTGTAATGAATGCGGGACGCTCCAATATAAGATGTTCAAGTGTCTCACAAGAGCCCCAGGGCGTACACCATGGACTGCTCACACGTCCTTGACACAGAGTCACTCTTCATTTCCCTAACAGTGCTCTAGCACTACGAAGCAAGCCACGATTACGAACACGGGTAGGGAAAGAGCCGTTTGTTACAAGGAGGTCTGGGTGCTGCTTAAGGCAAGTTGTGTTTTCATCTACTCTCATTTCCATTAATTTATCGTTTCGTTATTTCATTTATTATGCACAAGTAACTTCAGCTATGTTGTCGTTAGATAAACATAAGTACCCCGGAATGCGGATGGGAAAACAGCGCCACGGTAGCTCAATTGGTAAGAGCATCGCACGCGTAATCCAAAGACGTGGGTCGTATCCCACCTGCGGCCCGTTGTTAGTTAATTCACATTAACCTTCAATAATTTATTATTTCTATAATTCAATTAATAAGTACAATTAGTTTCCTCTTTGTGTATCTGTTTGTTGCCTACTTATATATATCGCTGAAAAATAAGAGTTCCCGGCAACTGTGGTTATTTGAGAACACCCCCTTTAAAAAGTATAACAACTTTACATTCGACGTTTCGGCTAGCGACTGAACGAAACGTCGAACGCGCCATGAACAAATGGAGATGCGCAGATTGGCATTTCCCGGAGGAACGATACCTAAGCCTATAGCCCAGTGTTTCTCAAACTGCGAGTCATGATCCGCTAACGAGTCATGTTCTGTGGATCAATATAGGTTCCAGCTATATGTACATTATGCTTGCCGAACGATGGTGAATGTTCCCTCTCGATGCACGGACTCTTTCAACGCCATTTCTGCGCATGTCCGTTTATTCATCACAGACTATAGGGAGGGGCACTTCGCTATAACAATAACACTACAGTGACACGGTAAAAGCCGCCAATGCCGAACCTGTGTAAAAGGGGGCCGGTCCGTCTGGTTCCATGGCGCCACGTAAAAGCTTTGGGCTCGTGAATGTGCGGTCGTGGCTTAGAATCGTGTCTTCGGCAACTTCTCTTTTTTTCTATGAGACATTGTTGCATTATAATTTGTGTCGTTTGGCTTCTACAGCAATTATTATTTTGTCCTATGCTTCACCATTAAGCATGAAACAGAGGTCTCCTGCCAAGGGCCGGGTCGCCCAGGGAGAATCGGCGTAGTGGCCGTACGTGGATGCCACTTTAGTGGTCGCAGACCAATTATTAATGGCACCTTGTTACGTTGTTGCTGTGCGCGCCAGTGAGACGAGCCAACCACTGCCTAGCTAAAGTCCGTGCACATAACACGCCATCGAACAGAAAGGGCCCACTCACTTAAGCAATTGAACGGTGATGGGGCCCGTCGTAACCCCGTACAAACTATTTTAACCGCCCTATTTAGCCCAGTGAGTCTCTGGTGAAAATTGCCATCAGCACGTGCATTAGCACTGGGAGTGCTGTATGCGCCGAGCCAACGCTTTCCATAGAAGTGATTGGATCTGGCTACGCTCCCTGTTCATAGCGTAAATTGGCTGAGCACGTGAATTAACATGGAGAGTTATGAATGCACCAGACAAGTGCATTCTGAAAAAATGACAGCACTTATCTGCATGCACTGACACGGTAACGGGCTATGACGCTTCACTTTCTTCTTCGGGTAAGCGAGTCTTTGCATGTTCGTTCATACTTCTCATAAAATAGCATCAGCACTTATATAAGCATGGAGAATATACAAGCGCATATATATATATATATATATATATATATATAGCATGGAGCTATATATGCGCTGAACCAGCTCTTTTCAGAGAGGTGAGTAGACCTGGTGGCGCTGACATAATAATGGAATGGAGGCTTACCATCTTTGTTCGAGAAAGCCAATCATAGCATGGAAGCTTACTTATTGCGTGCATCGACGTTAGCACCAGCATTACCATGGGGAGTGATGCAGGCGCCCAAACAGCTCGCTTTCCAGAAGCGTGATTGGACTTGGCTGCAGATGAAACTTTAATGGGCTATAAGCTTACCTTTTTTGTTCAGGAAAGCCGATATGCACACGTCCGTTTATTCATCGCCTAACCTGATGTCAACACGTACATTAGCACGCGGACTGATGTATGCGCCAAATAAGCGTTTTCCAAAGAAATGGTTGAACCGGACTGCGCTGACATTTTATTGTGCTATGCGCTTACCTTTCTTGTTGGGGATTGCCAATATGTGCATTCCCATTTATTCCTGGCGTAAACCGACGTTATCACGTGCATTATCATGGGGAGGGATGCATACGCCAGCTCGGAGCGTTCCAGCGTTCCAGGAAGGTCATTTCCTAGAACGCGCAATTTTTTATGGGAATTTGTTTTATAAACGGGGGCATTTTCATTGGTTATCGGCTTACCCTTTCTACACAGAACTCAATCCGGTCAAACAAGTTTATTATTGGTGTGATTCAGATTCAGCCAGCTAATTACCATGAGGAGTGATGCATGCACAAAACCAATGCTTTCTGGAGGAGTGAGCGGATCTGGCTGCGTGAACATATTCATTGGCTATAGGCTTACCATTTTTTCTACAAATTTAATCTGCGCAATTTGGTTTATTCATCGCCGGAGTTAGATTTAGCACGTTAATTAACATGGGCAGTGATGTATGCGCAAAACTAACGCTTTCGGGAGAAAATTAAATAGATTCACTTATGGGATTTTACGTGCCAAAAACACGATCTCATTATGAGGCACGCTGTATTGGGGGAATCCAGAATAATTTTGACCATCTGGGGTTCTTTATCGTGCACCTAAATCTAAGTACACGAGTGTTTTAAAATTTCGTTCCCATCGAAATGCGGCCGCCGTGGCCGGGATCCGATTCCGCGACCATGTGCTTAGGTCCGCAAAACCATCCTTCGGGAGCAGTAAGCGGACCTGGCTCCTTGGCTTCTGTCCACGCACGTGCTGACGCCGATTTACGCGATAATTAAACGGATGAGTACAGTAAAATTTCCCGAAAAAATGACCAAAGAAAACGCAAAACCTATAGCCAAAAAAATATTTTCTCAGTCAGGTCCAATAAGTTCTCTCGAAAGCGCTGGTTCTTCGCAAACATCGCTTATGCGCTGACGGCAATTTACGCGATAACTAAGCCAATGAGTACACAATAATTTCCCGCCAAAAAATTAAAATAAACGCTAAGCTCAATAAAAGGATATTATCACTAATTATACAAAACCTGCATCTCACTATGAGGCACTCCTTACTGGGGAATAATGTTGACCACATGAGGCCCTGTAACGAGGATGTGTGGAAATAGGAGAGCACATCACCCTTTGACGTATCGCGTATCAAGCCATGTCACGGATGTCTAGATTAGCAGAATTGAAACGTATATTATGACTTGGTGGCACTAGGCAACGTAACTCGCCGGCAGACTGAACGGTAGAACGTAGGGCATGATAACGGCCTATCCAGCCTAGCTACTGGTCGACGAATACACGGCGGTTGTTGTTAGTCGTTCCGGTAGGCGAGTAGATAAAATGTTCAGATCGTAACCGTAACGGCGGTGGTTCGGGTCACGGCATCTGAATCGATAATTAAATATTAAATTATGGGGTTTTACGTGCCGAAACCACTTTCTGATTATGAGGTATGCCGTAGTGGAGGACTCCGGAAATTCTGACCACCTGAGGTTCTTTAACCTGCACCTAAATCTAAGTACACGGGTGTTTTCGCATTTCGCTCCCATCTAAATGCGGCTGCCGCGGCCGGGATTCGATTCCGCGACCTCGTGCTCAGCAGCCCAACACCATATCCACTGAGCAAGCACGGCGGGTGCATCGATAAAAACAAAAATGATGTTCGAGTACCGTGGCTCTAGTTGTCGTTGAAATGCCGAGCTGGATGCAACAAGCAGATCTTAATGTTAGTGCCGGCGTCTCCATCGCTAATACGCGGATTAAAGGCGGCGCTGATGAAGGCACTGAGACCCAGGTATCCCGGGTGTTTACGTGACCCGGCTGTATACGCTCAGCCTGTGCCTTTGTACGCATTATTTCCTATCGTAATACTCTGGGTACCCTAAGAGAGTGGATACCTGTTGCTTTCGATTCCCGTGGCATAGGCGCTCAGCGTTCGACGCGTAAGCAGACCATGGGGTAGCATGTGTGGACTTATTGACCAGTTGCCTTCACCCAGAAAGATCACGTACTCTTGATGGCAAGAGGCAGAAAAGATGTTCCACATCCGCCGCTAAGTTTTCTGAGCGGTGACGCTGGTTAACACTCCCAAGGTTAGTTCTAGTAGTAAAATATAAATAACCAAGAAAGTTGATGGGAAAACGATGCCGGCGTAGCTCAATTAATTCGTCAAACATCGCACGCGTAATGCGAAGATGTGGGATCGTTCCGCACCTGCGGCAAGATTTTCATCCACTTTAACTGCTATTAATATATCATTTCAATTCAAATAGTAAGCACAAGTAATTTCCCCTATGTTATCCTTGCTGTCTTTGTTGCTTTCTCCTGTTGGGACGTCACTCACGCTGGACGTTAGTGGCACGAGTTTAGAGCGGAAACCACAGCAGCGACGTAGTCATCCTAGTCGTCGTGGGTGGGAAAGACGTAGAAAGAAATGATGTCTTTTATGGTGCGGTTGGTGCACTCGACCTGTCCATTTGTTTGTGGGTTTTGAGGGGACTCTACAGCTGTCGCATACGATGTTTATAAAAGCAAGTTTTGGAGGCACGCGACATAAATGCCGTGTCAGGGATAGAAATGAGCAACTTCGGCGGGCCATGCCGGAATATGAGGCACTCGTTAATAAAGGTCAAGGCATGAGCGGCTGCAGAATCAGGGAAGGCTCCAACTTCTGCCCGCTTAGTCTGCTAATCCTTTTTCTTTCATCGTCATCATTATACTCCCCTTTACGGCACGGACTTCATGATTCGATCATGCACTTAAACATGTAAAAGTTGAGAGCAGCAAAGGGGGGCAGCAGACACAGCGAAGTTGCGGCTCAACGGATCAGGTACTTGCGTACGCTTTTGCTTTGTACATACACATGACCACGACTAATAATTAAAATTAAGTTATGGTGTTTAGCAACCCTAAGCAGCACATCGACTTATGGGGAACACTGTAAAAACAGCCTCCTAGTCAATTTTGACCACTTAGGATTTCTTAGTGTTTCTTAGGTTTCTTAGGTAGCAAGTGTTATTGCAATCCTCTCTCATCTGAATTCAGGCGCCGCCGGGATTGGTATGGCTGATAGTTGTAGAGAAAGTTTACCTTGTATATCGTCTACCACTACAGAGTTAATGGGGCGCAAATTTGTTCCTTCACGACTATGCATATTTTTATCTGAAGCCCAGTCATTTAGGCGAATTATCATTTCGGCACCGTCAAAATGTGCATCTTCCGTGATAAAATGTTCGCTTTCGAAGAGTAATACATTTTTGCGGCTGTGATTTACGGAAGAGGTGCATTCTTACAAAATCCCTGCATGCTGACTCAAGAGGAAGATTTAACTTGGGCCAAACTCCGACGCGGCCTATTCAAATACATGTAAAACGCAAAAACGTTTTTCTAATGCAACCCCTCGACTGATTTGAATGAAATTTTCGCATTTGAAAGAGAAAGTTAAATTATAGTGACAGTTGGTAGCGAAATCTGGATTTAGGGCCTGAATTTTGTTTAAAAAATTTCAAAAATTCGGAAGTTGGAAGAATATAGAAGCACAAAGTTTACAAATTAGTACCTATGCATCAAGAATAGATATCACAGTTCTCTAGATGGCATCCATTATATCACCCAAAGCGGACAAATTCTATATGTCAATTTTTAACTTACGTGAATTTGTTACGTTGTGTACAGGACTTCTGCAAAAGCTGTATTTCCATATTACAGATTTTTTCTAGATTCATGCGTAACATATCAAGTTTGTCCGCTTTAGATGTACTATCAAGTGCAACTCACAAAATTGTGATGAAGTATTTTCTTGCTGAGTTACAGAGTTGCAAACTTGATAGCCTCGTTCTCAGAAAATTTTCGATTTTTGCCAATTTTTAATAAAATTGCATTTAGGTCGTTACTACGACCTAAATAAAAAACACAGAACAAACAGTCACTAGATTTTATGTTTTTCTTTTATATGCACCAAACCTCGTCAAATTTGGTGCAGTGGTTGCCGAGAAAAACTAACTCTTTTTTACATGTATTTGGATAGGAGCACCCGAGTTAAAGCTTCCTCTTAAGGGGATTATGCACTCGGCAACAACCCTACGTTGTTGTGCCGGTAAAAGAGGGACGATTATACTTTCTAAGCGCAATTCGTAGATGCTGTCACTTAAAAAATAGCAATAAGCCGGAAATACGATCGCGGCAGTTGATATACAAGCATCACTGTTATGCAGAAAGAACAGGTCGCTTGCAGAAAGAACAGTTTTTTTGCCACCAGCGCCCACTTCGAAGACGCAGCTGAATAAAGGGCACTCGCCGCACTCGGCTTTTAATTTTCTATGTTTTCCTTGGTCATCATAATAATAATATTTGGGGTTTTACGTGCCAAAACCACTTTCTGATTATGAGGCACGCCGTAGTGGAGGACTCCGGAAATTTTGACCACCTGGGGTTCTTTAACGTGCACCTAAATCTAAGCACACGGGTGTTTTCGCATTTCGCCTCCATCGAAATGCGGCCGCCATGGCCGGGATTCGATCCCGCGACCTCGTGCTCAGCAGCCCAACACCATAGCCACTGAGCAACCACGGCGGGTCCTCCTTGGTCATCATCCCTCGTTCTCTGTTATTTGTTCTTGCTTTTCTGTTAAAAAAACAGCAATGACACTGAAAATGCGATCAGTTGTGCACGCTCGAGGGAAGGGCGATGTTGTAATGAATGAGCCCCGTGCGCGCAAGGTTGGCCACTGTATGTCACACTGCTCGCTTCTGGGCCCTTTAAGCACAGCGCTTCATTGTGACCGGGCCTCGGAGAAGGCGATCTCGGTAGGATCAATGAAAGGAAGAGAAGAAACTTATCCGTAGGGGATTTCCTGACATCAACGTACCTTTAGACGAAGTCAATTACACATGCCAGACGCCGTATGACTTGGATAGATGGTATGCGGCACTTTTTTTTTTTTTTTTGGTCTCGGCAAATGTGCGTCCGCGATTCTGCTGCATGGCACGACCGCGGGGGATTCACTGTGGTCCTCGTGGAATGCAACTGTTCAAAGCTGCATGCTCCGCCTGTTACAGCTGGTCGTTCTGTATTCTCTTTGGCCACCCCGGCTGACGTGGTTACGGATTCTGACGCGTGGGCGTTACGTGCAATTAGTTATTGAAAAATTATTTCTATTACTATGTGGATTACCGAAGAAACAACGTAATCACTAAATTGCCACATGACAAACATTTGCAATTGATTTCAATTAATGACGTGCAAATTTATACAAATATGCAAACCTTGCCGTG
Organism: Dermacentor variabilis; assembly: GCF_050947875.1. Classification (NCBI taxonomy): domain Eukaryota; kingdom Metazoa; phylum Arthropoda; class Arachnida; order Ixodida; family Ixodidae; genus Dermacentor; species Dermacentor variabilis. The sequence goes on along the minus strand of NC_134572.1, from coordinate 36,746,937 downwards.
TAGCACACCTGCAAGGCAAAGCCTTTCACCTGACAGTCGGAGGTAACATGTCATGAATTTAGAACAGCGTAACAGGGGACAAGGTCAGAAGAGGACGCCCCTTGTTATGCTGTTCTAAATTCGAGACTAGCCCTTGAGCCAGACAACCCCATATATCATCAACATAGGTTCAAGATGGTCAGACAACAAGCCCACAATCCGACGTTATTAGCGGGGTGATATAACTTGTTAGTCCTTAGTCATGACAATACTTCACAAACCATGGCGAGTACCGGCCGCTGTCAAAGCTTTTAACGAAGCACGCATGCTGCGTGAGCGCCGCTCGGAGAGCAAAAGAAAAATACGCCTCTGTAGTTCCGTTGAGTTAGCTCGAAACGCGTGCGATGAGGCAACGAAACGTGCCACTTTACGATTGCTTCGCCTAGACTAGAGCATCTTGTTGCAAGCATTAGAACGCTATCTGAAACATGAAAAGCTAGATATGCTCAGGCACATTATTTGGAGCACGCCTCGCAAAGAATAAAAAAAAACTATTGAAAGAAAATGTCAACCAAAGCAATGACGCATAACATCAAATTAAATAATCAGTGAAAGGGCTATTACGATACAAATAGCATGCTCCATGGTAATCTGTACGATTGATTCATTGGTTGAATAAACAAATATATATTGATCATGATGGCGAAGGTTATATTGGGTTGCGAGGGTGTGATGCTAAAGCAAGATCGCCAGGCCCATCTCTTCAGAACATGCTTGGAGTTAGCCTGAAACTTCGTTAATGTGGTTGCTATAGAGCGGGCTGGGATAATACAGGCTGCCTAGTCTATAGAGGTGGTGGGTTTATTGATTGCAGACGCTGAGTTCGTTCAGTTTAATGAGCGTCTGAGTCCCATAATTGGTGAGCGCCACTGCGCCGGACCGACTGTCGGTTAGATAAATAGCCCACGTGCAACCACTGAAGCCAGTTCAATGAGAATAAAATACAAGCTTTCAATTATTGTCCCGATTCATAAACACTTATGATGCCAGATTAAGAAATTTTCCACTCCCTTGAAACAGATTTATGTTAACACTGTGGAAAAAGTTCAGCAGTTTTGTGACGTGTGTTTTAGCTTTTTTCGCGATTCGTAGTTGTATGTGATGGAATTAAGAAAAGGCCTTTAAATAGCTTTGACAATTAGGTGATGTGCGTAAGGAAAGGGTGGAAGCCTTCACTGCCAGTGCGTCACAACTAGCGTTTTTTTGTTTGTTTGTTTGTTGATACCTCAGCGGTGCCAATAGAACATTAAATGAGGGGTGGGCACGTAAAAGGCGCGAATAATGACGATGACATTACAAGGATGAGTCAGAACACTCGATGGCAAATCTAAAGCACGCTGTATCACGGATTAGTGGATGGAAGGCCATTCCAGTCTCGGGCAGTTCGGACGAAGAATGACTGCAGGGACGTAGTGGTGCGGGCTCATGGAGGGATTACTGAGTTCGGATGGCCTCTTCGACGAACACAATGAGCTAGTTGGATCAGCTGGCCGTCACGAGGTATGGAATAAAAAATTCTGATGTCTCGTTTAAACTTAGTGATGAAACGCTAGTTTGACATTAGTGATCTGAAAGACTAAATCTAGCAGCACGGTTCTGAACAAATTCAAAGGATTCAGTGAGGTTCATTTAGTAGGGGTCAAAGATAGTACATGCATATTCAAGTTTTGGTCGCATAGGCAACTGATTTGACGGATGGCTGTGCCATTTAGAGGTTACGGTGAAGATAACCTTGAATTTTGTTAGCTGAATTGATTATGTTGGTTACGTGATTTGACCAAAACAAATCTTCGAAGAGGTGAATTCCTAAGCACTTGTAGGACTCGGCGGTAGATATAGTACAGTTAATAATCTTGTAGGCAGGTGGACTGTAGTTCGGTCGACGATGGAACGAAATGTGTGCTGTCTTAAGAATGTTCAGGGACATTAGCCATGTGGCGCACCAGTCTTGAACATGAAAGAGATCTTCCTGAAGGGAAGAGACGTCAGTGAGGTTCTTGACAGCGCGGTACAGGACACAATCATCAGAGAAAAGACATTACATAGGATAGAGCGAATAGCAAGTCATTAATGTAGATTAAACATGTATATAGGAGCAGCCTAATAACATTATAAAGGGACATGAGACATCCACCCAAACGTAGCTTAAGTGCTACAAAGGAAACCCACAAGGATTCCTCGAAAGAAAAGCTTCGCAGTTGAAGAAAGATTCGTCCTGGTCCGGGACTTGAACCCGGGACCACCGCCTTTCCGGGGCAGCCGCTCTACCATCTGAAATAACCAGGCGGCTAGCAGATGGCAGGCGAAGTCGAATTTATCAACAATTCAGAAGCAAAGGCAAGAGTTTGACGTAATAATAATAATGATAATAATAATAATAATAATAATAATAATAATAATAATAATAATAATAATAATAATAATAATAATAATAATAATAATAATAATAATAATAATACTTTATTCCTCAAAGTTGCAAGGAAAGTAGCGTACATATCAGGCCTGCTAAAGCCGCATAGGGCTTGAACGGCAGTGCCTGGCAGGCAGCGGAACCAAACATTTATTCAATTGACATACATTTCACATTTAAAGTAGTCTATGAAGGGAAAAAATAAAGAAAAATAAATGAGTAGTTCCCTCAAACACCACACCGCCATCTGGTTTCCCGCTCACATGGGTCGGATCCCGGGGCCCCGCCCAACTTCAACGAGGCAGTCGAAGACGCTGCGCGCGCGCTTACCGGCCGCACCGTCACCCCCGGGACATGACTCGATGAGTTGAAGGCGTACGACGAAATCACCAAATACATTTACTTGGGCCGACGTCTCTTTCCGCCTCCGCACCCCAAACTAAACAGGCCGCAGGTGCTAACGCTACGCTTGTTATAGACACATAGCTATCCAAACCCCGCCACATTACACATCATCTACCCGGACGTCTACCCCGACGATGCATGCCCCTCGTGCGGGGTCACGGCGACGTTCGCACACGTGCTTTAGGAGTGCAAAAACGCTGCGCCCGACTCTACCTCCGACAAGTGGGAGAAGACCCTACGTAGCCCGCTCCTACAAGACCAGCAATGGGCCGTCGAGCCCGCTCGCGCAGCGGCCGCCAGGTACTCCCTGTCGGTCCCTGCGTGGGAGACGCCCACTGCGTGCTGACGTGCGTCTTGCAGGACTTTTAATACCGTTTGTCCAATCCAATTCCCTGAGGCGACTAGTTGTCAATTTGCCTGAGTACCCTTTTAACTTGTATTTGGTTTGAGCGCGCAAGACGGTTTGAGACAATTTGTTAAAATATACAGGAACATAGTAGTCTCGTATTCCCTTGCCATATCTTGTACAACACCTGGGTGCGAGGTAAAGATTCTTAGGCCGCAAACAACTTGAGGGAACGTACTTGACCTTGAAATTACTTTCCCAGAAATGATTTAGCACAACAGTTTCCAGCAGTACTTGATTAAAGTCCGGTATAAATACGGTTTTGAGAAGGTCACTTTTGTCATTAAGGTTTAAATCATAGCTGATGTTCTTTAGTATAGAACGGAGAATAGAGTTGACTATAGTTTGCCAACGAATTGCACAATGACCATAAACTGTTATGCCGTACCTTAATACACTATAACACAACGCATGTACAACAACTTTTCGAACAGAGAGGGGCATTTAATATATCAAACTGTATAGCACACAAGATACCGCACGAAGTCGTTCGCACGTGGGAGTTCCAGGAAAGTTCCAGGAAGTTCGAAGCGGGAGTTCCAAGAAAGATCACTGTCAAAGTACAAACCGAGGTATTTTACAGAAGTAACATAATCTAAAGGTTTACACAGACATCGAGACACAGACTTTGAATTGTCTAGCAGAAACGGGTAATCGATGTATAGTTTTTCCAGAGGATTTTGAAAACAAATAAGTTTTGTCTTTGACGTGTTACTATTGATTATGTTAGCACAAAACCAGTACATAGCCTTAGTCGCCATTGCCTGTAAGGAAGTAATAGCATGCATGAAGTTTGTTGATTGAGCTATAATTACAGTATCATCTGCATACTGATACAATCCAACAGGTGCCATATCAGCAAGTTCATTCCCCTAAAAATTATATAACAGTGGACTGAGTATAGATCCCTGGGGGACACCAGATTTTATTGCAAAGAAATTGCTCTTAGCCTGCCCTAGCTAAACCTGCTGGCGCCTGTGATGCATAGAGTTTTCCAGGAGCTTCAGGAATGTGCCACAAAATCCTAATATTGACAGCTTGGTTAACAAAGTACCTTAACTCACGCTATCGAAAGCTTTCCTGATGTCAAGGAGAACGGCATGTACGATCTGATTACGCTCGAAAGACAAGTTCAATATGTCAGAGAGATCTTCAAGAAGCGATTGGGTACCTCTTCAGGGTATGAAGCCATAGCGGGAAGAGGATAAAATTCCGTGTTTATCCAAGAAACTTGTCATTGTCAGTAATAAATGCGTTTCCAATACTTGCGATAAGCAGGGCAACACAGAAATTGGGCGATAGTTCTCTGTTCTATTATGTGCTCCTCCTTTATAAAGTGGAATTACCACAGCAGTTCTCATATTTAATGGAACTGTACCACTGGAAATGATATTATTAAAAAGCGACAGCAACGCATCCTTGATGACACCAAAGATGGCGCGCAGGTCATTTACATAAATGCCATCGATACCTAGTGATTTGTTACGCTTTCAGCTAAAAATAAGTGACCTAAGTTCGTCTTCGGCTAGCAAAGGCAAATGCGCGGACTCCGATGTATTATTATGCAAAGTACACGACGGAGCAAGCAGTCATGCATTATCCGACACTCGAGAGAATAAAGTATTAAAATCATTAGCAAGAGCACGGTCATAGGTACCGAAAGAAGTGTAATCCCATTCGTGGTTGCGGTGCTTATTAGCGCCTCTAAGGTTATTTATTAAGGACCATGTTTTTCTGGTGTCTGTCCGAGCGTATTTAAATTTATTCCGTAAATGCATTTGCTTGGCGCTACGATCGAATCATCGCATTTGCCCTATTTCTCGCTTCCTTGAATTTTGACCGCATCGCTTCAGAGGCAGAATAACGTTTACATTGCGCTCAGAGGTCCTTTTCTTTTAATGCAGCCAGAATTTCTGACGTCATCCATTTATTTTCCTTGTTAGGCTGTTTGACGACTACGTTGCCTGTGGTCGCCTTCTTAAGCCAGTGTAATACCTCAACAAACCTGTCGTAGTTATCCACTGGTGCAACATATTTTAAAAACGCGTTCCAGTCATAGTTTGATAGTAGCGTGTAAAACGTTTTGAATCACAGATGGAGACTTCTGACTGGAGGCCGCCGGTGGGGGGGTGCAGATAAGCTAGATTGCCGAGTGAACGAGCAACAAACAAAGTAATGATCGGAAAGTTTTGTTTCCACAACCGCAGATTGAAAGATCAAAGCTTGAGCACGAATATTTATGTGCTCAATTCAAAGCGGTAAGCCGACCAGATAACGCGTTGCTTTTTGAACAGTGGTCTGCAGTCCCCATTTCGACAACGTAACAAGGTAACTGCGACCACGCCAACTGCAGGGCGTAGTATATCGATATTGATGTCGATTATCAGGCAGACGTAATCTTCGTGTGACTGAGTCGAGAGTCCGTGATCGAGTTCGGCTAAGAACAATGGATAGTTGAAACAAGGAGGCCGATAAACAGAGAACGGAACCAATGACAAAGCAGGCATGTTTAGTCGGAGGGCAATAACTTCAGCGTGGTGAACGCAAAAAATTAGCTTTGTTACGATCAAGGTATCTCTAACAATTACTGCAACTCCCCCAGCCCGTTTTATTTGGCGTGTGTAGGAATATAACATGTAACCAGGTAACGTGTAATGCTTCAGGCTATGTGCTGTGACATTAATTTCTATTATTACAAAGACATCATAGTCGGAATGAGCAGATGCCGTGATTGCACAAAATTCGTCCCAGTGCTTTCGACTGCTGCGAATGTTAACATGTGTGGCACGAAATGCATGACCTTTGCAAGTATTGAAAAACTTAGAAACCTCTACAAAATTATTGCTACTCAGAGAGCCGGCGTCCGCCATCTTAGCCTGTCTTATCCAGTTCCGACTCCTTCTCTACACGGATGACGGATACGCCCTCATATTTCTTGGCAAAAATCTTGTCATTCCTTGTCCAAATTAACTTGAAGCTCTTTTCCCTCCCTTTCAGACGAGCTCGTCTGAACAGATCCTTGTTGTAGCGCGTCAAATTTTCATTGAAATACAGCCGCGGCAAAGACCCTGCTGGAACCAAACCCTAGAGACCCCTTCTTGCTCTAAGCCATTTGTCTTTTGTTGCAACATCCCAAGTCCGGACCAGTATGGGCGGAATGGAATCCATTCTACTGGGCAGGCGATGTATCATCATCATCAGCCTTGTTACGCCCACTGCAGGGCAAAGGCCTCTCCCATTATTCTCCAACTACCCCAGTCATGTACTAATTGTGGCCATGTTGTCCATGCAAACTTCTTAATCTCATCCACCCACCTTATTTTCTGCCGCCCCCTGCTACGTTTCCCTTCCCTTGGAATCCAGTCCGTAACCCTTAATGACCATCGGTTATCTTCCCTCCTCATTACATGTCCTGCCCATGCCTATTTCCTTTCCTTTTCTTGATTTCAACTAAGATGTCATTAACTCGCATTTGTTCCCTCACCCAATCTGCTCTTTTCTTATCCCTTAACATTATACCTATCATTCTTCTTTCTATAGCTCGTTGCGTCGTCCTCAATTTAAGTAGAACTCTTTTCGTAAGCCTCCAGGCTTCTGCCCCGTACGTGAGTACTAGTAAGACACAACTGTTATAAACTTTTCTCTTGAGGGATAATGGCAACCTGCTGTTCATGATTTGAGAATGCCTGCCAAACACACCCCAGCCCACTCTTATTCTTCTGATTGTTTCAGTCTCATGATTCGGATCCGCGGTCACTACCTGTCCTAAGTAAATGTATTCCCTTACCACTTCCAGTGCCTCGCTACCTATTGTAAACTGCTGTTCTCTTCCGAGACTGTTAAACATTACTTTAGTTTTTTGCAGATTAATATTTAGACCCACCCTTCTGCTTTGCCTCTCCAGGTAAGTGAGCATGCATTGCAGTTGGTCCCCTGAGTTACTAAGCAAGGCAATATCATCAGCGAATCGCAAGTTACTAAGGTATTCTCTATTAACTCTTATCCCCAATTCTTCCCAATCCAGGTCTCTGAATATATCCTATAAACACGCTGTGAATAGCATTGAAGAGATCGTATCTCCTTGCCTGACACCTTCCTTTATTGGTATTTTGTTGCTTTCTTTATGCAGGACTACGGTGGCTGTGGAGCCGCTATAGATATGTTTCAGAATTTTTACATACGGCTCGTCTACACACTGATTCCGTAATGCCTCCATGACTGCTGATGTTTCGACTGAATCAAACGCTTCCTCGTAATCAATGAAAGCTCTATGGAAGGTTGGTTATATTCCGCACATTACTCTATCGCCTGACTGATAGTGTGAATATGGTCTATTGTTGAGTAGCCTTTACGGAATCCCGCGTGGTCCTTTGGTTGACAGAAGTCTAAAGTGTTCCTGATTCTATTTGCGATTACCTTAGTAAATACTTTGTAGGCAATTGAAAGTACGCTCATTGGTGTATAATTTTTCAAGTCTTTGTCGTCCCCTTTCTTATGGATCAGGATTACGTTAGCGTTCTTCCAAGAATCCGGTACGCTCGAAGTCATAAGGCATTGTTTATAGGGTGGCCAGTTTTTCTAGAACAATCTGCCCACCGTCCTTCAAGAAATGTGCTGTTACCTGATCCTCCCCACCTGCCTTCCCCCTTTGCATAGCTCCCTAGGCTTTCTTCACTTCTGCCGGCGTTATTTGTGGGATTTCAAATTCTCTAGACTATTCTCTCTTCCATTTTTGTCGTGGGTACCACTGGTACTGCACAAGTCGCTATAGAACTCCTCAGCCACTTGAACTATCTCATCCATATAAGTAATGATATTGCCGACTTTGTCTCTTAACGCATACATCTGATTCTTGCCTATTCCTAGTTTCATCTTCACTGCTTTTCGGCTTCTTCCGTTCCTGAGAGCATGTTCAATTCTATCTGTATTATACTTCCTTATGTCAGCTGTCTTACGCTTGTTGATTCACTTGGAAAGTTCTGCCAGTTATATTCTAGCTGTAGGGTTAGAGGCTTTCATATATTGGCGTTTCTTGATCAGATCTTTCGTCTCCCGCGATAGCTTACTGGCATCCTGTCTAACGGAGTTACCACCGACATCTATTGCACACTCCTTAATGATGCCCATAAGACTGTCCTTCATATCTTCAACACTAAGGTCATCTTCCTGAGTTAAAGCCGAATATCTGCTCTGTAGCTTGATCCGGAATTCTTTTTTTTTCCCTCTTACCGCTAACTCATTGATCGGCTTCTTATGTACCAGTTTCTTCCGTTCCCTCCTCAAGTAATAACTTCTTTATTTCCATCAGTGATGGAGGAGACTGCGGGTAAAAGTCGCTTTGGGCAAGCGACTTGACTAGAGCCCGCAGCCTCCTTTACAAGGCAAACAGCGATTGAACAGGAGACATATATATACATAGCAATTGACTACATGTGAAATATGCACAAATATAAACGCAAAAACACAACTTATCTGAAAAAAGCTCTTCAATTATTTAAGAAAGATTGAGTCTAGCCTAATTCAAGTTTTTACCATCCTATGGTTCCTGCAGCGCACCTTGCCGAGCACGTCCACATCTTGTATGATGGCAGGGTTAGCGCAGAGTATAAGGTCTATTTCATTTCCAGTCTTGCCATTCGGGTTCCTCCACGTCCACTTTTGGCTATCCCGCTTGGGGAAGAAGGTATTCATTATCCGCATATTATTCTGTTCAACAAACTCTACTAATAACTCTCCCCTGCTATTCCTAGAGCATATGCCATATTCCCCAACTGAGTTGTCTCCAGCCTGCTTCTTGCCTACCCTGGCATTGAGGCCGCCCATCAGTATAGTGTATTTTGTTTTGACTTTACCCATCGCCAATTCCACGTCTTCATAGAAGCTTTCGACTTCCTGGTCATCATGACTTGATGTAGGAGCACAGACATGTCCGACCTTCAATTTGTACCTCTTATTAAGTTTCACAAGAAGACCTGCCACCCTCTCATTAATGCTATAGAGTTCCTGTATGTTATCAGCCATATCCTTATTAATCAGGAATTCGACTCCTAGTTCTCGTCTCTCCGGTAAGCCACGGTAGCAGACGAGGCGCCCGCTTTTTAGTACTGTATGTGCTTCTTTTGTCCTCCTAAATTCACTGAGCCCTATTATATCCCATTTACTGCCCTCTAATTCCTCCCATAGCACTGCTAAACTCGCCTCACTAGATAACGTTCTAGCGTTAAACGTTGCCAGGTTCAGATTCCAATGGCGGCCTGTCCGGAACCAGGGATTCTTAGCACGCTCTGCTGCGTCGCAGGTCTGACCGCCGCCGTGGTCAGTTGCTTCCCAGCTGCTGGGGACTGAGGGCCGGGGTTTGATTGTCGTATTCATATAGGAGGTAGTGGCCAAGTACTGCAGCTGGGTGGCCAATCCTGCTCTGATGAGGGAGGGCGTTACCGGCTCTGGTCACCGGGATCAGGCCGCACTCCAGGCTCGTTTAAGCAATTTTATCAACACGCGGATTTTTTTTTAATCCAGTGGAAAATTGCGCGGCACCGGGATTCCAACCACCGTCCTCTTGCACGCGAGGCGGATGGTCTACCTCTACACTACCGCGGCATTATAGGTGATGTATAGTAGTGATCATATTAGGTGTAAAAATTAAGCCTGTTATCCTTAAATGCTGGCATAATAAAAGACCTCAAATTCTCCTTAGGCGTGAACGGTAGCCCATACAATTCAAAATTGCCCTTCCTGCTATACTGTTCTAGATCATTTAATTCGCACCTCAGTTTGTCCAGCAAGTGAGCCTGAGTGACAGCAGTTGAAGAGAATGATGTCATATGAACATGTAGATGGGACATCCCCGCTTGGTTAGCTTCCATGGTGGAAATCACGGTATCATACTTATTAGACAGAAATTCAACTGAAGACTGAATTTCACTGACTAATATTCTTGTAGGCAGGCAGACTGCAGTTGGAATGAAATGTGTGGAGTCTTAATAATGTTCAAGGACATTAGACATGTAGCGCACCACTCTTGAATATGAAAGAGATCTTCCTGAAGGGAAGAGACGTCAGCGAGGTTCTTTACAGCGCGGTACAGGACACAATCATAAGCGAAAAGACGGATTACATAGGATTGAGCGAACAGCAGGTCATTAATGTAGAATAAAGTTAGGAGCAGCCTAATAACATTATAAAGGGAAATGGGACATCCACCCAAACGTAGCTAAGTGCTACAACGGAAACCCATACGGGTTCCTCGAAAGAAAAGCTTCGCAGTTGAAGAAAAATTCGTCCTGGTCCGGGAATCGCACTCGGGATCACTACCTTTCCGGGGCAGCCGCTCTATCATCTGAGCTTATCCAGGCGGCTAGCGGATGGCAGGAGAAGTCGAACTTATCAACAACTCAGAAGCAAAGACAAGAGTTTGACGTAATAGTTCTGCGGAAGCCCACAATGTGGAGAGAAGTAAATTAGAAAGGGAAATGAGACATCCACCCGAACGTAGCTAAGTGCTACAAAAGAAACCCATACAGGTTCCTCGAAATAAAAGCTTCACAGTCGAAGAAAAATACGCCCTGGTCCGGGACTCGAACCAGGGACCACCGCCTTTCTGGGAAGCCGCTCAACCGTGTGAGCTAACCAGGCGGCTAGCAGGTGGCAGGCTAAGTCGAATTCAAAAGCAAAGGCAAGAGTTCGACGTAATAGTTCTGCGGAAGCTCGCAAATTGGAGAGAAGCAAATTATAAAGGGAAATGAGACATCCACTAAAACGTAGCTAAGTGCTATAAAGGAAACGCATACGGGTTCCTCGAAAGAATAGCTTCGCAGTTGAAGAAAAATTCGTCCTGCCGTTGTTTCGGAGTTGTTTCTGAGCCACCAAGCCCACTAAGCGTGGCGATAGTTTGTCTAGGCTTTATATCGGCGATCTGTGAGAAGATGGCACTGTCAGTCGAAGATAGCGTGCCCGAAAACCAGAATGTCAGCTCATGACACCGCATCGACAGAAGTGACGCAATCCGCGATGCGCACTCCGATGTTGCGTAGAGACAGGTACGGCGCAGCTGGCCGTGGCAAAGCGGTGCGCCTTCGTCGGCTGGTAGGGGAATTCAGGCAGGCTGTTCAAAGCTCGGTCTTATCATCAGAATCCAGGACAGCACGAAGAACTGTGTAGCGAAGAAGTGAAGTCAGTTAAGACTGCCCATCAATGACGTGCGACCAAGCTCACTCAGTGTTGCCGGTTTCAGGCATAGCACTTTGTGCCTCTTCTTTGGATAATGCGATCAGTTTGAAACTATTGTCTGAGCAAAGTCGCCTTGTTAAAAAAAAACGTATGTTTCACATCGAGAAGCGCGAGCTTGAGAAGTAGAATGATGTGTTTCTGAGCTTGTAACTAGCATGGTCTGCTTTCCCTACTTGTACACGTATTGCAAAGCCTGCCGTCACGTGTATAACATCTCCACCCACTTTTCTCTTGAACACTTTGACGCCGGCTGCGACAGCCAGCGCAACGCCTAGTCGCTCTTATGAGTTTATGGTTAGGCGGCGTTGTGCCATGCCATTCACTTGATACGTGTGGTGCAACGTTGGTGTAAAATTTCTCAATGCCCGCTGCTTAACGCTGAGGCGGCCACCACCATCCTAATAACGACCCCGCAGCTAACCGCTGCATGCTGCCACGCCATCGAAAGCAACCACTGAGTGCAGCGAAACGCCGCAGGCCAGAGAGATATATTGCACTACACAGAGATACACTAGGTTTGCGGTGACCACTGACAACAGCGAAGACAAATCTGAATGCTGATGGTGCGTTTGAGACAGCAGTCGCTTACTTCGGCAAAACGCAGCAACGTCCCGATGTTTTCTTTGCGAAGTCGGTCGGCAAAAATAAAATAAAAGGAATAAAATAAAAATAAGCCGGCCCGAAACAGACAGAGAGATACGGACAGCGACGGGACACCGCGGGTGTGACCCGTGCCTCGCCTATTCTACGCATCGCCAAGACCGCCCTTGCTCTATAGCCGTGACGCAATGCTGGAAGCGGGGAGATTGACGTCAACTTGTCAGCCTGCTTCTGGGATCCTGGAGGCGTAATGGACCGATCAGGTGTTAGCCATTGGGATTGCGATCGCGCGCGCTCTTCGCGCAATACCTTACGCAAGTCGCTACAGTGACTGCACTCGGGCAAAAAAAACGCGCCATTTCCCGACTCCCTAAAGCACGCCGCAGCCCGCGTATCCGTCCTGACGACCGGAATGACAAAATTAGAGCGCGGTGACACCGCGGAGGCTCTGGTTTGACACACCGTAGCAGTCGTCGACGTGGTTCGGGGGCATTACGGAACAGGCCGCCCGGCCGGAGTTATATTGTCTTGATGGCCTCGCTCGTTCTTTTTGCACGCCGGGCGAGAGCACCCAGACGCCTGTGACGCAGCGGGAGGAATTCCAATGATGCCATCTGTCAGCAGCTGCGAGGCTAACTTGCACAACAGAAGGACTAGCGATGAAGAAAGAAGCCCACGTTTCTTACTTGCATCATATGAAAAGCGCAGTGTAAAAGCCCACCTATACAAGACGAGGCAGGCGCCGGCCAATAGAGCAGGGGAAATTGATCGGCTTTCTGAATGCCACTAAGCTGTGGAAAGTAGGCAAACTTTCGTGCAGGCCGATAAATGGCACCTCAGGACATGCAGTTACGGCGACAAAGGAAGGAAGATGGCGCGAGCTTTCTTTAGCTGACCTTTGTACGAATAATTTCGAACCAGAACATCGCGTGTGCGGGAGGCAAACTGTTTCCGTCGCGCTTATGACATTGGGACCTACAATATCCTATTAATCGTCAGTTTTATAGATGCAGCCATACTAACTTTTCGAGACAAGCTTTTTCTGTGGTCGCATGATGAGCAGTGGACACGGTTTCTTCATTCAGTGACTGTAAAGGGTTCATTGCAATCTGAAATTGCCCGGGCCCTTCTCTTGCGTCACCCGCAGGTTCATTGTCATGTATTGCAGTTTTAGGCGTTTTTATTATTCATGGTATTACCCGATAAAGGCGAGATGATTGAATGCTATTGGCTAGAAATATCTGGAATCTTATTCAAGCGAAAGCTTTACTAACCTCGTCGAGCCGAGTTTGACCTTCATTTTGCCGCACCTCCGCCGTAGCCTTGGTAACGCAGCACGTGACTCGCCGCGCCGAGCTCCGGCGCCGCCGGCTTGGCGCATGCGCTCTCCGAAACTGGGTCGCCGCCTGACTACGTGCTCACCGCGCGCCTTGCTAAGAGGAGCGCCGCGCTCGCTTAGTCAACGTGAGCTTGGCCATGGATGAAAGCGAGGCCAGGCCGTCTTCTCTGAGTGTTGTGTGGGACCTGGACGACGGCTTTGAGCTGTCGTCGCCAAGCGGCACCTGACCACCTCACGGATATCGCTCGGCAACTCTAGTAACAGTGCTTGCCACGGCTGATAAAGATTGGATAGCCAAATGACGTTACTCAGCGGGCTGTGACGCAAACACCAGTGAGTAGTTTCCTCCGAAAAGCGATTGGTGGCCTCGTGCTCAGGCCATCGCAACGACCTAGACGTGACCAGCATGAGCCCTTTCGAATGAAGAAACAGACTAAATCAGGTACTTGCTGTTGTGCCACACTGCGTGCCTATCATAGAGGCAACGTGCATTCCCCACTTCTCTCCTCGTTCTTATGAAGTAGTTGTCCTTGTGACTGACAATCTGCAAAGTTCCACGACACTGCCAAACCCCTCTCGTAGGTCTAACTGAGAAATCCGGTGGCGCGCCGCACAAAGACTGCTGCCGCGACGAAAGGGCAATGTGACACGGGTGACGTCAGCACCCGCCTCGCCTTGTTTGTGCCGACGATGGATCGCCAAAGGCATTTAAGGTGGAACTGGCCCATTGTTAAAAGAGAGAGTCACCCCCAGCCACACCGTCAGTCTGGTGCGCTCTTCGGCGCCGCTACCTGTGCGCTATCACCTGCTATATCTGTACATATGCACGGGGATGTTAGGAGTGTATAAAGGCTGTATTTACAATATATATACACAGGATGAGTCAGCGTACATAAGGTGGCTGACCACCAACCAACAACACACAGCAGCTAGCATCTCTCGATCTTCTTCGTCCTCTGTCTTCTTTCATCCTTCCGTAACAGGACCCCCGGGTGGTGAAGCGCCGTCTCGGCGCATGGTAGGCAAAGGATTGCGAGCGAAGTATGGCTTCAGCCGCGAAACCTGGACGACGTCAACAGGCGTCGGACTTGAGGATGCATCAAACTGTAGCAGCGAAATCTCGTAATTTACGTCGCTAACTTGACGTACTACTTCATAAGGCCCTGTGTAGAGAGGGAAAAGCTTCTGGGCGAGACCAACCCGACGACATGGTGGGCAAAGGAGCACCCAAGCACCTGGCGCGAACTTAACATCGCGATGGCACCAGTCATAACGCTGTTTTTGTATATGCTGCGAGGCTAATAAACGAGATCGGGCGACTTGACGTCCCATGTGAGCGCGATCGATGACTTCACGAGCGTACTCAGTTGCAATATGTGGCACATAATGGAGGATGGTGTCAAACGGCAATGTGGGGTCGCGACCATACAGAAGATAAAAGGGTGACTATACTGCGGTGTCATGTCGGGACGAGTTATATGCCAACGTCCCGTAGGCCAGCGTGGCATGCCAGTCACGGTGATCGTTGGCGACGTACATCGACAGCATCTCTGTGATTGTTCGGTTGAGACGTTTCGTAAGACCGCTCGTTTGTGGGTGGTAGGCGGTGGACAGCTTGTGCTCGGTGGCGGAGGAGGTCGTCGACAGCTCGAGACAAGAACGAGAGGCCGCGGTCTGTAAGTAACTATCGAAGCGCACCATGGTGGAGAATAAAGTCATGAAGGAGAAACTCGGCGGCGTTGGTTGCGCAACTAGTCGGCAACGCCTTTGTTACCACGTAGCGTGTCGCATAATCAGTAGCGACGGCGATCCACTTACTCCCTCTAGTCATCGTCGGAAAAGAGCCAAGCAGGTCAAGGCCTACGCGAAAGAATGGTTCAGAGGGAACTTCGATTGGATGGAGTCGTCCGACAGGTGCCAGGGGAGGTTTCTTCCGGCGCTGACACAATTCACAAGTTGCGACATAGCGGCGCACGGATTGGTAGAGACCCGGTCAGAAGAACCGGCGTCGTACGCGGTCGTATGTACGCAAAACTCCAAGGTGTCCCACCGTCGGTGCATCGTGAAGTTGTTCGATAGCGATGGATCGCAGATCATGAGGAAGGACAAGGAGCAATTCAGAGCCGTCAGGGTTGATATTGTGGCGGTATAGGATGCCGTCGTGCAGCACGAACAGGCGGCACGCGCCGTCAGTGCTGCCAGATTGCACTCCAGCGATGATGGACTGTAAGGTTGCGTCACGTTGTTGTTCAGCGCGCATGTTGGTCATGACAGTATAAGCCATCACGTAGGTCACCGGATCATGCGCAGCAGAATCAGGGGGATCCACGGGGTGACGAGAGAGGCAGTCAGCGTCCTTGTGGAGGCGTCCAGTTTTGTAACTGACAATAAATGAAAATTCCTGGAGCCGCAAAGTCTAGCGACCAAGCCATCCTGTCGGGTCCCGGAGGGAAGACAGCCAGCATAGTGCGTGGTGGTCTGTAACGACGGAAAACGTGCGGCCGTACAAATATGGCCGGAAGTTGCGACAGCCCAAACTAACGCCAAGCACTCCCGCTCGGTGATGGAGTAATTTCTCTCGGCAGATGATAGCAATATTGTATAAAGCTTTTCCTTTTTTCGTCACGTACAAGAGTCCTTCTCTCGTTCTCGACCCCGAGCCGCAATAGTGATGGTAGCGGTGGGATTAGCGAACCAATATCTCAACAGCGGACTGCAAGATGCGAGACCGACCGACGTCAAACACTTTTGCTGGGTGAGTGCTTAATGTTTGCTTTTCATGCCTCCAGACTTCTCTAGCACAGGCAGATGTTAGAAGAATGACTTGATATTTGGTGGACTATGATTTAAGGATTTATCTTCTTCAAGCAGTCGATTCTAGTTTGTAGCAAGGGTAAATTTAGTGGGCAAGCAACACGAGCAACGAGATCGCGATGGAAGAATTTCAACTTCAGGACTTCGATCAACATTGCGAGGAGTTGGGCATTTTCGCCGGCTCCGCAAAAACAAAGAAAGCGATTCTCGACGTGATGCAGGTAGAGTATGTAATGGTTGAGGAAGCTGACGAGGCTCGGAAGACGATTACTGAGTGAAAGCTGGAGGGAAATGTGAGAGGTGTGAGTCTGAAGAAGCAGAAAAGTGCAGGAGGCGCGAGCAACAGGCCAAAGTTGTAGCGCGACTGTACGCTCTTAGGATTAAGGAGCTTGATCAGGAAATTCAAAAGCTTAAAATGCAGCGAACCCGATGCTATCTTGACGCCTTCAAGACCGGCGAAGATATTGGGACGTTTTTTTCGCTGTTTTTGACAGAGTGTGTGAAGAAGAATGCGTAAGGCGGGACCACTGGTCCGACAGGTTGATCCCGTTGTTCCCTTGTAATGTCGCGTGTGTTTTAGGGGGCCGGCATGGTGAGGAGATTCAGGGCTACAATGAGGTTAAGAAGGCTTTGTTTAGGCCTTCTGATGCTCTATGACTGCGAAGGCCGAGTTGATAGCAACAAGGCCGAGCCTGTCGAGGAGAGACCGCAGGGTGAGCCGGCTAGCTCAGATGGCGTCGGATGTAGTCATGTTCTCTCAGATGCACAGGCCTATAGCGACGACCACGAGCCTAGCTTGGTTTTGCCGCCCGGGGCGATATTGTTGCAACGAGAAGGAAGCGCACCTGGAGAGACCAAAGGCTTTGAGAGCGGCGCCGAGGGCAAACGAAGAAGGCGCAAGTCGAGAAAATCGGACTCCGGCGGCGATGCGAGCTGAGTCGAGCGCGCCAACCGCCTAGACATTAGGAAAAAGCCAAGTGGGCTAAATCAGAAGCCTATAGGCTGTAGTCGATATCTAGAACAGGCGCGACGCGCGTCAGGGAAAGAAGGATTTCGCAGAAATTCAGACGCCGCAAATGCCGCCTTTTCTCAGTGATTTCAAGGCATCGTAGGCAGAGGAACGTAACGAAGCGTCGCGTATGCTCGAAAGTCTGCTTCAATGGCCTCTCCCTTCGTGCGGGTAATAAAGATGACTGCCTAGAGTACAAATGCACTGCGTGTACGCGGGTACGTGAATGCGCCACTCTCCCAGTATTTGGAGGCCCCCGAGTCGAAAGTGCTTCGGGCATATCAGTTTTGTTCTTGTCTCGCAATTGGACAAAGCTTAGCCCCGAGAATGGGCGACCCGCTCGAGCCCATCTCAAAGAGTGTGTTTGTGAAAACCAAGAGACTAAGAACACTGTTCTTTGAAAGCCCATTCAGTTATTTGTAATGCTAGTATTCATTTTCATAGTCTCCTTCGCGATAAAGTTTAGTCGCGTGTTGAGCATATGGAAGCGTATGAGATGTCAAGAAGAGCGCATTGTTTTATGCTCTGGTTCTTTCTGTTCATGAGATGCAGGTATATTTTATTATGCAAAAAAGAGGTGAGGCGTGCAGGCAGGACACAAGAGTAGAGAAGTGGAGAACACGATCGCCGACTATCAACTGAAGGGAGCACTGAGGCGAAAAAAGAAAGAAGACACAAAACTCATCTGAACAAGCTCAGGAATGGCATCACCACGTGTCAGTCGGGTACATGCGCCGGTCTACGTGAGAGATAACTGTTAAGGCACTTAATCTCTTGCTTATGTAAAGTAATCGAAGGCTGACTCACGCACGCACTTCCACCATTATAGATATGCCATGCCTCTGCCATAAGACGCTTATCTTCATTCTTGTGCCTGTACAATATGCCATGCCTGGTATATGTAGGCTAGGCAGGGCCTAAATGCTTAATTTTGATTGTGAGTTGATTTATGTATTGTACGTATAAGTAGTAAGTGTCAGTTAAGAATTTGGATTCACCTTTGTATTTATGTCGTTTGCGTGACCATCGACGGAAGACCACCGGCGGAAAAAGTGGCAATGCTTATCCCTCCAATCAATCAAAGACGTCGCTCAACTGCCGCATCCAATCATCCAAGCTGCATCGGACAGCTCAACTTCTGGATGCATTGCCTGGCGACGGGGTTGCTGTGCTTGTCATGTGGTAATGGGCGCCCCCCTCCCCCCCTCGTTCTTCTGAAATGGTTGCCCTTGTGACTGACAACCTGCAAAGTTCTACGAAACTGCCAAACCCTTCCCGTGGGTCGAACTGAGGAATCCGGTGGCGCGCCGCACCAAGACTGCTGCGGCAACGACAGGGAAATGCAACGCGGGCGACGTGAGCACCCACCTCTCCTCGTTCCTGCCGACGATGGATCGTCAAAGGGATTTAAGGCAGAACCGGCGCATTGTTGGAAAAGGGCGTTGCCACCAGCCACCCCGTCGGTCTGGTGCGCCCTTCGGCACCGTTACCTGTACATTATTACCTGCTACATCTGTACATATTGTATAAAGCTTTTCGTTTCTTCTTTGTCTGTTACATCGCTTCTTCTTCGACTGCTTCGTCCGTCTCTCATCCTCGACCCAGAGTCGCAATAGTGCTCACACAGTGGTGCCACGGATAGTAAAGACCGAGTGCAATGTCAATGAAAATTGGTAATCCGGTCAATTCAGTTCATGTAATTTACGTTCATAGTTAAACCATCATCGCCATAGCCATCTTGATTTGGTGCGATTGTGTATCCAAGTGAAAGACGTATCGTTTCGATAATAGGTAACATAACACACCGCATATACAGAAACAAAGACACTTCATTCGGTTTCAAATTTTCTTACTTTAGTCTCACGTATGAAAAACTTGAACAATAATTTTTTTTACTTACCGCGTGAGCATTATACCTCGTTCTGGCCGAATTACGACCGACTGATAATAAATGTGTCAAAGTTGCTTAGTTTTTTTCGAAAACACTGCGGAGTCTACTGAAAAAAGAAATCAAGAGTGTAGGATAA
Organism: Dermacentor variabilis; assembly: GCF_050947875.1. Lineage (NCBI taxonomy): Eukaryota > Metazoa > Arthropoda > Arachnida > Ixodida > Ixodidae > Dermacentor > Dermacentor variabilis. Next base: position 36,727,659 of record NC_134572.1, on the reverse strand, counting down.
ATCCTTCTGGGTTTTCTAGCGATCTCGGCAATTAAATCATAAAGTAAGTAAATTTCCGTATAGCTTGCAGTTATTTTACGTACTTTTCCATTGGCGACGACATGTGCTTGGCCCACAGACTAGCACTTCCTTTACATCTCTCGCGACGAAGACTCTTTCGGGTTTTCTTTGGGACACTTTAGTTAAGTGTTACGTTGTGTATCTTTGTTGTGAACTGTACAGATTTCATTTTTCACCCTATCCATCTGGAATAGCACGCTAGGCGTGCGGCCAGGCAAACCTCTCCAAGATACATTAAATATCTTCTCTCTCTCTCTCTCTCTCTCGCACGCGTCTTGTTGTTGTTTTTGTTCTTTTTGTTGTTGTTCTTTTTGTTGTTGTTGTTGTTGTTGTTGTTGTTGTTGTTGTTGTTGTTGTTGTTGTTGTTGTTGTTGTTGTTGTTGTTGTTGTTGTTGTTGTTGTTGTTGTTGTTGTTGTTGTTGTTGTTGTTGTTGTTGTTGTTGTTGTTGTTGTTGTTGTTGTTGTTGTTGTTGTTGTTAAAAGGTTGTAGGTGTTACGAGGAAAGAAACTATACTTTAATAATTACTCAGAGAACGCAGCACGTTGAGCATCTGGTGAGACATGGTAGTGTTTTCAAAAAAAGTGGTCGTGTGTAGCGATGCTCACCGAACTGCGCTGATATGGAGCCACGTTGTACAACCTTAGGTGATTCAATTTACCCGCAGCATGTCTTTACATTTTGCCGAGTTTCTACGCGGCGGTGAAGGCAGGCGTGCGACGGGGTTCCCGTTATCAGGCAGCTACTCAATCTGCGTCAGAGTCCCGAATTTTCGTTTTGAAACGTAGCAATCAGGGATTATAAAATAAAGTTACCTTCTGAACATCTTACTCGAATATACAACTACGCCGGATTCTTTTTGTTTTGCCAGTAATTCGTAATTTTTGTTTCCCACGTCGCCTTTTACTGGCTACACATATTAGGTTACCTATTATAGTTTGTACGGCTGTGGCGGTAGAAGCTGACAGTGTGGTCAACATCGCAACATGCGCTGTAATCCTATATCAGTATTACCAGGGCATCGGTGATAAATCATCACCAGGTTTATTTCTTGCCAATGGTGCACAGAACTGGCAAAAACAAGTCGCATACACAAGTGCGTACACTGTGATTGAATGGGTCAAACATTTCAGGGCTTAAAAAATTTACCGGCGATTACAATAGTCTCTGATGCGAAATTTGAGCGCAGCTGTACACGTGTTTTCATTTCGCGATATATTGGCTGGAGCGGACAGTCTGTACCGTGCGGCAAGTGGCAAGCGAAGTGTGGCGTGACCGCCTCGCTAATAGGAACGTCGCCAGAGGAAGCGCAATGGGTGACGCATGGGCGCGATTCACAGCAGCCGCCGCAGACAGACTTCTGCTCATGCAGCGCTTTGTTTCCATACATGGTATCGGCGGACGCACTCGCCGCATGCCATCGGCGAACTCTGGCGCCATCTCTTAGGGGTCGTCGCCACAGAACCAGTCTTGCGCGGCACTACACTGTTCTTCTCACGCTTTCGCAATACCATCCCCCTCCGCTTTCTTCCTCGCACTCTCTTCGCTATCACCGTCTTTCATCCCCCGTGGCGCACCGCGTTCGCTCTTTGTTCCTTCGCTGTGCTCGTTTGCTCGGTTACGCCAAGGGACGCCGCCGACGCGAAATGCTGCAACGGGCACTTAAGAGCTGCTCTCTAAAAGAAAAAGCCACGGCTGTTCATTTTTAATGCAAGTTTGAAAGGGTACAGAATTACTTACAGCAGCTACTTTCTTATTTGGGCCCAACTTTACAAACATTTTCATCAGTAAGGGTTATTTGCCACTGGCCAACCGCGTTCGCTTTTAATATGGCCGACTTCACAATTGGCTGGCATCTGTGCTAACGAACAGCGCTAACGCAAGAACCTCGTTTTGAATTCGGGCCCAGGTGCCTTGCCAAACCGTCGAATTAAAGACGCTCCGATTCACTTCTGCTCGCGAGCAGCATCTCATTCATGTTCGAACATTCACTTGGGTAACAAAAGTCGGTGGATCCCCACAACAAAAACAATTTGATGAAACGTTCTCCTGTGCTTCTCTCAGCAAGATTATACGGACCAGAAAGTCTTCGATAAAGCCGATTTTCGCGCGTGCTTATGAACGTAACCAGACATGGAGAACGACTGCCGAAGCTTGGCGTTGCGAACTTTGGAGCCGTCGGTGTAAATTTGCGCATTTGAATTACGAATAAATTCAGGTTTTTCGGAGAACCTGCGGTCTGTATAACGCTGCTCGCGGGTCTACGTACGCTTGCACAGAGCCCATTAAAAGCCCTTTGAAACAAAATTTTTAACCGTGTAAAGAACCGAGTTTTGTATATTGCAGATATGTAGGCTCTCCCCGCTAATGTTGGCCAAGCTGTTGAAGGAAAAAAACAGATTAAAGAAACATGGTGCAAGATGCGATTTCGCTCATATCCTTGTTTCTACTTGGAGATTTACACTTGCCGAGTATAAAATGGAACGCAAACCCACCTTATTCATTGCCGTCTTTGCCACAACCTCGTGAATTTCTTAACCTATGTTCAGTTTTTTCTCTAACTCAACTAGTAACGTTGCCGACCGGGACATCTAATAACAGTACCAGCATTCTCGATCTACTACTAACGACTCGACCAGACTTCGCTACCGCTATAGCCTATACACCGGGAATCAGTGATCATTGCTTGCTTTCGTTTTCATTTAATGCGCCCTGTCCTAATGCAAACAAAAAAAGAAAACTATACGAGACTACAGGAAAGAAAACTTTGACATAATTAACAGTGAACTTACAAATTTCTTAGACATCTTTTTAAGCAATTTTGATACCCGTTCAGTGCAGTCAAACTGGGATATGTTTGGAGCTGAAGTCGAACGTCAACAATTAAATATATCTCTAGTCGCTTTATCACTTCAAACGCACATGTGCCATGGCACAATGTTTATATGAAACGTCTATCTAATCGAAACAAACGTCGCTATCGTTCCGCCAGATGTTTGCCTACTAATCACTCCCGCTGGGCTGCTTACAAATCTGCATCGACCATTTACATAGGCGCGCTCAAATTCGCTAAAGATAACTTTCTTACTAACGTTTGGCCGTCTATGTTACAAGCTAACGCAAAAAAAAAATTTGGCGTATCATTAGCCCACCGTCCGACAAGCATATTTCCTTGATTGACTCATCCGGTAACTAGATTAGTGAAAAACATTACGCCAATGTTCTCAACGAATCTTTCATTAAAATTTTTCGGTGGATATAGCCATAATGAATTACCTACTGTGAGGTCACACAATTATTTACCTATGTCCCCAGTGATTGTTGAACCACTTGGCGTCGTATGACTGATTCAAGCACTTAAAAATGATTCTTCACATGGTTATGATGGTATTACTACAAGGTTCTTGTAAAATACTAGTGCTTACTGTGCCATAATACTAACTAAAATTTTGCAACAGTCACTGGATACCTCTACACTTCCCAGAAAATAGAAAATTGGGAAGGTCGTTCCACTGCATAAATCTGGTAATAAAAACTGTTCAACTAATTACCGCCCTATTTCTTTAACTAGCATTTCTTGTAAACTGCTAGAGCACTTAATGCTTACTAACTTGGTAAATTTTTCTAGAATCTAATTCATTTTACACGTCAGCACAGCATGGCTTCCGTAAAACATATCCATGTGAAACAAAATTAATATCCTTTACTAATCACTTGCATCAGATTCTTGATTAAACATCGGTTGCCGACTGCACTTTCTTTGACTTTCAAAAGCCTTTGATAAGGTTTGCCATAGACTGTTACATTACAAACTGCACCAACTAAATCTTCATAGTAACGCGTTAAAGTGGATTGCATGACTAAGAGATCACAATTTGTTGCTGCAAACGGTCACACTTCATCTTTTTGCGAAGTTCATTCCGGCGTTCTACGAGGTTCTGTCTGAGGCCCCCTGTTATTTCTCCTTTATATTAATGACCTCTCATAAGTTATATCATCAAACATTCATCTCTTTGCCGATGACTGTGTTATTTTTCGAGAAATTACTAACGATGAGGACACTCAGGTATTGCAATCTGACTTTCACGCTATATCTAACTGGTGTGCAAAATGGTTAATGGACCTAAATAATAGAAAGTGCAAAGCCATGCGTATACCTAGAACTTCCACTAGCTCACCTCTTTATTATCTTAATAACATTCATTTGGATTCTGTTAACTATTACAAGTACGTAGGAGTTCACATCACGGCTAATCTATCTTGGTCACTACATATTGAGTACATCATTAACAATGCTAACCGCATGCTTGGCTATTTACGTCGTAACTTTTCTACTGCTCCATGTGGCTCAAAGTTGCAGCTTTATAAGACACTAATGCGCCCTAAACTGTCATATGCTACAGCCGTGTGGGACCCCAGCTATGACAATCTAGCAACTTCCATTGAGGTGACCAAGAGATGAGGAAGAAGTGCCCAGAGCTCACTGGTGCGCTGGGCCTCTCGCTGTTATGCAATTTTTTACGTTTTTGCCATTTTCGTGAGAGTCACTTTATAAAAGATGAGCAAGAAGATGTTCCCACGACCACCTGAACAAGGTCAGTCGTCTGCTTCATCGCTCACTTTTCGATGACGTGCCTTTGGAAGCTCGGACCAGCTCGATTCCTGGGAGAGCTCGACGCCAGAAGCCACGGACTCTGACAGCGAGTACACCGTAGTCATGGGCTGCCGTATGAAGCTGATGCGCCGTATGTCGACTGAGACGACTTCAGCGAATCAGAGTGCGCAGGAATCCTTCATGGTTTCTTACGTGCCGCTCTCGACGTCACACAGCATGAACTCCTTTAGCAGGCAGTTTCTAATCGAATATTTTCAAAGTGTGGCCCCTGCCCAAATCAACGTGATCAGGATCAACGCTCGAAAAACATCCTGACAATTGATGTGAAAAATTCCGCAATACTGGAAAAGTTAATGACCATTCCAGGGTTAAGCGCGATCCCCGTCCGCTCCTTTATTACTTACGGGAAGGAGACAATGACTGGTGTGATTTCCGACGTGGAGCTTGACATCAAGCATGCGGACCTCAAGGGTCTTTTGAGGTCATCGGTTCGCATTCTTGAGATTCACCGCTTGGGGTACTCCCGTAGTATCAAGTTAATATTTGCTTCTTCGACATTACCAGTGTCTGTCAAAGTGGGCTACGTGATACAGCGTGTAGGACCATTCGTTCCGAGGCCTGTTCAGTGCCGGAAATGTCTAAAGATAGGACACGTGAGCGCTGTTAGTAGAAGTTAAGCCACCTGCTCGCGTTGCGGCGGAGAACATAATACCACCGACTGTGATGCGTCTTCATTTCAATGTTCCAACTGTACTGGCTCTCACCAAGCGACTTCGAAGGAATGTCCAAAGATGAAAAAAGAAGTTCGTATTCTTCGAAAAATGGCAAGAGACCAATCTTCACGTAAAGAGGCTGCTCAATCTGTTCGCCAAAGTGACCAACGGTGTGCGCTCCAAGTTATCAACTCCCCTGTTGATAACTTGGAGCACTTGTCAACCTATATGCATTCATATGTAACGCGAGAAGATAAATTAATACTAACCGGAGATTTCAACCTGCCAAATATCGATTGGGAAGCTTTTTTTTCGTATTCAATTCAGAGCGCCGAAAATGTTATGACTGATATAGCTTTCAACTTTGATCTACTACAAATTGTGTAGGATTTCACAAGAATTCAAAATGATTCAAGGTCCATTCTTGATTTGTTTTTTGTGAGTGGCGCCATAAAAGACTGCATCTCATGTACAGTAACATCCGGTATTTCTGATCACAAAGCAGTTGTCCTGACGTTGAAGAGTGCTTTAATCAATCGAACCTATAAGTTTCAATCTTTTTTTCAAATTTTTCAAGAGCACAGGATGAATGTATAATAGATGAGATGGCTTTTAACTACAATCACTTTCAAGGCCTTGATTGTAGTGTACATGACCTCTGGCTTTTTTTCAAAGGCCTCATTTTTTATTGTGCGGAACGTTTCATTCCGAAAATAGTGAAGAAGTCCGAGTGCCGTAATCCATGGATTACGCGGGAGACGTTACAGATGAGGCGGAAACTTAAGCGATTAAAGAAAAAATGCCCTATTATAAAGGACGGTGAAGAAATACAAGCCGATATTGATAACTTGTTCGAAAATCTTCACGAAAAGATTGTCAAAGATAAAGAGTATTATCACAGCACATTACTACCACGTTTTATTAGATCATCTCCCGATAAATTCCGCAGGGTTGTGACACCGGCCTCTTCGTCTTCCGACACTTTTTTTTTCTAAACGGTGAACGTGTGCGGAATGAGAAAACTTTGTGTCCTGCTTTTAATAACCATTTTAAGAGTGCCTTCACAAGTGATGATGGCTGTTTGCCATGCTTTTCTGCTGAACTGCCTTCTCTTCCCGACATTGTTATTTCGGAACAGGGTATTCTAAATTTATTGTTAAAGCTTGACATTAAAAAATCTCCAGGGCCAGATGATATTCCGAACCGTTTTCTAAAGCGTTATGCAGAATGGTGTGCAAAATACCTGTACATTCTATTTGCGAGGTCAATCAACGAAGGATCATTACCAGAAGACTGGAAAATTGCTGGAATAAAACCTTTACATAAATCGGGGGATAAATCTCGCATAAAAAATTAGAGACCGATTTCATTAACATCAACCTCTTGCAAGCTCTTAGAACACATAATTCATAAACGTATAACCGGTTTTCTAGATGAACATAACGTTCTTACAAACAAGCATCATGGTTTTAGAAGTGGCCTTTCGACGACTACTCAACTAGTTGAAATCATACATGACTTTGCTAACACTGTAAACAAGGGAAACAAACAGACGCGATATTCATGGTTTTCAGCAAGGCGTTTGATAGGGTGTATCATGTTAAATTGCTTCAAAAGCTAGGAGCTGTGCTTAAATATCATAAAATATTGGCATAGATTAAAGCCTACCTTACAAACCGCCATGAGTTTGTTACTCTAAATAAAACAACCTCTGATACAGCTGCTGTCAATTCTAGCGTCCCACAGGGATCCGTTCTTCGCCCCCTTTTCTTTTTGTTATATATAAATGATATTGTCTCTAACCTCTCTGTTAAAATCAGACTTTACGCTGACGACTGCGTTCTGTACGATGAAATAACAACAGAAGAACACCAACTCAGGTTAGACAGGGACTTTAATAAGGTAGTTGAGTTGTGTAAACAATGGCAAATGTGCATTAATTTCGAAAAGACACTATATATGCGAATAACATTAAAAAAGAAGCCACTGCTATATCGCTATGGCACAGAAAACACTTTTTTTGTCAGAGGTAACACAATATAAGTACCTTGGCTTGTACATAACAAAAGATCTTTCCTAGTCAAAGCACCATGACACAGTAATAGCAAACTGTCGCTGCAAGTTGTTTTTTCTAAGGAGCGTATTAAAATCCTCCGCACCAACAGTACGTCTAACGGCATACAAAACACTTGTCCGCCGAGTTTTAGAATATGCTGTAGTTATATGGGACCCGTTCACCAAAAGCGATATCGGAAAGCTAGAAAACTTACAGAAAAAAGCAGTTCGATTCATCTACAATACATAGGGGCATAGTTCTGCTACTAACCTTTCTTCTCGGAGCGGCTTGTCTTCTATAAGTGATAGAAATCGTGTATGTCGCTTAAAATTCTTTTTTCAATTAATAAGTGGTCACTACAACATTGACACGTCTCAGATTATCACCTATACAACAGGCTACGCTACCAGACAGCAACACTCACAAGCTGTAACTCCATTTACAACACGTGTAAACTGCTTCAAGTATTCCTTTTTGCCTAGAACTATAGTAGATTGGAATAAGCTGGGCGATAAAACTAACACAGGACTCATTATCACTTTTCGAGACATATCTTTAATCAAAAACAATTTTTGCATTTACTGAGATTGTTAGTGATAGCACTGTTTGACTGTATGATTGGAAAAATCGCTGAAATAACGTTGAAGCGCTCGTTTTTTCACTTTCTTTTTCGCTTGTGTTAAGCGCTTATGTGGAGAATGTTTCTGAGTACAGTTCCCCATTTTTGTATTTATTTTGTTTTGCAAACCTACTCGTGTACCGCGCTGATAATATCTTGTTTAAGATCGCAGTATTTATAAATAAAACGCTCGCGAAAGAAGCGCCACAAAGCCATTTCAGAAGAACTACATAGAGCGGTACAGCCGTCACGACCACCTCTGACTGTACGTGCATCGAGGACGGTAACGGTGCCATCTGCTAATTCAAGATCGATGACAGTACGCGACAAACATTCAACTCCACCGTCTGATACATACACGGAATGGCCTTCGCTGCCCTCTAGGCCCACGGCCATGGTAGCGGGCCCTAGTGGTCCTCTGCGCCATGAAGCCAAGAATGATAGGGTCTATGAAACCGGTGGCACTATGGGCAACCAAGGAGATGAACACAATGAGAAGGCGAGCGTACAGGAAATGCTGAAGCACCTGGTGGAGTCAATGCGCGTGATTCTCGGTGGTCTCCAGAATCCGCCCGCTAAAAGTGCCCTGCAGCTGCTCGCCGTGCTGGAGCCGTTTATCACAGCTCTTTACATGCCATAACGCTTTTGTTTGGCGCTTGTGCTGCTCACGCATGGGAGGACCACACACCAGCTTCGTCCAAGTGCCTTGAAGTTCATTTGAATTGCTGACTACTGAATAGATACGGAACCAGATAGTGGCTTCATGAATGAGCTTTCTGAATGTTTATTATCAGAATGTTGAACTTGCTTACACCATTGCGCATCCCTCTTTCTACGTCATCATCATCCCTCATCACACCTTTATGTCCCTGTAACCCCTCCCCCTGTGCAGGGTAGCAGGCTAGAGCGCGTTAGCTCAGGCCGACCTCTCTGCCTTCCTTTAAATAAATTCTCTCTCTCTTCCATTGAATTTGTCCACAATAACTCCATTCGTTTTATATTGCCTAATTGTGACAGAACTGTGAGCATCTCCGCCATGAAAACTTCCCTAGCACTTCCTTCTTTAGCATCTCGCAGTAAAGTTTCTCGTTTAACACTGTTTCACAAGTTGTATCACCAATCTTTCCTACGTGACCAACCACTCGTTCGCCCACAGTACATATCCCGTCGCATCAATCGTCATCACAAAGTAGGTGTTCCCTTAGGCAACACAAAGACCTTCTTGAACTCATTTTTGCCTCGTGCGTCAAAGGAGTGGAACGAACTTCCTGCTGAAATTGTTACTATTAATGATAATCACAAGTTCCATGATGCATTAGCTAACATTGTATAGTTGCGAACTTTATGTTTGCGAACTGTACTGACTCTTTTGTTTCATTCAATTAATTTCGTTCAATTATTTCTGTGTACATCGTATAATTCAGCGCTTCATTTGTATGAATTAACTGTACTGACTTCTTCTTTGTTCAATTCTTTCTTGTATAACAATCCACTCCCCTGTGTAATGCCAATTGGCCCTGAAGGTAAAATAAATAAAAAAATATAACTGACGGGATACGGTCGTCAGATCTCTGACAGCTGAACATTGCAAGTCTGATAATTGTATTTTTCAACGTGACTTCCTTTTTTTTTAACAGCTCGGATAATGTTAGCTGACACAATCTCCGTGCCTGATTTTACGCTTGAAATGTGTGTGCAGGCGTCACGAGAAGCTTTCAAGCATGCATGTCTTCGATACCGAAATAGAAAAAAAAACGCCGCCATTGCTGCTAGCCGGAAATGACGTAGAATACAGAACGTCGAGAACCAACGCGGCTGCTCTGCGGCGCCTGCGATGCGTTGCGAAATCTTTGAGGCAACGGGCTTAGATTTACGTCGCAACCGCTACCCGCAAGCCGCAAGTAACGGCTTCAAAGGTGCTATTTAAAGGATCTTAATAAGGAAGTTGAGCAGTTCCAGCTTTAGAGTTTTACCACAGTTAACTGACTACATTTAGTAAATTACAAGAAAGGTGGTAGTGCATAGTAGATGCTCATTTATAACTAATTTATCAAAAGTGAAATTTTGTTGCAGTTTGCCTGTATAGGAGCCGGTACTATAGGATACGCTCTCTACATGCGACGCAAGTGTCCACGGAAACCTATTGACTGTCGATATCTAATGATCTAACATCGATTAAAGGACAAGTGCCGGAACAAAATGCTATACAATATCAGCTTTGTTCAGGTATTTCTCAGCAAACCAGCCTCAAAGTGCAAAGGTGCACATCTGCTCTTTGTAACAAATCAGTGGGCTATGTTTAGAACTCTCTATGCGCACATTAATTTTTACAGCTTTAGAAGTGTCCACATTCCGGTACCGCTTACCTCGACAACAAGACGTCTTCGCATAGTATGTTTTGCATCTGTAACTTCTCCCTCAGGAGTGTTTTCATAAACTATTATTTTTAATTCACTGTATCATAGCTTTCAGTGGCCTACGCGCCAGAAGCATCATAACGTTTCTACGTATGTGCACGCGCGAGAAACTAGATTCGACATGGGGGGGGGGGGGGGGGGGGGAGTCTAACTTTCAAATCAGGAAATGTTGTGACGCGCTCGACTTCAACGCCACTAGTAACATAGCGGTGAGCTTGACATGAAGTCGCTGGCGGCTGCTAAAACTTTTTTTCGGGACTCCTCAAATATACCATCAGCCTCATAGTATGATGCTGAAGTTTCGTGAATTCATCAAATCTGACGTGAGAGTTATGTACCCACAATTGTCCGGAACCACTTTCTTTCATGTGGCCCTAGGCAGCAAAAAAAATGACACTAATAGATATTTTGGTATTGTGAAGAAGATGCTACTTTTTGTGTTTTGCTTGCGATAGCGCGTTCTGGTTGCCCGGCATTGACATACGCTTCTGAAGAATTGAGGGCTTGCGATTAGCTTCTGCAGCGGTTGGCCGCACAGCTAAACGGCCGAACACAAAACGATCTCCCATTTTGAACTGCGCTTCCAAAAGCGCACTGGGATTAATATCGTTTGTTTCGTTCTTGTTGGCGCAAATTATTCTTCGTGACCCACTACTCCAAGAAGCCGGAAATATCGACAGACGCACACCTTGCGCACTTGCGCATATAGTTGCCGCTCTAAGCAATATTGCAACTGATTGCAGAAAATACAATTTTTGAGGTCGAGGTTCATGATACACCCCTCGAGTCAGCGTATCCTAAAGCAGCGCAGATGAGAAAAACGTGGTAGTAAGACCACGCTGACGATACTGCTACCAAGGACTCGGTGTTACAGTTCATGTGACATCCGCTTCCTCGTGTGGTTGCGCGGCCTGTCGCAAGGGTGACGCATGCCCTGTTATAGTGTTGCTTGAGTACAACTACTTGAAATAACTATGCAGTTACCAGAGCTACGAGGTAGTCATTGACTTGGTGTATCGCAGAGTTAAACAAATGGCATGAGATTACCAACACCGACGAGCGCTAACTTCCAAATGACTTCATTGGTATATTGTGCACGCAAGATATCGAAACCCAAAGGCCGTCACTGTTACTCGTTCTCAGTCATTTCTTTAATTGTGCGCTGCGCTAAGTCAATGAAACACCTATTAGCTCAAGCATGTGTGTACAGCTAGTACATACTAAAAGTGTTTTAACTATTTATCTCATGGGGAAACTGTCGCAGTTCTGCTTTGAGTTCACCCGCAGCGCCTGAAGAGAGAAGTAAATATGCGAAGCTCTACTGAACGAATTCTTGGGGCGGAAATTGCATCAGGCTAATAAGTACTCCTCTGCATTCATTACCAGCAGCACTATATTAGCCAGATGAAGAAGAAGCTAGGCATCTGCACAGCATTTACACGTTGGTAAATAATTGCGCAGAGACGACCTGATTATTGGCGTGCTATACCGGCTACATCGCCGCAATTTTGTCAGCCGACAATTTTTAGACGCTCAAGCTACTCGCCTCCTGGCTAATTATTCAATCTTCCTACGGCGGAGCCATGGAAAAAAAATAAAATAGTGTAGGGGAGGGGATATTCATAAGATAAACGGCAAATTGAGCACCAAATATCAAAATCGTACATCAAGGAAAGAAGGGCGTGTTCTATTTCGGGCATTTTTCGCTGAGTAAGAATGAAAAGAGCTCTTCACCACGTGATTTAGTCACGTGATTTGTTTTCTTCAATAAGACTGAAAGGCAGGGTAGTTGGTTTGACTTCATTGTGGAAAGTTTTGCGCACACTGAACGAAGGCAACAAGGAAAGGACACAAAGACCAGCGCAGTCACAACTGTGCTGGTCTTTGTGTCCTTTTCTTGCTGTCTTCGTTCAGTGTGCGCAAAACTTTCAACAATTAAATTTGTTCCCTTCCTATTTCATGTCACGGGCTACCGACATAACGCGCACAGACCTGCCGCATCAGCGCTGTGCACTTTCCTTTGCAATTCTAGCTTTGTTGCCCCCGTTACGTTCAACGCAACACGAAGCGCACGTCATACATCTTCTAGGAGCATTGACTCGGAATGCACTTATATAGGGGCCACGTTAAGAGTGCTCCAAGTTTTCTTTTTTCATATCTTTATGCGACTACTGACGGCACATCCTTGCATTTCATTTGGTTGCAAGACAGAAGCGTACAGGAAAATCGCTGTGTAATGGCTCTCATTAGAAGGTCCAATTTGACTCAGAGGAGAGCTCCACCTTCGGCTTCCTCTGCGAAATTCCTCGAAATCTGTGCTCGTCGAATTGCACGTGCGGCATCCACGTTTCGTGTTATTGAAGTTGTTGCGGCCCTGAACGACGCGGCGATACTGCGTATCAGGCTTCTGCAATGACGAGGTCACTTTGGCCATTGTGAAAACGCAATCACAAGCAGCATGCGCACCATCGCAACACGGTCACTCCGACAGGGCGGAAGACGATCTTGTCCACTTGAGGAGCAATTGGGACTCGTTTCGCAAGCGAAAACTCAAGCCGCCACGTGACATTGAACGGGCACTAGGCGAGCGGCGCAAAACGCAGCACCTGTGGCAGAATGGAATATGCGCGGAAAAATAGTTTTAAAGAAATAAATACGAAAGGTATCACTAACAATGAAAAGGCCAAAATAATTAACAACTAGGTGTAAATACGACTGTGTTAAAGCGTACTGCTTGTAGTTGCGGAATCAACCAATTATCCCACAAATAAACTTTTGTTACGAAATGACTACGAAGCCACCTAAAATTGAACAAATAAATGCTAGAGGTATAGCGAGAAGTCCAGGGGGTCGTACAGCTCTGTTGTCTCATAAGAATGTCGTTGACTGTCATTACTCACATTCCCTGTCCCCTGTAGTTAACGGAACATCGTTTATAGGTGCTGTGCAACGTATCTTAAGTTTTCTCTTTACCCGTTCGCTGTCGTGCACTTCCTTCGAATCACTCTCGTATCCAAAGAAAAGAAAAGAATTTCGTTACATCTCGCGAGGTGAAAGATCGAAATATTGAAACTGGTTCCGAGATTACTTGTCCCAAGTTAACACACGAGAAATCTCGTGGGTTATCTCTAATCCTCTAATCATTTTCATGTCCGCCATCGCCCTTACTGGAATCCCGAAATCCGTCGCGAGAAATTTCAAAATAAGAAAAAGAATTGCAGTCGATTATCCGGACCTTGTTGGAATTTATATACAGCGAACATTTGTTTAAATGCATAAAGAGTGCTGAAAGCAGTATTAGTTTCTGTGTTATTTTGATGTCAGCACCAGGCCATAGGAAAGGTCCTCGCCCAAATTCCATCATTCAAGTTACAAGCTGTCTAAACGCAGCCCCTTCGCATTTGCTCGAGTGCGCGCATGCCCTCTCGCGCACCCGTGCTGCGCAATGTGACACACGCGGCTATGATGTCAGATGGCCAGTTCGCGTCGGCGGAATAGAAGTTTACGTGCCATTCTGGCCTAATGTAATCCGTTCGGGCAACTTAGGCAGCGCCCTATTCCGGTAGAACACTTCCTATGAAATTTTCACGTACTGAGCGTACTATACATAAGTATGTATAACCTGCATACGCATTTCCATAAGATTGTGAAGCAGCGCAATTTCGACATAAGGCATTTTTATGGTATCAATTGGTAAAACCCCGCTGTCGTATGGATGGAGTGGTAGCTCTACTTTTCTTCAACAGTCCATTGCACAATGTCCCAATGAAACACTACGCCCCAGCAATGAAGTGCTTGATAACTTGGTTGTGTTGAATAAATTTTAATGCTGTTGTGTCAGTAAAGATAGACTGAGTGGTTTTATTAATTGCACTCCATCGTGGATTTTCAAAACAGCCAATTAGTAAAAAGCTATTATGTCCCAATGGTTAGTGCATCGGCCTCATGCGCCGGAGGGCGGGGTTCCATCCTACCATCAAGTACGATATATCTTTTTTTTTTTTTCGTGTGCAATTCGGCATAACTGCAGTGGCAAGGAGCTACGGCAAAGGAAATCAGGGAGGGTTCGCAATTAAAGTTATCGTTCTGCTGTGAAGATTCAAAACTCCAGACGAGCAGACTGCCCGTTGAAGATTCTACCTTTCAGTCCCCCCCCCCACCCCCCGTTGATGCGACCGCATTGAAGAATGCCGCACGTGGAGGGTGAGATAACGAGCAGCTGCTACAACTGTGTGATATCTGCTCGTCTTCAACAGCTGTGTACTGGGTAGAGCTAGTGACAGCGCCTGCTTTGTGTTATATCGTCTTGGTAATTCCCATCTGCGGAAGCCGTCTTGAATTAAGTTCTCCACTCTTCCGTGAAATGACAACTATTGCACGCCCGCGTGTCTGATTCCTTTTCTATATGCGTCTTCTAGTGCTCGCCAGGATAGGTAAGTGGAGGAAAAAAAGCAGTGTCTCTTCACTTCCATTCCGTTTACCCCTTTTATTGCTTTTGGTAAACTTATTCTCATTTTATTTTCCTTTGAAGGCGCCACCCGCTTCTTAATCAACCCCTGTGGTGGGTATATGCCATAGTCTAAAAAACACCATCATCTTCATCACCATCAATTATTTACCGGTGAATGCAACTTCCACAAGCGAATACGACTCACACTTCATTTTTTCTTGAAATTATATTGCTCGCGCACATTTGTGAGTGCTTATTCCATCCAACACCGCGTGAAACCATGCACGGCTTACGGACTGCGCATTATATTTCGCCAGCTATACATCACTGCTTCATACTACTGCAAAATGTCTTTTTTTTATGAGAGAAGAGGAAGGGCGAGGGCGCTATGAGAAGGGTAAAGAATTCCGCGACAAAAGATTTCACTGGATCAAAGAAGAGGTGAAGGAAGGGAGCTTTACGACAGCACTGCAAATCTGCAAATAGTTGTAACAGCAAGAAAACTGTCGTGCGTTTTCCACAACAGCATCGCGCATTTAGTCTTCTGATTCTTTGGTTGCGGCGTAAGTAATTGCATGACTTATGAAATGCTTACCTTTGTTTATGACGTTCTGGCCGTTTACTTAGCCTTAAGTGTATAACAGCCCCGCAAATTCCAGTTGAATAAATATATCGATCTTCCCATTGACATGGTGTATTGAAACAAAGCTATCATTGGACTCTACTAATGACTTCCTTTATAAAGCCGGAGTACTTGTTCTGATAAAGTATAGAAGCGGAACAACCCATGTATTCGACCATCTGGTTGGTTACAATATTCCTGCAAATAATTTTCTAAATAAAAGAGACGCAAAAAAACACATTCGTGACTAAAAAAGAACTCTGCAAGAGCTACCCGCCGTGGTTGCTCAGTGGCTATGGTGTTGGGCTGCTGAGCACGAGGTCGCGGGATCGAATGCCGGCCACGGCGGCCGCATTTCGATGGGGGCGAAATGCGAAAACACCCACCTACTTAGATTTAGGTGCACGTTAAAGAACTACAGGTGGTCGAAATTTCCGGAATCCTCCACTACGGCATGCCTCATAATCAGAAAGTGGTTTTGGCACGTAAAACCCCCTAATTAAGTTAACTCTGAAGAGCTACCATTTCAGAATTAGAACTTAGCACCTAGGTGTTATGAACCCAGTGCTTCGCCACAACATCACATCAGAAGACATCAGTTGCTGGAGATGTTATCATGTGAATCACAACACGCACTTCTGTGTTAATGGTTACTTTTCGCGCATTGACAAGGAAGGGGAGCTTTCCCTCCGCAACTACAAATTTCTATCTCTCTCAACCGGGGACAAGTGCTTCCGGTGCTCGTGGGTTCTTGAACGTTGAAAGAACACTATAAGGACACAACACCTTACTTTTACTCATCGTGGCTAAAACTGTACTCAAGAAGAATTTTTCGTTGTCGTAATTGCTTATGCTTGAGGTATTGTTTGTGTTAGCTGATAACAAAATCAGCCGGCACGCTAGGCCGAATCTTCAGTCGAAGGGAATTATATCAGTTCTAACTCGACACAGGTGGCTGGCGAAGGCGAAAGTCCGTGCAGTTACCCTCAGGGGCCTTTTGGTATTCATATTTAATACAAACCAAACAAGCAGACCCGTATGTAATGCTGCAGCTAAGTTTGGGGCGAGATAATTTTGATCATGCAGCGGCCAATTGCCCGAGGTTTGTTCAAACTATTATATTGACGCCATCTCTAACCTAAAAAAATTATCTTATTTAAACATCCACATACTCACTACCTATAAAAAACTATCAGAAACTGGGTCAATTTATAAGACATAGTACTTTATAAATGAAAAAAAATTAGATACATTAGCATATGCAACCACAAGTGATGAGTTCACCCGTAGGCACTGCAATAAAATTCATGCAGGTAGTCCACCAAGAAAAACACCTTGTCTTTGTTCTCATGTGGATGACATTCATGAAGTTAATGGTGAAACACCTCATGACATTCCGGATAAATCACCACACAAAAAGTATGCTTAGTTTCCTGCCAATTAAGAGAAACCTGTGAGAAGTATAAAGTGATTGCCTGTTGTGAAGCTAATGCGGAAACACGTCTTGATTTACCCATGATGCACCACACATACAGACTGATTAGTTCACGACCAAGAAAAGCTTGTGAGTATTCTCAAATGAGGGACTGTTGTGAAACTAATGCTGCAATGCTACATGCATTGATTCCCTGGTGTATTTCTGATTAATCATAAGGAGAGAATTATGAACT
Source organism: Dermacentor variabilis (assembly GCF_050947875.1). Lineage (NCBI taxonomy): Eukaryota > Metazoa > Arthropoda > Arachnida > Ixodida > Ixodidae > Dermacentor > Dermacentor variabilis. Next base: position 36,710,439 of record NC_134572.1, on the reverse strand, counting down.
AACCAGAAATTCACAAACTATTTTCATGAGCGCAGACACTGGGAGTGGTGGCATCCTTGCACGAATTTTGGAGGTCACTGCAGGCAACATTGAAACACACGACGACGACGTTAGGTGCGTCTCGAAACAGTTTTTCTTGAGATGATGTCTTTCTCACATTTTCTTTTTTTGTGTGTGTGTGCATGTCTCTTCATAGAGTAGGTTTCTCTTAAGTTTCCTCCTGCCATGCAATTCTTATCATACTCTCCTAAGCGAGTAGGTGCTATAATTAAGGGTCATCATCATTATTACCATCTCTGTCATAATCAAGATTGCCGTGTCTACGGAGAGAGCCTGCCGCAGCGAGTGATTTGACAGCCGGAAGAACCACTGAAGTCTACTTGCTTCTCGCCATCCCTATCTTGCATTTCGCAGCGTCAAGCCTGCGAAGAGAGGATTATGGCAACAGAAGGTAAGGAACCGGCACAATTGTACCGCTTAAAATCCGCACGAATACCCTACCTTCAACATTCTAGCAAATGAAGGCCAGGTCATTCGCCGACATATGACTATATACTTTGGGCAAGGCTCCTATTGAAGACCCAGCCACAACAGCCCGTTAAAAGGGCCCGACGTTGACCAGAACCAAAAGCAGCGGCCGCAAGAATGACGGCTAGGAGGCCGCGCGGTTATATGAACTTAGTTTGACCTCTGTCCTCGCCTGACCCGGTTTGCCTTGCTCGTTTGTGTTATGTTTATTTTCATTTTTCTTGCCGCTCTGCGGACTGCGTCCGTATCCTTTTTTCGTCTCCCTTTTATTTACTGCTTACGTCGTTTGTGATCCGCGCTGTGTCGGACATAGCAGCGATGGAGCCAGGAGGCCGAGAAAGGCCATCCATCTTTTCTCGCTGCCACCTTGTGCCAAGAAGATGTGGCCAAGCGCGAAGCCGGTATGGATTACATGGCAATATGATTGTGTCACACGAGACCCCGAGGTTGACGCCGGTGGCACGTCCCAGAGGGCGCTGCTCTGTACGTGGTTCCCCTGAACGAATAAAGGCACTGGCAGCTTGGGGACGCAATATATTCGTCGTACGTCCTTTCTAGCTTTTTGTTTTCTTTGCGCCCCTTCCTTGTGTGAAAGCACAGAAACTGCTCCGTGTTGTGCACTCAATGCTTGGACGTGGCGGTCAGTGATGTCGCTAGAATGATAGGTTAATCCGTATTGATGGAGTGATTAATTGAATGTCTACGGGGCGCGCCTTTGCCCGTGTGCCGCAAGCACTGGACGATGTTGTCGCCACTTAGTTCCTAACTTGTGATTTTCATTTATCACTACCACATACCTCTGTTTCTCTTTTATTTGCCCGCTTATTGCAACATGCCAGGAAAATATTGCCCAATGAAAAAATAATTATTGTTATCGACTCGCGTTTTGTGTCACTGACTAGTGTTACGTCGTTACATTCCTGATACCACCTTTCACCCACTAAATGTTAAAAAAAAAAAGTAATCGTGAAAGGAAAGCAAATATCGGTTGAACTCGGTGCGCTGAAACCAGGCATGGCGTCGCGTACCTCCGCTGCCGCTCAGCGGCTGCAGTCGCAACGCCTTCGAAGCGAACTCTCGGCAAACGCTGCTCCCCCGAGCAGCCGTCAGAACCCGGGCGGTGAGAAGTAGCGCAGCACAAGAGTACCGACGACGCATAATTGAATTAGCTCTTCACTGTTCAGCGCCTCAGCAGTTAGGAAGTGTTGCGCCCATGGCACGATCCCAGGCATGGCACGTAAGTTGACCTCTCGAGCGGCTAATGCCCGCGTTTGTTCGCCGTAAATTTAATTAGGTTTACTTGTTAACGGCTGTCCGCGATCGGGCGGCGTTGGTCTGCTACTGCTCGCGTTTTTTTCCTAGAGACCTTCGTTGTCATGGTTACAACGAATAATGGATAAATACTTAGAGAGCGGTTGCTTCTAAAGAGCAATATGCGACACATTAAAAACAAGGGAAATCTTAAGAATGTGAGGAAGACGCCAGAAGATATTTCTTTTTTAGTCTCACGCCCAGCATTGAAGTCATCAGAAAGTAAAACTTCTAAGAACGTTCTGAATGGTAACAACGGTTGCACAGAAGTCCGAGCAGTGGTCCTGAACAGAAAGCCAAAGAAGGATATCGATAAAAGTTAAGGGGAGCACAAAACAAACTTCGGGGTACATTTCGTTGGCTACATTGCTTGAACAAAGAAAAACAAAAAAGTTCAACGTAGGTTGCATGTTCATCTGAAATAACTTCAGAAAAATGTCACAGGAACAGAAAGCAACAAAGATTAGAACATTACCCCGATAGTTCTACACTGTAAAACCTTTTACATCATTAAGGTGAATTGCCGCATAAAGTGTTCTTGACACGCGCTTACTTTTGTTAGCTTTTGTTTTTCAACTGTGGCGTAACAGTGAAGAAAAAAACCATACTGCACCCTTAAGGCGTTTAAACTTATACGGATGGCATATTTCGCGGGCTACGCTTGACAAGAATGCAACGACGTAGATGTTTGTTATTTTGGCAATGTAGTAAAGGTGACGATGATTAAGCAATGTGCATGTCAGCAATATGCATGTATCCAATATTATAAAATAATTTTTACAAACTTCCGTGTTCAGAAGGACGTGCTCAATTAGGAAGCCGCACAGGTTGGCTGGTGGCGTAACAGTAGCTCGCGTATTCACCAAATATAGAAAAATATAACCACTACAACATGATTAATCATGTATTGGGGTTCAATCAGCTCTTGCTTACATCAAAATTTCCTAATGATCAGCGCATTTTCTTTCCTTTTCGTTTCTGCAACATAATGCTCTCACACGCTGTCTACGTGTACAAAAGAAAAAAAAACATTCAGCGAGTTATGTGTCTGTGTTTCCATTGTGGATGCTACATGTATAAATTGATTGGTATAACCAGCAACTTGCAAGTACTTTACAATAGAATAAACGTCACTTCAGGTACGATCGCTGCCTAGAACAGGTTACCTGTGGGCACGCTACCACGCAGCGGGAAAGAAGGTAAAATAATAATACTTGCTGGTTATTTTAAAAATTCAGGAGCCTTCTTAGCACAAACGCCGACACAACCAGTGCTCCTATAGCACTCTGTGAAGTGCAACGTAGCATGAAACAACAACAACAAAAAAGCGCGATTATGGAAGGCTCCAAGCACTGATCTTTTTTCTTAGTGGCTTGGAAAACGGAAGGAAACAGACACACGTGTAGATATTATTGGATAAAAAATGCGCCTAATAGACACGTGCGCTGGAAAACATCGTCAATCTTCGTGTATATGCTCTCGACACTTTTTTTTGTCTTTACATGGGAGGGCCTTGAAGAACAAATGCGCACTGAATCCACTGTTGAAGCAATATATCTTCTGCTCCGAAACCGTCATTCTCCGCACTCTTGTCGGCATTTTGTTGTTTAATTCGGGGCGCTCTCATGAGTACGCCGAAGTGCTTCAAGAGCGAGGCATTTATTTACGACTGCGGGATAATAACGATTAAGGATAAGAAAGACAGCAAACACATCGTCTCCTTTGTACTTAAAATGTTGAACGGTAGACAGCTGTTATATCGCATTTTGTTAGAGCACTTGTGCTCTTCAAATGATGGAGATAGCGCACGCTTGCTTTGTGAAGACACTCACGCCGTAATTCATAACCTTTCTTCTGCGGTCATTCCAGAATAAAGGGCACTGCTCCCCAACGGTGACTCTTAAAGCGAAACTTTCTTTGCCTACTCTCCCGGGTTGCTGCTGCTGCATGGTTGCTGCTGCTGTCTATACTGTCTGCTCCTGGGTTGATCGGTACCTCGGCGATTATATTTGTATATACATATACGAAGTTTACGCGTGTGTCAAGAGCTAGCACCAGCTAACGTACTTATATAAAGCTTGTAAGTTGAATGACGAAGTATTCCGAGTAAGCGCACCTTTGTTTCGCGTAGTAAAAAAAGCAATAACTTTCTCTATATTATTTAACGCTGTAATGTCCGCTCATAGGTATCCCTAAAGCACATTGATCCCTTAGTAGAATATTGCATTAAAGTCAACGGATTCTATCATTCGCTTGATCTCCTTTGATTTATTCATTCGGTATTTGCCACTAGATATATGGCAACTCATGACAAAATGTTCTAATTTAATATGTGCCATTCTGGCGAAAAAAATGAACACAATTCTTAAATGTAGCATGACATGCGTCGTACTTCTCTGTTCATAAACTTGGAATCACCATTCGTCCATCGAAAAGCGCCACACATCACCTTCGTCATCGTGACATCTCTGCGTAGACGTTTCACACTGTGCGTTCCCTTCATTTCGTGTGCGCACTTCGGCGTAGTTTTTCAGCGGTATAAGGCATATGCATAAGAAACTGCATGGGAACAAGCTTGTTACCTATGTTGTGAATCAGCATGAACATTCCATAAAGTTGCATGCTGCATAGTATGAAAGTAAACACAATTGCCCGCATCGCCGTTTGCTGAATTGGATTTAATGCACATCACTTGACTAAAGGCTCGCTTAACATAGATTCCAATATCGGCGTTGGATCTGCACAATGTTTTGGGTCTAAATAGAACTAGTGTCATTTAATTAACTGATAGGAATCTTAAGCTGAAGAGCTTCCACAAATTTTAGCACCGTGACTCTTTTATTGTCCCACCTGTGCTCCTAGTGAGTCTGAGAACTGGCTAACCTCCCTGTCTTTCCGGTATTCCTGCTTCCTTCCACCTGTGCTCTATTTCTCTCGCTTATGTGACAACGGCGAAGTACACTTATATAAGATTTCAAATGAGGGAACTTTAAAAATTCAGAGCAGCCTGCATGTAGCTAAAAAATGCTTAATATGTCCAAATTCTTCTAAGATAATGTGCTGCGACAACTTTAGACCCTCCTATTGCATGAGTACACGTGCCTTCACATGGGCGCTTGTGCGCGCATTCGTGCATGTGCGTGTGGAAGTGCGATCGGGCTTGAGTGAGTGTGTATGCGCGTCTATGTGGTGATCGCGGTGTCCTTGAAATTGACGTCTTCTAATTTTCCAGGCGCACGAAGTTAATGATAAACCAAGCATTAGCTTCACCTCCTATATTAAGCTAGCTTGTTTGGTTGAGGCAAGAATTTAAATGTCTCAGATTATCTGACGAATCTGTAGGATGCAATAGGTGCAACAATGGTCGAAATAACAGAGCTTTTACTTCGTAAGCGCTGTTTTTTATTGGCCGACCGCTTTCTTTTTACTGGTATCTGCCCTTGCGAACACGTCTAGCGTAAAGGGTAAAATAGCTTGCTATGCTGACATTTATTGCGAAAACGGGCTCAGACCTACATATGAGTGCATAAAATATTTGTTTAATTTCTTTTTAAATTTATTTCGTTGTAACATTACAAACCGAAGTACACAAACAATTTTCTTTCTCTTACGGTCATTCTCACTGCAACTTTCGTTCTTGCAGCTGATGTTCATTCATATGCAAAATAGGCAGCAGCACCGAACACGTTGAAATTGCCCCACTTCCCGAACAATGCAGTAACCGAGTGCGACCAAGATTTTCGTTCGTAAAAAGGGTTTGTCCTTGGTTGACAGCATTCGCAAATATTATATACTTTCCACTTGGTAATTGGCATGTGCCTTGTTCCTTCGAAGTTCTCCGTGGCTTAGAAACTCTTCTGTGCAGCGCAATTGTGAGAGTTGTGCTGCCAGGCCATGTTAGCATACGTTGACGAAATTTGCGGACGACGAATACATTACGAATGAGGATAAACAGCATCTACCTGCGATTCAGGTTGTAAAATGCATTCCTTACACGCTGCCTGAAGGTTCTTGTGTGTAAAAATGCATCCAGGTGCACAGAATCTACATGTAGCAAGTGATAAAGTAAATTGCTTGAGGAGAAACCGGCAACATAATGGTTGCCACCGTTTCTCATTTCATCTAAATAGTCCTGCAAGTCGACCGGACAAACAGTTCACTAAAATTGGTCGAGTTCCGTGAAATGAATCAACATGGTTGGAGCAGGCCCATTTTTTTGTCAGATTGTACACATCCAAGAGACCGAGAGTATAATTTTTTTTTATTTGACTTCATCCGCGGAGTAAGTTCGGTCCAGTTCGATAACCTCCAGCTGCAATTGACAGGAGAACGAGGACAGCGTTATTATCCCAACAGCACCTAAAATCAGCGTCAGAAAACACTGTTAAAATTGCGTGCAAGGTCTCAGGCAGCCATAGGCAAGAAATTTGAAAAAAGAAAATGGTGTGCTTGCTTTCAAGCATTGCAAATACGGATGCAATTTGTTTGTGACAATCCGGACTTGGCGTATTTTTTCTCCTTCTGTACTAATTGACGTCATCCGGTGCTTGTTATTCTTCAAATAGAAAATCCTTCACAGATGTAGGCCAATTTGACAACTGATATCTCATGGCTTGGAAGTACTAGGGATCCGTTTGCAAGCTCACGGCTTCGCTTGAACACAGCAACTTCTACTGCGCACGAGTGCGGTTATGTCGGGCTGTTTATGCCATGAAGCTTCTGCGGCAAAGTTTGTTCTGCCTCCCAAAGATGCCACGATGTGGCGCAGTGTCGTTTAGAAGCCACTCAGCCGTCGGCGGAGGAGGCTAGCTTCCATATGCACGCGTATTCCAGCGAGCTGAGCAACATTACTTACTGCAGTGCCGTAGGAGAACGGAAAAGAAGTGGTACATTTATCTGAATGGACACTAACCGCACAATTTGTTAAGTTACTAACTGCTATAACCACAATAAGTACTTAAGTTTTGTTAATCTTTATAGCATCTATGTTGTGTTGGGGAACACTTGCTGTTCACGATAACTTGCTCGGTTTCTCAAGGAATACACATGTTACGTCGCTGTTGATAGTAATTACTAACTCGACTGGAAGTTTCGCACTTGGTGTACTTCCAACAGTTTGCTTTAAATGATTGTGAAATTAGTGGTATTCGCGTGAGTGCGCCGCTTTTATTGCGCCTTTTCCAGCACTGCATTTGGAAACATTGCGCAGCTGGCTCGAATACGCGTGCAAGTTAGTCTCATTCGCCGATGACCCAGCGTCCTCCAAACGACGCTGCCCCAAGTCGAGGCTGCCTAGGGCGGCAAGTCAAGCTCTCCTAGTTTAGAAAAAGTTTATTTCAACAAACGATGATGCGAACATTTTGAGTCACAATGACGGCACAGTACCACGAGGACGCTAACGCATACAAAGCACTGAGCATTGTTTGTTGAATAAAAGTTTGTCGACTTGGAAGTAACGGCTTTCAAATGGGCTGCGTCGCAGCATCATTGCATCAGCTTTCACTGCCCTAGCCGTACGAGCTCCTCACTCCAACGCGAAGCAGGTTTAGTGGGACGTGAGAAACAAAAAGTATGTGTTATGGCTTTAAACAAAGGCAAGCATATAGGCTGTTGTCTATCCAAACTAGACATACGCAGGCAACATTTATTATACTTTTACGATGGCCTGCGTTTATTTGAAGGTGAATTGATGGAAACAGGAAAAAGGGTTGCCGCGCTTACACTGAGCCGGTTCAAAGATAAGCACACTTGGCCTCCCTCTTCTTGATGTAGCTCTATAGCGACGCCCTGCTCCCGTCGCAAACGAATCCATATGGGCGAGTAACTGCTACGTGCACTCAGTGTCACGGGAATGACAGCGCTTCTGGCGGGCGACGTGAACGATTTGCGCCTTCTTGGAACGGTAGCCACGAGACACGAGACGTGCGTTCGCGTAGGTTACAACGCTTAAGCAATCGGTGATGAGGAAACGGGCGTACCGAGCCAGAAGCTTCTGGCACAGACCACGCTTACGAAGACATGTCCAAAGCCGTACTGTGCCAGCCTTGTCGTACGACAAATCCTTATGCCGTGAATTATAGTTGCGCTCCAGGCACGCCAACATATGTAGCCTCGCTATGTGATGAGCTTCCTCAGCGCAAAGTAGGCAAATAATGCTAGTCGTATTAAAAGTATGCTGATCTAATGTGCATGTCGGAATTCTTGTGAAGCGAAGCTTCAGTCAAGCAGTGTGCGTTGAATCATGTACAAATAATGACAAAGCATACAATTGTTGTTACTTTCATTCTGTACATTTTGTTTTTCACCCGATGCATTGTCAACGTTGGTCTTACGTAATGGTCACGACTCTGATTTCCTGCAATCTTTACGCTCCTTGCACTGCATGTTCACCCCCCCCCCCCCCAAGCTGTGCCGAAATTTAAAAAAAAAAGCAAATCAGACTGATGCACAGTGTGAGGCGTCTGTGCAGTGATGTCACGAGGACGGAGACGATGTATGACGTTTGTCGAGCGAAGAATGTGATGGCAGGTGTATGCACAGTGGAGTACGACACATACATAGCTACATTTAAGGATTGTGCACCCCTTGCATCATAGTGGCACATGTCCATTCTACAGGACTGGCCAACAATGGGCACACACCCAAAGCTTGACGCGCAAATTGAAAGAATAAGTGAAATAAAGTCTAGCAAATTGACGAATTCATTAAATATATTTCGCTATTCGATTAAAATGTGCGCTTACTCGCCCTGCTTTGTCACTCAGCACACAGGGATGTTTAGAGCCCATTTGTTGCTACTAGCATTAGGCGCACATATGAACTTCGCATGTACCCGCCGTGGTTGCTCAGTGGCTATGGTGTTGGGCTGCTGAGCACGAGGTCGCGGGATCGAATCCTGGCCATGGCGGCCGCATTTCGATGGGGGCGAAATGCGAAAACACCCGTGTGCTTAGATTTAGGTGCACGTTAAAGAACCCCAGGTGGTCAAAATATCCGGAGTCCTCCACTACGGCGTGCCTCATAATCAGAAAGTGGTTTTGGCACGTAAAACCCCAAATATTATTATTAACTTCGCATGTATATATTGACAAATGTAATCGCCGAGGTACCGGCCATCGCAGCAGCAGACAGCAGCATCCACTCCAAAGTCGGGAGGGTGGGCAAAGAAAGCTTCAGCTTTAAAAGCCACCGTTGTACAGCAGGGCCTCTCGACTACGGAATGACCACAGACGAAAGGTCATGGATGATGACGTGCGTGCTTTCGCAAGGCAAGCGATTGTCAGCGCCGTCATTAAACGCGCACGTGGGCTCTAACAAAATTAGATACAACAGCCTGTTACGTTTCAACATTGCAAGTGCACAGGAAACATTGTATTGGATGTAGTTCTCATTTTTGACTCTTTAATATCTAGGAAAAAATCTGATAAAATGTCTCGCTCATGAAACAATGCGGCGTACTCGTAAGGAAGCCGCGAATCAAGTAAAATCTTGACCAACCCACATAATATGATGCGTTTTAAACAAAACACTGATTGCTCCAACCACCGTTTCTAGGCGCAGTTTTTTTTCAAGCCTTTTTCCTATAAACATGAAGAAATGGCAAAAGCAATTATGTGAAGATTGACCATGTCTCCCACCACACGTGTCCTTTAGGCGCATTTCTTGAAATTCAATAATGCCTACACGTGTACGACGACACAATGAGAAATGCAACAATTGCGCTCTTGGCCTAGACTGCTTACAAACTTCGTGTAGAATAAAAGGCACCGTAAATAACCATTCCAAACGAAATAATAAAAAATCGGCTGCCTATATGAAAGACACCTAATGAACTAAAGTATTTATGAATTCGACCCTCGGAAACAAATAACCCAGTCGGCAAAGTGTGCTTTAGACTAAGTATGTATATGGCTTCGGCATGTTCATACCTAATCTTAGTCATATATTTCGTATAATTCTCTCCGTGCTACCGCAGGCCACTTAGAAAATTGAATACACGCGTAACTGTATTTCGGTAGTTGTTGGTCTCTAGCGCCGTTTACTCATCTTTCTGACATGATAATTGTGCTTGAAGCTATTATCATAACAGCAGCAGCGATTTAAGAACATATGTGGTGACATGGTTTCTACAGTTCACATATACAAAATGTAAATGTTCAAGCAAAAAGAGATGCATAAATTTTAGATGTGTTTTGGCAGGTCTGCACGTGTGTTGGCAGGTGGACAGCTGGCTCTTTATGCCACGTTAAAAGCACAACATACACGAACATCGCGAATACGGATTCAAGACAATGGAATATGTTCACTACAACAAAACGTTTATGGCTCTAAAGCTTTTTGTAGACTAGCCTATTTTAATAAAAACGACTAGACAGTACGACTGCCTCAAAAGGGATTACTAAGACTTGCGTACACTAACATGTACATCTGCATTCACAACTGGTCGTTATCCTTTCGCGTAAAGGTGGGTGTCACTTCAGCCCAAGTTAACCTCCGTTACTAGCTCTTTATTACTTCCTCTTTCTCTCTCTCTGTCTCTGAGAAATGATCTAGGTAAAGGCAACAGACACGGGCCTGAAGTCAGCAATGGAAACAATGTTGTATGTGCTGTACTAGAAGACTTAGTTGCATGCCTTATTTTGCAAACTGGCACGTAGCACCGAAGCCGCAAAGCTCTTAGTTCATAGCTGTTCATCATTTGACAACTAATGCTGTTACTATGTATACTCACTATTGCGATTAACCGACGCCTGTAAATACTAGCAGTCCACTTAAGTGTACATAGTATTTGGGGATACAGGCCATATATGGCTGCTTGCCAGGGCGTTGTAGCCTTCCTTATTAGAACAAAGATTTTAATTTTTTTACCTGGCATTTCAGCAAACAAATGAGCGTGAGGAGACACATGCAGACGGTCCTATGCACGCATAACGAATTCATACAATTTATAGTGTCTGACTGAAAGTGTCCCGTAGCCCTAATTACATACTTAAGAAAGACTTGTTTGATGGACATGTGGTGAAACACCGCATTCGGTATGGGATCTCTTCGGGGCATTCTTCTGTATACACAATTTTTTGTAATTCATTTTATGCCTAAATAAAACCACTTCTGACTCTGACCGTGATATTGTAAGAGACGCTCGGGCAGTGCAGTTGCTGACCTTGATCACGAGGGTAAACCCGCCTGTTGTTAAAGCTCACCATAGCTCCCCCCCCCCCCCTGTTTAAAAACCAGAAAGAGTATCACTGCGCGCAGTACGCGGATTATATGCTTCACGACAGGCAGGCTTTCCCTTGCAACTCAAGGTACAAGCCATGACTCAATAGTAACGCAGCCTTTGGAGACAGGCCTTATGATGGGCATGTTGCTTTGTTCGTACTTTCAGGGACGGTAAATGTGAGAAGTACATGTGGCGCTTTTCCAACTGAGTCTTTCTAGAGATAAGCCTATCGAATGCTTTCACAGGTTATAATGCATGACAGATATAGAAAATGAAGACGTGTAGCAATCTAATAAGTCTGTCTCGCACCTGAGTATACATCTGATGCCATCGCACCTCTGTACTGCAACTAAATCAGTGCATTGGAGAAAGACCGACGTCGTCGCAATTCAGGGCGAGCTTTCTTTTGTCTCAGATACTGGAGCGTCGATTTTCTGCAGCTGAAACATTGCTATTGAGTGTCATCAAAGTGGAAACGCGAATAATAATAATAATAATAATAATAATAATAAAATGCGTTCATTAGAGTGCCCAGGAACAGCCTCGAGGGCCTTGGTGCTGGCGCACTCGGCAAACAATGCACAGGAAAAAACATTGCAAACTCACACATACACATATACACGCACGCACACATAAGCGACATGAGAGTTTTCGTTCAGCTATTGAAATTCCTCTTCAACTCCTGTCAGGAAAATATTTAAGTTAGGCATGAAAATATCCAGGCATTCCAAGGGGTAGTTAGATGTCGCCTCCGCTCTAAACAGAGGGCCACAAAATTCTGAAGGCTGAAAGGCACGCTGTTTCTTTGTGCCTTTCTGCGCAATGTAAAAGCACATATTAGAAAGCAAGTGCGAGCAGCAGGTCCTTTCATGTATTAATTTGTGATGAAAAAGAACGTCCAATTCGTTGCGTCTACAAGTGAGAGTAAGTAACGTGACTGTCTGCGTTCGCTCTATGGATATGGAAGGCTCCTGATAGAATCGGTGTTTAAATATAGATGTGAACTTGTTTTAAACATCTTCAAGAAGTTGTTGAGTGTGGGGCGAGAAACTCATAGAGCTATCGAAGTACACGGCAATATATTTTGTTCCGTGAGCTCTTGGTAGGGGAAAGGCTTTAACGCTATAGGGAAATTAAATCCTGTTTGACTTCCTCGTGAAGCTGAGAGAGAGAGAGAGAGAGAGAGAAACTTTATTGCAGTTGTAAAGATTTGAAGGAGGTGTGGTCGGAGCCTCTCAGTCCAGGGCCCCACTGGCCTCTGCCGCCTGCCTGACCTGGCTAATTAATGACTTTTGTCCTGCCAGGTCGGAGCGGGCGAGCTGTGCCTCCCACTGCTCCATTGTCCTACTGGTATTTGGCCTGTGAGGGTGCTTAGTGCACTCCCAGGTTATGTGTATTAAGGTAGGTATGCCACCGCACCAAGGACAGTTGGCCCTATAACGAGTGGGATACATGGCGTTTACCAATTTTAAATGAGGGAACACCCCACTCTGTATTGTACGCCAATCGGCGGCCTCTTCCCCGTCAAGTTGTGGGTGAGGCGGCGGGTATTTTCTGCGGACTCCACGCTGATGAGCAAGGATGTCTTTAGCATTTAAATTGGTGGAATTTTGTGAGTGATAGTGCGGGTGGTTGGGGTTAGAAGAGGACGCCGTCGCTCGGTTAGTGAACCCTCGAGCTAACACGTTAGCCTTTTCGTTCCCCTGTACCCCCGCGTGGCGCGGGCACCAGAGTAGGCGATGATGGTGGTTGAAGGATTTGGGGATTATCGCGAGGCTAGCCGCAGTCACGTGCCCCTTGAGAAACATGCGACATGTCTCCTGGGAGTCCGTGACCACGACCGAGTCCCTTTGAGAACGCTCCGCGTGAGTGAGTGCGATCGCCACTGCTAATATTTCAGCTGAGGTGGGAGATCCCGCCGTGGCCGACGCGATAATTAGCTTTTGGCTGATAGCGTTCACGACTGCCAGGGCGTACCTCCTTTGGTAGCGCTGCCCGGTCGCCTCTGCATACAGAGCTGCGTCCGTGTAGTACGTGTTGTACCTATGGTTATTAGAGTACGCTGATTGAATGTGTTGTGCGCGTGCTTTGCGCCTTTCTTTGTTGTACTAGGGATGCATATTCTTTGGAATTGGGGCTACTGTAATTTTGGATCTCATCGAAGGAGGGAGAGGTACGGCCTGCTCTGTGAGATAAATGGGGTATGCTGGGATATTGAATCTAGCCAATATTGCCCTACCAGTTTTTGTGAAGCTGAGGCGCTCCCTCTGTCGCATCAGGGTGGCTTGCCTCAGTTCGTCGAAAGTATTGTGCACTCCCAAAGCTAACATGCGCTCCGTTGAAGTACATTTAGGCAGGCCCAGAGCAGCTTTGAAAGCGGTTCGGATTATTGTGTTAGCCTGCTTTTCCTCCTCCCTATTCAAGATTTGGTACGGTAAGCCATACGTTATTCGACTAACCACTAAGGCCTGTACGAGCCTTAGGGTATCTTCTTCTCGCATTCCCGCTTTTCGATACGGCACGCGACGTATCATTTGAGCTATGTTGTTGGCTGTGGATTTGAGGGTCTTGAGTGTCTGTAGTGCTCTCCCGTCGCTCTGAAGCCACAAACTCAGGACTCGCATCGTGGGTACCTCTCGGACTGATTGGCCCTCAACCACGATGTTAATCGATCCTCTGGATTTGTAGCCTTTCGCGTGTATCCGGATAACCTCAGATTTTTCGGGTGCGCACTTCAGGCCACTCCATCTAGAAAATTTCTCCACCGCTAACACTGCGCTATGGAGCGTATATTCCTTATCCCCTAGTGAACCTCTGTTCCTCCACAGCGTGATGTCGTCTGCGTAGAGCGTGTAACCTAGTTCGGGTATCCGATCCAGATCGCGCGCGAGGCGACACATCGCCATGTTGAAGAGAAGAGGAGATAATATAGCCCCTTGAGGTGTTCCTTTGTCAGGCATTTTAAATAAATCCAAAGTGATTTGGCCAATACTGATGCTCGACTCGCGGTTGGAAAGAAACGCTCTTAAGGAATTGTATGTGCGCTCACCACAACCCGCGAGTTCGAGTTCCTCCAATATTGCGGCGTGAGAGACGTTGTCGAAGGCTCCTTTGAGGTCTAGTGCTAGGACTAGTCTCTCGTCGCCGTACGGTATATTAGTTGGAATTTCGTCTCTAAGTAGGAGGAACGCGTCCTGGCAAGGTAAACCCGAGCGAAATCCTATCATGGAGTCCGGGAACCAGCTCCGCTCTTCCAGGTATCGCTGCAATCTGCTATGGATAAACCTTTCATAGAGCTTACCTAGGCAGGACGTGAGCGACACCGGCCGTAGTGTATCAATCGAGGGATTCTTTTTTGGTTTGGGGATCATGATTATTTTAGCCAATTTCCACTCTTGGGGCAAATCTCCTTTGGCCCAGCACTCACTATTAAAAATCTTTGTGATTTTCGCTAGGGCTACCGAATCCATATTTCGAATCATTGCATTTGTGATCGAGTCTGGGCCCGGTGCCGAGTTTTTAACTGCGGATTGTGCCGCCTCATACACTTCCGCGTACGTTATATCTTCGTCTAATTTAGGGTTCGCCTCCCCCGCGTATTGTCACCTCGCGTACGACGATGCGGAGGCAGATGAGGGTCCTATGTACTTTTTCTGAAGCGCATGGACGAGATCTTGGTCTGTACCCTCGAAGTTGTCTGCTATAATTTGGAGCTTCTTGTTATTCTCAGTACGCGTGCTCATCGGGTCTAGCATGCTTCGTAGTATTCGCCACGTACTGGTCATTCCAAGAGTTCCTGATAGGGTTCCACAGAACGTCGCCCACTCGTTTTTAGCGAGCTCGTTGGAGTGGCCTTGGGCTTGCTATGCCAAGAGAGTGATGCGTTGTCTCAGGTGTGACCTCTTGGCCAGTTTCCGCCTCTCTTCCCATAGGCTGACCAGGTGAGAGTCTATCACCGGCACCTCCGCTGTACGCTCAATCACTTTAGCGGTGTCCCCGTGTGCTCGTCGAAGGAATTCAGTCCATTCTCGTATGTTGGTCGGGGCTGTATCCGACTCCTCCAGCGCTCTCTGCAGTTTTCTATAACGAGGCCAGTCAGTTAATTTAGTCATTCCTATTGTTCTCGGTATGTTGGGCGTGGAGAGCGCTACTCGGATTATGTCGTGATCGCTTCCCAAATTTTCGTCAAAGGAAACCCATTGTGCGTCTCTGATGTTAATTGTAAAGGCACGGTCGGGCGCCGTGTCTCTGCTGACGCTGTTACCCGTGCGCGTCGGTTTGCCGATCTGATTGATTGCCCGTAAGCGAAAGTTGTCAGCTTCACGCGTCGCCCAATGGGTTCCTACTCGAGCGCGTGAAGCTGACAACTTTCGCTTTTGATGCATTTATGACCAGCTTGTTTTCAGCGCACCATGACGCAAAATTTGCAATGTCCTTCTGAAGAGCGGCGCAATCATTAAATTGTTTTACTGCTTGAAAAAGTTACGCGTCATCAGCACATAACAAAATTGAAGAATTGTAAATGACTGCCATGAAGTCATTAATAAACAGCGAGAAAAGAAGAGGCCCAGGACAGGCACTTGAGGAACTTCACTTGTAACCGCATAAAGTTATGGCGACTGACCATTTACGCTAACGTAGCAGTATCGGTCGCGTAGGTAGCTTCTTATCAGCGATGTGACAGAGTGGTTCAGATCAAGTTGTGTTAGTTTTTGAAGGAGTATTTTGTAACATACAACATCAAATGTCTTAGTGATGTCAAAATAAGTTACATCCAGCTGTCTTTTCTTATGCACTGCTGAGAAGCATGCATCATGAAGCTAAAGAGGTTGGTATTTGTGAAGAGCCCCGATATGAATCCATGCTGCTGAGGAATGATAGTATTTTCAACAGAGGATGAAATTATTGAGTGCAGAGTGAACTTGATTTATTTAAATGCTGTGCATAGGAGAGAAATAGGCCTGTAGGTCTTCGCAGCAGTTTTTTCCCTGACTTAAAGACGGGAATGACCAGCGCTATTTTCCAAGCCTTTGGGAATGTGTTCGTCCTTAAAGCAGAATTAAATATACAAGTAAGCTATAATAATAATAATAATAATATTAATATTAATAATAATAATAGTAATAATACGCTAGCAATATTGAGAAAGTTTCCCCGCAAATTAGTATAAAATCGACAAAAATTCTGCCTAATCTGCCGCTTCCTAATCAGTTATCATGACTACTAAACTTTCGGCGTCGTAGAAATTGAAGGGACGCTTGATGATTTTTTTTTCTAAGGCGAAAGCCTTCCTAGGCCCATGACAAAGTTTGTGTCAGCCGACCTGACAGCCGGAGTGCCTGCCGAAGCGTCATCATGCCATATGAAGACAGATTAAAGATAGATTAAAGAATTAAACATGATCGACAGTGACAGTTAGTGAACGATAACGTTATAACAGAGATTAATAGAGGTTAATATTGACTAGTAATTAATAAAACGACTACTAATGACTTGTGATGGCTTCTAACGACAACGAAATTTTGAATATGTCTAAGGACGGCTTGTAATGACCTCAACTGATTTAAAATTACTAAGAAATGCTTAGTAATGACCAGTAATGAATAATAATGACTGAAATGACTTGTAATGAGTACTAATGACTATGAAATGACCAATATGACTAAAGACAACTTGTAAGAACTACAATTCATTAGAAATGACTAAAAATACTTAGTAATGACTAGCAATGACAAATAATAATTGAAATGACTTGTAATGACTACTAATGACTATGATATGACCAACATCTCTAACGACGGCTTGTAATGACCACAATTGATTGCAAATGACTAAAATGCTTAGTAGTGAGCAGTAATGACTAAAAGAAAGAAGAGAAAGACAGGAGGCAAAGAGCCGACCGGTAAGAGGAGGAAGAGTAGGCATTCGCCGTTCACCTCTTAAGAAAGATCTTATGAGACCCTGTAATTTTTTCCTGTAGTTTATAGCTTGTTCTCAGATCGAGACAGAAAGTGTTCGAAAAAGGGGAACTGACATTCCTAGTGACGCGGTGTTTCTATTTAGTGTCTTCTAATGGATGTTTTGCATAAGACAGGGAATGCTTGAAGTGAAAGGAGCGCTGTGCTCATTCGGTTTACGTTGGTTGTGTTCCAAGAGCTGTTACCCCGCTATCTATGTTAATATTTACTAAATATTACGATGGTTAAAGTTATTTTATTAAAGTTCAGCTCGAAGGTCTATTAGGTGTGTTAGGAAAAGTTAGGGCAGTATAAGAACCGACCTAGCGGCTCCGGCTTCTTGGCAAAAGCCAAGATCGAGTCTAGGATGACCCTGTCACAGTTCGGATGCTTGTCTTGTCTATGCCTTGTATGACGTAGGTAGACTTTATGTAGGCGCTGCTTTAGAATAATGACATCTCCAAGAGCGCTGTTGCTGTTTACCACCATATGGGACGGACCGCCATTTGATATTCAATTCGTATAGATGGCAAATGTAATTTCGCGTTGTTTTGTTACCCTCTGTCATGTGCCAATAATGGCTCAAGATTAATCAAATTTCTTCACTTCAATTAAATTGCAGTGCGCGAAGGAAACCTCATTACCCGTTCGATATATACGTTGGCTTTATCTTTCATTTGAAGGCATGAACTTATGTCTTTACGTTTGTATGATGCACGAAACATTGAAAGCAACGAATTCATTTGGTATGGTGGTAGGCAGAGTTACTGTGTAGGCTCAATTTAGGGACTAAAGGAAGCCTATACAATGTGGTGGGCCGTGATGACAAAGGACAGATCTGGTGGGAACGGGGGAAGAAGAAGAATAAAGAGATTGTGCTTTGGTTCTGTGCACGCTTGTCGTGGAATGTTACATTGACGCAGTCTACGACAGGATAGAAGCCTATATTATGAGGATAACACTGAGTATAGCCAGAGACGCGCAACATCAGCAGTATTTTTCAACGTGTGAAGTGGATGAAGACGTCAAGTATGATTTGCCCGAAAACATCACGGCTCCCAAGCTTCGTGAGTTCTTCGCCCAAAAGGCTGGGAAGACGCTGCAGGAGATTGATGTTCAAGTTTCAGTGAAGATAAGAACGAAGCACTCCGAATTTCAAGAACACATCATGACGCCGCTGGTCCAGCTGACTGCAAGAACAGCACCGAGCAAGACCGATTCTTCCATGGACTCGTGCCTGCTAGAAATGCTTCGCCTGCAGTAGCAACACACCGAGCGACAGCAGCAACTCACGGAAAACTTTCTGACTGTTATTCAATCCCAACAACGACAAAACAAGCAGATGGTAAAGCCCGACTTCTTTGATGGAGAGAGCTCAAGTGCAGAGACTCGGATCCAGTTCTACGAACAAACGTGTGAGGAGAACTCACTGCGATCGCATCAGGAACATGCGTCAGTTTCTCAGCAAACTTCCCAAACAGTGGTATAACATCCATAACGCTGGCCATATGACGGATACATGGAAGCAGTGGAGAAGCATGACCTGCTTGTTTCTTTTTGTAAAACTGTGCCCCCCTACTTTGGTCTCACTGAGACTGACAGTATTGCAAATAAATAAATAAATAAACTGTCGAAAGGGCTACATGGAGGTCTCGCGATCTCGAAAATCTTCATGGCCGAAATCGAGCCGTCAACCTAATATCCACTAGCAGCAATGACGCTGAACCAGTAGCCTCTCACTCAGAGGAAGTGCAACCGAAAAACTAATAAAAGAGGGTGTCCAGTCCCACCTGACGACAACAATTAAGACTGTTTTTCTAACCGCCCTTAGCCTTGTCTCTATTACACTCAATATCAATGGAAATGATGTTGATGCATTGGTTGATAGGGGTGCCTCTGTATCTGTCATAAATGAGGCTCTTGTTAAAAGTGACGAAATAATTAGAGGAAAACTGGTGCAGGTACAGAGCTTTGATGGGACGAGACAAATATATGATGAATGGGCGAAAGCAAATGTCTCTTATCAATGCCGGAGGGCTAATATCGACGCCCTTGTCGTGAAGGGATGTGACTATAAATTGTTACTTTCGAGTCCAGATATGAAGACACTGAAGTTAAACATTTGTTGGAATAATAAAGTAACTGCCGTGCAAGAGACGTGCGCGTCCTTGAAGGTCGCGGACCGCCTTGTTAAATGTGAAAAAGACGTTCGTGAAAATTTCCCTGAACTTATCTGTCTAGGGAACTATCCACTGGCTACAACAATATTTACTGTTCCCTTTAAGCTGAGAGATATTACGCCGATCAGAAAAAAAGCCTTACAGTATGTCACGCGAAAAGAAACTTTGGTTGAAAAATGAGATCCAGAATATCCTAGATGCTGGAATAATATGGCCATCGGTGGCGACGTTCGCCTCACCTATTACTCTGGCTCCGAAAGAATACGGATCTCTGCGACTGCGTACTGACTACCGCATCTTGAATAGGCCAAGGGACATTTTTTTTCTTTTCCAATGCCAACGATCAACGAGATAATTGAAGAAACCTGAAGCTGCAAATATTCTTCCGTATAGACCTCTGCAAAGGATTTTGGCAGATTCCGCTTGAAGAGGAATATAAAATCTATGCAGCCTTTGTCACTCCATTTGATGTGTGCGAATATAATCGCTTGCCTTTTGGATGAAAAAGCAAAGCAGCATGGTTCCATAAGATGATGAATAGTGTTCTTAAGCCATTTCTCAGATTATTCTGTAATGTGTGTGCAGGCGACATCATAGTCTACTCCAAGGATGAAACATCACACGCCGAACACTTCATATCTCTTTTGATGGCATCAAGTAACGCCAAACATAAAGTGAATTTTAAGAAAAGTAAGTTTTTTAAACGCAAAATTACATTTCTTGGTCGCATTTTGGACGGATTCACAAAGAGCACGAAAGCGGAGTCCGTGGAATGTGTACGACAGATGAAGAAGCCAGGCAATGTACACGCAGCCAGAGTTTTTCTTGCAGGATATTTTAGAATTTACGTAAAGGATTTTGCAGCACGAGATAAACCATTGAACAACCTACTCTGTAAAAACACAGATTTCATTTGGACTGAAGAATGTGAGAAGGTGTGCAGAGATTTGGTATTAGCAATATCATCAGACCCGGTCCTCACAATACCGGACTTCACGGTTCCATTTGAACTTACAGCGGATGCATCCAACTACGGAGCAGGCGGTGTACTGTACCAACAAAGAAGCACAAATGGCAGCGAAAGAGGAAGACAAGTGGTTGGATATTACTCTTATACTTTCACAAAACCAGAACAAAACTACAGCACAACTGAAAAGGAGGCATTGGCTGCTGGGATAGCGATGAAGTACTTTCGATCGTACCTAGAAGGCACGAAATTCAAACTGTTCACTGACCATCAGGCGCTTACTCATTTGCTAAATGGTAGTCAACCAATAAGGTGGATTGCTCGCTGGATCAGTGAAATTCAACAGTTTGATTTTGAGGTGGCACACAGGAGCGGACAAGATTTGTCACATCCTGAAGTACTTTCTCGACTTCCAATTGTTAGTAACTGTGGGAACGAGGAAAGCGTGAACTCACTTATAATGTGGGAAGGCACAGAACAGCTGATGTACTTCGACGGATAGTTTCACGTACCGGACACATTGAAAACAAAAGTTATCGACCTCTATCACGACAATCCAGAGTCAAGAGGGCATGACGGCTTCTGACGAACAAACTATAAAATGAGGAGAAGAACAAAGCAAAATATAAGCAGAAGACAGACAGCATGAGCTTTCCACCTCATTCATATGGTACATTTGAATGAGGTGGAAATGAGGTGCCATACATGTTGATTTCGATCAACTGTTTCGCTGAACTGAAGAAAAAAAAAGCGAAGGAGTGACGAAAACACAGCCCTTTATAGTGTGCATTGATGAAGGCTCAAGGATGCTAGCAGCCAAGCCAAGAAAATAAAATGCTAATGCTGTCATATCTCTCTCGAATAAAGACGTGATTAAAGGATTGAAATGTATCGTATCCGATAATGGCCCTGCATTCAAGAGTCAGGCATTTGCAAGGTGGGAAAACGACAAACATTACCCTGAAGTTCAGAGCGCCATACGATCCATCAGCTAATGGACTAACAGAGCGAGTTATGTGAGATATAAAACAATATATAAGTATGTACCCAGGATTCCCAGGAGGGTGGAACTGCTGTCCACAAGCAGCTGTGTCGCACCACAATAGATCTCCTACGAGCACTCTCGGATGTAGTCCTCAATACGCCGCCTTTAAGGAGTCTGCCTGTTTGCCTGCGGACGTTACACTTGGCATAACAGAGAAGCTTAACTTGAAGGAAACGAAGAAGCGTTCAGAACAGCAAAGGAACCACAGGGAAGCGATGAAGAAAGCATTTGGCAAACGTCATAACACAAATATTCCCTAAACTGCATTAGGTGATATGGTTCTGGTGCGGAAAGGATATGGCAGTCCTAACACAAAACTTTTGGGTCCGTTTGAAGTGGTAAAATTGGCTACAAAAGAAGGAGTACTCAAGACCATCGGCTGCACGACGGAAAACGGTGCGATGGAAATGGCAGCCATTGCCAACCTAATCCCTTATTCACAGCGTATGGATGAAACAAAGCCCAGGAGAGTGTAGTGGGCCGTGTTGAAAAAGGACAGTTGGTGGGAACGGGGGGAAGAAGAAGAAAAAGAACAAGAAGAAGAAAGCGATCATGCTTTGGTCCTGTGCACGCTTGTCGTGGAATGTTACATACAATTACTCAAGTAACACGCGCTTGGTAACGCCGTCTCGTATCAAGAACGTGAAGTGCATTACGCGCTGTTCTTACATATGCATTTGCACGTAAGATCAATGTTGTGTTGAGATTGTTCGGTAATAAGGAATGCCGTTTAGCTATAAGGTAAATGCAGTTATTCACAGTCACCCGAAAAAGTTTACGAGACGCGGGATTTGCGAAAGAGCGAAATTTCTGCGAAGTCTGTGCACGTAGCCTCTAATTAAAAGTTTTGATCCGTAGCAGTTTTAGCGAACTCCACAGTGATCCATTAAATTAGAAGCGTTACGTTATAACAGAGCAGAAATCCACATTTGTCGTGAAACCCGTGCCCCGTAAACTTTTGCGGGTGACTGTACATATTGAACTTATTATATTATTTGGTGGTTGGGGGTGCAGCAGTTTCTCAAGAAGTGTGGTTACTTGGACAGAACTAACTATCGCGGTTGCTGTAGCTTGTTTGATTGGCCTGTTGACGTATCGCCACCCTGGTGGGCTTCGCATTCTAGCAGTCGCAGCGCCATTTAATGCACGTTCAAGTTCGAAAAGAAAGCACGAATATCTATCGCTCAGTACTTTATTCAATGGCTGAGATAATGCGTCGTTCCTATCCCAATAACGAAGTCTCAGTTTCATTTCACAGCCAAAGCAACCTCGTCCTCATGATGAGAGACCGTAAACAAAACACACATAAAAATAGTGACGTATGTATTCTTTGGACGTGATTGAAGCATTAATGCGATTAGCAATATTTCTTATTATGGCTATATAAGTGATGATAAGTTCTGTATGTTACTATTATGATTATAAAAGCATATTGTGATGATCATAATGATGTAAGTAACGAGAAAGAAAAAGAGTAGTGATATGTACAAGTGCAGAGTGTTTAGGAGCTTGACGAGGCACGTAGAGTGGCCAGGTTCCTCTCTCACTCTTGTCTCTATTTATTTTACTTTATCTTTTTATGGAGATGGGCCCAAGTTGGTCTATTCCCAAATTATCCATTCAGGCACGCACCGAGTGGCACATACTCAGTGACCCAAGTTGGTGTGGAAGAGGTTAGAACCGGACGCCATGCCGAGAAAGGCGTGAAGTTCTCAAAGAATGTTAATCGCATCAAAGACACGTGTATGTCGATTTCGGCGCACTTTAAGTGACAGGTGTCCAAACTTCCCTCTAAAACTTCAACTACTCTGTCTCACACCTCGGAGGCTCCTCTTCAAAATAAAATCCCATCAGACAACGAAATTACCGGTCAACATTTTAATCTCGCGCCATTAAACACGCTGGTAACGCTCACTTTCACCAACGCAGGCGCAAGCAGTACGCTGCAAAATTTGTACGACTTCGCCATGGCTTTATTCGCCCTTTATTCCCTCGGCTTACATTTTGTTGTATGACAGGGTGCGGAGTTTTACGACCATGTCGAGCGCTCTGTTGGTCTCTCGTTCCCGTTCCTCGTCATTTTGTTGACTTAAAAAAGGAAAACGCAACTTGCAGCGGAGAGTGAAACAACTGTCAGAAAACAAAAGGCAAGGAAGCGGATATTCTGTTTACTTGCTATGCTACCCTGTTTGCAGTGAACTTAGACTGGGTGGGAGGTGGGAGCCGCGATAAAGGGAAGAAGTAGGTAAGGAGGGGGGGTTTGGGAGAAAAGGGTGTCGCAGGGAGGGTTACTGTTCGAAGGAGGAAGAGAAGGTCAGGGGGGATCCATGGGTCTTGCCATGCAGCAGAAGCTCGGCTGCCCCCGCCGTTAGATTTTATTGCACCTCGCGAAACAACGCTGAGGCAGGAACAGGGAATTAAAGTTGATAGCGCACGGCTGCGAGCCTGGATAACCTGATTTTACGGCCTGGTTCCAGATGTCCCCATAATACCGTACACTGGAACTGCATTAAGGTTGTTATTCTTTGGGGAGTGGCGCGGGACATTCCCGCCGAGAACCCGCAGTCATTTGTCAGAGGTACGACCAGTGCCTTCCGCATGAACAAAACTTTCCACCAGCGCCTTTTTCCTTTCTTTCTTTCTCGCACCATGGCGTGAGTCCCTAGTACCTATAGGGTCCACGAAATCACTGCCCTCTGAGTGGTTCTAAGCCATCCTCAGCAAAGTCCAACAGTAGACCTAAGGCCCTCAGGTCGGTCGTTTACGAGAAACGGTTACGTAAGACGTGTCTTCGCGGGAAAACTCTTTCAGGAATCGATACAAACTC
Source organism: Dermacentor variabilis (assembly GCF_050947875.1). Classification (NCBI taxonomy): domain Eukaryota; kingdom Metazoa; phylum Arthropoda; class Arachnida; order Ixodida; family Ixodidae; genus Dermacentor; species Dermacentor variabilis. Next base: position 36,686,401 of record NC_134572.1, on the reverse strand, counting down.
GTTCCGTACAAGTTGTCGAACACTGAGTTAATGCTTTAAAATACTCGTTTAGCTGTAAGCGAAACAGTCTAACTTATAAGGGAGGGTAAGTTTGGAGGGAACGGAAAGACCAGGCCGCTTCTGACTCTGTACACAGCAACGGTCTCAAACACGGGTAAAGCATACGGCCCAGCATGCTGTAGTGGGGTGGCCGGAGTTGTTTTCTTGATGCTTCGCTTCGCTTTAACATTGCATAACACCCTCGTTGACACTTGCTGTCTTATTGAAGAACTACGATGCCACCCACGGAACCGCATACGCCACCTAATACGCGAATGAACTTTAGAAGAATATATATAGCTCCTGTGCACTCAGGTTTACCGCAGGTCATAGTATGTTGCCGTTAATTCATATCATAGAGGTAACCTAAAAATTTGGTTCATCAGCACATTTGTATATGTAAAAGCAGTCTGCTGAACTGCTATAAAGGCTCTGCTGCGTCATGTGACAGGTGGGATTATGCAGCAGATAGTGACTAAGCTACTCAGTGCGCTGTGAGACATTGTATGTCTGTGTACCTGGCACTAACGCTGTGTGTGACTATGTGACGCATCGATAGACTGTGTAACATAGCCCCCAAAGATAGGCTTATTTTGTTCATTCTTTCCCTCAGTTCATTTGTTTTTGTTTTGCCACATCTTTCGCGCCCTTTTGTCATTCCGCAGCCAGCCAGACACGTCCTCTAGTTAAGCTCCTTGTCCATCCTTTAGAGTTCTCTCTCTCTCTCTCTCTTCCGAAACCGCTACTTGAAAAACAAGTGTTCGTACACATTTTCTTTATCTTCTCTTGTTTTATCAACAGCTTTTCTTCCCTTACCCCATCGACCTGTGCAGCGTAGCCAATCAGACCAAAACTCTAGTTAACCTCTATGTGTTTCACCTCTTGTTGTTTCTCTCCTTCTATCTAGTTTTCGTCTAGATCTAGATCTCGTATAATGTAATCTTGGGTCGACCTAATGGTGTCAACAGTCTTGCAGGCATCGTTTATGCACGCCGCTACAAATTAACGAAACCGAAGCGGTAGTCAGCGCTGAGGTGGAATACTCTGATGTTATGAACTTTTATACGTGTCTTTTCTGCCATTACCAATTTCAGAAACAAATAATTTCATACTGTTATTTTTTCTTAAGCTTCTACTGCATGTGTGGCAACCGTAGAAAAAAACATTAAAAAGCGACCCCTACATTATCGTCCTCTCTATGGATGCTCTATAGGGCCCACGGACTCATTCACCTGCTCGTTAGAGGTTAATTATCACTGAACACATTACCGGACGCGAAAGCGGGCTCAGCCTGTTCGTAAATGAGGCCAGTAATGATGGCGGTTCCAGTTTGTTCTGTGAATATTAGACGGAACATAGTGAGAATTGTTCTTCTCGGACATACCGTAACTTTCGTACGTTTTTTTTTCTTTACTTTCGTGGACATGTATGAACATGAGAGACAGCCCCTTGCTTCCTTGCACCGTTGGTATGAAACGTAGTTAGTGCAGTAGTGGCTTGTGCATTTGCCCTAGTCAAACTATGCACGTTTCTTTTTTTTTTCATTCGAGACAAATGTGTTCGCGTAATGCGCCGTCTATCTCATAACATCGCCATAGCCGTAATTGCCTATAAACGCTACCAGGGAAGAGAGAAACATGATTAGGCGGGTATTTATACAGTCCATGCCCCACCTGCCCTAAGGCGCTGTTGCGGAGTTTGTCCTACCGACTTAATTTTCGGAAAGCCAGCAGTCACCGCTACATGTAAGCGGTTTCTTTTTCTTGTTTCTGAGTTACATGTGCACGTTTCATTTCTTCGTCGTATTTTGCTGGAGTGGTTTTCACTCCACAGCTCACTCCATATACCACTACAGCCACGTCCGCTCTCATTAACAATTTCGGACACACCTGGGTAAACTTATTGCCTCATTGGTCTCGTGGTAGTCCAACTCGTCATAAGTAATGACTGCTCTCTTATACTTGTTTCAATTTCTGAAGATTAGGTGCCTTTCTCATTCTTTAATGTTCAGCACACATGTCGTCTGCGGCTCCTGCAGCTGTGGAGTGAAAACCGGGCACCTCTTGTGTTTTTCTAGGTCGACCACCATCTTATTAAGAATGTACTAAACCGAATGAATTCTAGATGGCATGAGAGATAAGGATTGTCAGACTACACAGTACGGTGAGTGGCTGGCTCAGAAAGCAATGCCGGAATCAAGAAACCTCCGCAATCATTCGGCCACAACGATAGGCTGTACGCGGAATCAAGGCACTCAGGTGCTCGCGCATAGAAAGTGCGCTATCTATCTATCTATCTATCTATCTATCTATCTATCTATCTATCTATCTATATATATATATATATATATATATATATATATATATATATGTGTGTGTGTGTGTGTGTGTGTGTGTGTGTGTGTGTGTGCGTGTTCCTTTAAAGGGGCCCCGAACCACCCTTATAGTCCGCGGGTAGCATGCGCTGCTGTGCACATCTCAGAAAAGTTTTGCTGTCGTATGCAGTACGTGGGGCTCGCGACCGGATCGCGAAGTCTCCTTTCTCTGAAACACTCTCTTTTCAACAGAAGGCCCTGTCCTCACTCTCTTCCAGACGCACTTTTTCGTCATTCCTTTAGAAGGCTGCTATTGGCCAATAGTTGACATCGTTCAGAGACCTGGATTGGGAAGAATCGGGGATAAGAGTTAATGGAGAATACCTTAGTAACTTGCGATTCGCGGATGATATTGCCTTGCTTAGTAACTCAGGGGACCAATTGCAATGCATGCTCACTGATCTGGAGAGGCAAATCAGAAGGGTGGGTCTAAAAATTAATCTGCAGAAAGCTAAAGTAATGTTTAACAGTAGAACAGCAGTTTACGATAGGTAGTGAGGCACTGGAAGTGGTACGGGAATACATCTACTTAGGGCAGGTAGTGACCGCGGATCCGGATCATGAGAATGAAATAATCAGAAAAATAAGAATAGGGCTGGGGTGCGTTTGGCAGGCATTCTGAGATCATGAACAGCAGGTTGCCATTATCCCTCAAGAGAAAATTGCATAACAGCTTACCAGTACGCACGTATGGGGCAGAAACCTGGAGGCTTACGAAAAGGGTTCTACTTAAATTGAGGACGACGCAACGAGCTATGGAAAGAAGAATGATGGGTGTAACGTTAAGGGATAAGAAAAGAGCAAATTGGGTGAGAGAACAAACGCGAGTTAATGACATCTTAGTTGAAATCAGGAAAAAGAAATGGGCATGGGCAGGACATGTAATGAGGAAGGAAGATAACCGATGGTCATTAATGGTTACGGACTGGATTCCAAGAGAAGGGAAGAGTAGCAGAGGTGGCAGAAAGTTAGGTGGGTGGAGGAGATTAAGAAGTTTGCAAGGACGACATGGCCACAATTAGCACATGACCGGGGTAGTTGGAGAAGTATGGTAGAGCCCTTTGCCCTGCAGTGGGCGTAACCAGGCTGCTGCTGCTGCTGCTGCTGCTGCTGCTGCTGCTGCTGCTGCTGCTGTTGATGATGATGATGATGATGATGATGATGATGATGATGATGATGATGATGATGATGATGGTGGTGGTGGTGGTGGTGGTGGTGGTGGTGGTGGTGGTGGTGGTGGTGGTGGTGGTGGTGGTGGTGGTGGTGATGATGATGATGACGACGACGGCGACGACATGGAGCTGCGGTCGGCTACATGGCGTAGATGCCGCGGCCGCCGCTGGGTGACGCCACGATCGAGTACACTGGCTAAGCGCTCTGCGGCTCGCTGAGGACAACCTCGTTTGGCTTATGTTTAGCGCGTCGTAGGCACCAAAGGCAGAAGTCGCGGCGTCTACGTTAACATCTAAAATGAAATTTGAACTGCGCGCCACGGTCACACATAGAAGGCGGAGCGTTGTGGGCACGCCCCGCTGCACTGTAGCATTCACAGTGCAAGACACTCACGAAGGAACCGGAGCACAACGGAGGCCGTGTTTGATTTCCAGCAACTCTGCTGCTGCCGAACGCATTGAAGTACTTTTTGCGGCAAAGTATTCCTGAAATAGGCTATTTTCAGTTCAAATGTCTTTCTCCACTTGGACAAAAAGTTGTTTAGGGCCCCTTTAATGCAAAGCATTTCCCGAGTCCAGCCTCTTTAAGGCGGACCAGCATATCTCGCCGTTGTCTTGGGTCCATCCCGGTTATAGTGAAGCCTAAGATTATGTTCCACAGGGGCGATTGGGTACGTGAACTGGGCACAGTCGGTATTTGCCGCTGGGGTGAGTAGGTTTGTGCCACAGGTTATGTGCACTCAGTTTGTGCACTGGATATGTGCACTGGGCCCACTGGGTATGTGCCAAAGTGGTTTAGTTTGCTTTCATCGTATATCTTGCCGTTACAAACATTTTGTCTTACTTATCAGAAATATAAGCACTACAGTACATAACCTGCACATTAACCGTTCGGTACACAACATTTACGTTATTCATACAACCCTTCTCTACAAATAATGAATTCTTCGCATTACGTAGACGTCAATTATAGTTGAGTCTGCCATTTTATTCATCTCATTGTTCCTCTTCTGTGTGTGTGAGTTGGAAATCAGATACATTTATGTGTCAGCTCCCGACTGCTAATTTTTCTCTGATTCATTTGTATGGGTTGTATGTAATTTGATTAGTTCGTTCCAGGGAGGTTAATCATATATGACAATCTATTTTATGTTTGTGCTACGTGGATGCTCGGCTTGAGTGCTGCCATGGAAAGAACAGTTCTGATTTGTTACAGTTTTCTTAATTACGTCAGGGGCACAACAGTTTCACTCAAATGATTACTTGCGCTTAGGACAACAGAAGCCAAGGGAAGATGGTAGGGATTCATATTACTAAAAGGCATACCTTTTAAAAGCATGTATTCGTAGCGTTTACTCACTCAAAGAGGACGAATAAAATATTGCTGTCCCCGCTAATGCGCCAGTAATGTTCGTCTTGCACGCTACAACACACCTACTAACCCTAACTGCTCTCCAATGTTGCGTAACTAACTCAAGTGCGACAGTGCGCGCCATGGCACTGAAAGTGCGAGTTATGCCTTCCGAAACCCAATGGCGCAAGTACGTCTCTTCGACAGGGGCGGAAACTGCTTCACGTTCTAACGGTGGCGTGTAGGTCACGCCCAAATGGCCTACTTGAAACCAGCGACGCTTGAGGGACAGCCTCCACAAGGGCATCTCGTTCTGCCGTTCGAGCCCCATTATCGCTGCGGGGGTTAAGCCAAGCTTCGTCTGATCCTGCTGGCTGTCTCTGCAAAGGGCATGGGGGAGAGTATTGCGGCGAGAACGAAGCATGGATAGGAGGGCAGTTGTAACGAGGAACGGTTCTTTCGCTTTTTCTCTCTTTCTCTCTCTGCCTGTCCGGTGAGCTGTTTTCCTCTGAACAGGATTGATGCCAAAACTTTGGTCTGCCCCCGGGATTCGCCGTGAATAGCCCGAAGGGGAACGAGACAGCATAGCAAAAAAAAATAATAAAGAGGAAAGGGGAACGAAACCGTCCACTAATTGGGTTCGCGGCTGCGTCGCCCCTCGGGAGTGACTGTGCGCGTCTTTTCTTCCCGAGAAACAACGGAATATTTACTCGTTAGCTACAGAGAAACGACCCGGACGGGAGCCCTTGAGTCATTCGCTGCGGCGCTTTGGCTTTCCGTTAGCGGCCGGCCCATATCTCTTAGTCCAAGTGCGTGGACACGCGCTATCTACAATGAAGGGAGCATTTGGCCTGCAACGGCCGCGAAGTTATCTTTGTCGACTGGTGCATTTGCTTGCTGCAGGAGGTTTTGACCTCTGCGATCAATTTCGTGTTTAACTGCTATCATGAAGGTGTTTAATGTGGTACTACACCACCGGCTTAGCCCCATTTGAGCACTGTTTGACATTCGGTAGCTGTGACATTTAATATGCACCGACAAAACAGAGTACTTGCAGCGGTACTGATAGCAACCACATCGCGTTTTCTCGTTGATACTATTAGGATCAGCCGACACTGATGCACAGAAAATAGGAAAAAGATGGTAGTTTATTGCAGTTAGCTTAAAAATGGAGGGGCAAAATTAAAATAAAGAGTAGACGTCGCTAAGAAGAAGCAAAGTTTTCAATAACTTTGTTGCTTTGCCATGAAGAGCGGTAGCGTTTTGCCAGAATACGCGTATATGCCTTCATTAAACGGAAAATAGGGCGTGCAAAACATGTGCACAAGAGGAACGACTTGGACAGCACAAACGCTGGATATACTTCTTCTGCCATATGGGATTTGCTTGACTTAACTTCCTACCAACTTGCTCGTCTTCCTGTCGTTCTAAGATATCGGCTATCTGCGATTAACGAATGTCGTATCGGGCGGTAAGACAGTGCTGCTAATTAGTTTGCACTAAATGCACCTAGAGGGAAATGATTAAGGAGATGCAGCAGCAAGCTAAAACGATGGCCTTGAAAATTATTTAAATAAATTGTGACAACAACCAGTGAATGAAATGATAACAGAAATGAAAGTTAGCAGTGCCATCCTTCGAATAATATAATATCGATATATCCAGTTTAGTCAGTCAAAATAAATATAGAGAATTATGTAATTCTGGACTTTTCAGCGTCATATTATACAGTGTTTTGTTTATATTTTTAGTGAACTTACGTCTCTAGCAGTGCAACAATGATAAACTTTTTGTGCCCCATCACTGAAACTTAACTTTAGAGAACTCTCCGTGCAGTTATTGCTTCCTTTTTTTCGTGTAGTGTAAAACAGCTCGGAATGTACTTGACGAATCATCGCTTGGTCGCCATGCGCGGCTTCTTCCGGATAATGCCCTTCAGAAGCCCTTGTCATTCAATTGCCTTCTTTCTCTTCATTATGTAGCATCTACAGTTACTCTTTGCATTCTTATGCGTGTCAGAGCAAAGATACAAACCAGAGCAATTACATGCCCCGTACCTCTATAAACAATCTATATTTAAGAAAATAAATTAACTACATAGAGGCAAAACATGAAGACCAACAAGAAGCTCGAAAAGAAAAGAGAACCCGCACAAGGAGCGATGGGAGGGAAAATTATTGGCATCGTCCGAAAGGACAAAGCGATCGCAATTTGGGTTGAAAAACGAACACAACGAAAGCACATCGTACCTGAGATAAAACCGAAGACGGGAAACTCATCAGTGCACGTAGAAGAGGACAACCGGGGTAGTCTTTTCGATTGATTGGATCTGAACTAAGCAACGGTTAACGTCGTCCGGGGTGAAAAATGATCAAGCGCTAGAAGAAGTCAAGCAAATTGGGGTGTGTAGGATTGCGTAAAGCAGTGATTACTGTGGAACTTTCTCAAACAGTCATATTCCTGTAGTGTAAACGCAGTGCTACCCATATAGCGCCATTTCCCGAAAGATCTAGGAAGCTTCAGATTCGTTTAGTCGAGAAAGTGCGTTTCTAGCTGATTTGTAATTTAAAAAATCATTCTATTGTTAAGCTAAAGCGACAGCAAAAACGTAAAAAGAAGACGAGAAAGTGCGCTTGCGAAGTAAGATTCCCAACCCTGGTTCTGGTCAAGTAGCTGGCGGTTTTCTTTTAATCTGTGTCTTTTAAGTAATTGTTTTTGACCTCTTGTTTCAATATCAGTTAACCTTCCAGAGTAATTTCCTATTCCTTTGCAATGCCACTCTCATCGCCAGGCCAGGAGGCTTCCTCCTGGCCGGCTTCTGTTCCTAACTCTGATTTGCCGGTGGAGCTTTTCTTACGCAGTGGGACGAGCAGCGTACCTGTGGCTTTGGTTCCGAACGATGGTGGAGTGATTCGCATGATGAATCCCAAAGCAATTCAAACCGAACTCCGGATGACCTCGGCCAATTTTCAACAAATCACCGAGGTTCGACAGTTTGGCCGAGGGGGACATTCTTTGCTGCTCGTCAGACCAGGCTTGTGTTCAAGATTTACTGAAGGGCGATGTTTTTGCGACATATCCGGTGAGCATTTTCATTCCTTATCACGTTGCATGTACCAAAAGCCTAGTGCGCGGTGTCGACATAAGTCTATGTCCGGCAGAAATTTTGGAAATGTTTTCCGCGGCAGGCGTGCTTTCTGCGTATAGTTGCAGCCGTGTCCTTGATAATAAGCGCATGCCCACAAAACAGTCAAAGCTACTTTTGCTGGAATGAACTCCATAAAAGGCTGCAGGTCTAACACACGATGTCGAATTTATGGAGAAGGCCATTATTCAAATGACTGTTCTTCCCGAAATGAGTCCTGCTGCCTTTGCAGTGGTCCCCACCCCGCAGATGAACTTAATTGCCCAGCAAGGTCAAAAGAAGTGCAAATCCTCGAAATAATTAATAGATGTCGATGCTCTCATCATTAGGCCAGTGGAAAAATTCAGTGCGAGACTCAAGGATATGCAGGTATAACGGCCTGTCAAACACTGCGTATGGAAAACTCAATCTCTGAGGCTGTGGCAGCTTCCGTAGAAAAGGCGTTGGAGAAAGCAATGGAGCGTATCATGACAAATCTCACCAACTCCCTTGTTCAGGTGCTGTCCTCACAACTAACTCCGTGGCTTCAACTAACTAATAAAGCCAATATTGAGGATCCGGTGTCGGGTCTACCATGGAGTCCACCTATTGAAATATTGACCGCGCAGCCATTCACAAATAACGATTCAACAAAGCCGTCAACTTCTGAGAAAGTCGACCAAATCTGTCTCTCCGACACAGATGGGATGGAAAATCAAGATGTAGATATGAACCCCCGATCTCTTAAACGGACAAGGTCACCAACAGAGAAAAAATCTAGCTCTCCCACCAACTCCAAGGCAAAAAGCACGTTAGAGAGATTCCGACTAAGAAGAACTTCTTGAAAGAGAACGTTTTAGAACAAGCAGTCTCTGCTGCTCGAATTTATTCACCATAAGAACTTTAACAGTAATTCCGTGGAACTGTCGTTCCATACATTCGGCTGCAACAAATTTATTATATCTTATTTGTATATATTCTCCAGATATGATCATCATCAAATATCTGTCATAGAGCTACTATAGCATACCAGATAATGTCCCCAGACTATGAAATCTTAGCACTGGATATAATACTACCTAGTTGCACACCTTTTTCTATAATTCACACGTACTTTCGCGCTGGAGTGCAAGATACCCGCTATCTAGATAACTCTATTGCTCGCAGTCAGAAGAACATCATACTAGTGGGATAGTTTAATTATCATCATGTATCGTGGGGTTTCCGAACGGACACTTGTGGCAAACGCTTGTGGGGTCGGCTCTTAACGAATCATATCTCTTGCCTAAATTCGAGGGCACATACTTGCGTTCGGCGTCAGTCGCGATCTGCCCTAAATTTTACGTTTGCTACCTTGAGCATGACTGTCACTTCCAGGAAGACTGTAGATTCTAGAACTAACAGTGATCACCTTCCTATAAGTTTTGAACTGCTTACCCCGTTAATTAGTTTAGATAATAATATGTGCACGTTTGTTAACTACGAAAAATTAAAAATGCTTTAAAATCAGCTTTGCAAGCCCAGGAGGGCATGGAGAAGGATATTAAAGCAATGAGCCTATGTTCAATTCTAAAACCATCATGAAAAAAGCTCAATTTGCTGTGCAATCTACTATTGGTGGATCATATTGTCTCTGGTGGAATTCTGACTGCGAGCGAGATTTTAGACGTAGGAAAGCTGCGTGGAAAAGCTTTTATACAACCAATCTCCTGCTAATTGGGCTGCTTATACACATATAGCTACCACAATTAAACGAACAGTCTCAAAAGCTAAGGAGGATTATGATTCCAGGCAATACACATACCTTTCGAAGTCTAGCAATAAAAACGCCCTGTTTGAATTTCTTCGATCTCGCAAAGCTCTACCGGCGCCCGTGAACGTCGAATTTGTCGTTCTATCAACAAAGCAATTGTCAGAATCACTTGAGAAAATTTCTCAAGGACTTGCGCGACGTTTCACACATAAATGGCCGATAGGACTAAAGAAACCTCCCTTGGTAGACGACTTTGTAACAGTAACAGCGACAGAGCTTGAAGGCATTATTAGTTCGTTACCGGCGTCAGCCCCCGGTTCATAAGAAATTACAACAAGAATGCTAAAAGTCTTATTTGATTATGCGCCTCAGGGCCTTCCAAACATAATAAATTTCTCTCACAAGAATTAATGGGTTCCAAGAGAGTGGAGAGTAGCTAAAATTATTCCACTATTAAAGAAAAAATAATCTGGACTTGACTTAGAATACATAATACGAATTACTCTTACCTCAAATGTCGTCAAATTAATAGAAAGAATTTTTCATGGCCGTATAACAAAACTTATGCAGGATGATACCCTTCTAAGTCCTTGTCAAGTTGGATTTCGTCCGGGCCACTCCATATGGTGCGCCCATGTGGATTTAGAGAGCCGCATTAAACTTGCTCGCGCAAACGAGAGTACGCAGCTTTGGTGACGCTAGATGTATCGAAAGCATACGACTCTGTTGAACATTGTATTCTATTCGATAAGCTTCAGCCTACACATTTCCCAAAATATATGACCGCTTGGATCTATGAATTTATAAGAGATAGAGAGTTTTAATGTTACCAACACGGTATTTCTACGTCTAAACGCAAGCAGACAACAGGTGTACCACCCGGTTCCGTTATTTCCGGTATATTATTTAACATTTTGCTAAGCACAATTCCTTTGTCTCCAGAAGTACATGTTTATGTTTATGCGGACGATATCGCATTTTTTTATATCCGAAAATCATACACAGTCACTACAACAGTCGTTGCAAAATTACTTAGGAATGCTGGAGACATGGTTAGAGGGGTTATTTATGTCATTAAATATTATCAAAAGTACGGTCTTAGTATTCTCATTAACTGCACAGGTACATATAGCTTTACAATACCGACATGAAATCATTCCTCAAGTTGACGAAGTCAAGTACCTTGGTGTTATTTACAATGGCAAACTCACCTGGCGCAGGCAGATTGAACATATTAAAACAAAGGCAGAACGAGCCGTAGCTATACTCAACCGGCTCAGCCACGGCCACTCTGGACTACGCAGGGACACCTTGCTAATGATTTATAAAATGTATGTTCGACCCATATTAGAATTCGGCTGTGCGATATTTCCCGGGGGCGCCGCCTACAAAACCTCTCAAACATTTAGAAAGAGAAGCTGTACGGTCATGCCTCGGGCTACCTAGCTTTGTTGCCAACACTATATCAGGAAGCTCATATACCCACCCTAGATTGCAGATTCCGCATGCTTAAGTTTCAGTCATTTTTAAATATTTATGACATTTTAAGAAGACGCACGCAATATCCATTTATCACTGAACCGTCTGAGTTTTTCCAAGTATCCTGGTCGAGATTCCACCGTCCTCAGTTAATATTTGTGCAAGCACAGTTACAAAAATTGGATGTGTCCATACACCAAGTTTGCCATTCAAATGATGTCTTACCAGACCTCAAAGTCAAGTTCGAGGACATATTTCTAAATCATGCTAAACTATTACCAAGGCGAGATTTAATAAATAACTTACACGGCCACCCACACCAGCTAACCACTGACAATGTAATAGCTACTGATGCTTCTGTGTTCAATGAGAAGGCAGGAGTGGGGATCTTCTCTGAATCTCTTCAATGGTCTTACTCCCTTCGCCTTCCCGACTTCACACCTATATTTCAAGCAGAATTATTAACGATTATATTAGAATTACGAAAACTCCCCCAAAATGACCCATTAGCTGTTATTGCGGCCGACTCGCTATCTGTATGTACATCACTAAGGGCATCTTTAAATTCAAGAATTCAAAGAACATTTCGTTCGATGGTATCTCCGTACTTATGAAAAGTATGTTTCCTTTGGGTACCGGGACATCATGGGTTGCACTTAAATGAAATGACTGATTCACTCGCGCGAGCATCCCTCAACGGCCCTATCCCATCTGTTTTGCTGACAGCAGCTTATGTCACCGCGGCTAGGTACAGAAATTTCTCAAAACTCTGCAATATCCATGCTAACACCGTCTTCTGAATTTCACCATCTTGGCTTCCCACGGAATAATAATTGGTGTCCTTCAAGGCAATTGGAGGGGGGGGATGCAAATGAGAGAAAGGCAGGGAGGTTAACCAGACTTAAAACCTCCGGTTTGCTACCCTGCACTAGGGGAAGGGAAAGGGGAAGTAAAGACGGAAAGAAGAGCGTGACAAAAATAAAAGCGTGAGAAAAAAAATATGAAAAGGGATGAAATGGGGTCCTTATAGTCTTTCTAATAGGCCACTGTCACGTAGAAAAGTCAACAAAGCCTTGACCGACTTTTGCTGCGACGACAGTTCACGTCGGCATTCCAAAACTGACTGTTCTGAAAGTGGCCTGTCGTCAAGGCGTGCCAACGTGGTCGCTAGTGACAGCCAGTGCGCGCTGTATTGAGGACAGTGGCAGAGCACGTGTTCGATGGTCTCCTCGCCGCCGCAGTGTCTGCAAGCCGCGCTGTCGTCCATACCGACTCGGAAGGCGAAGGATCTTGTGTAGGCGACACCAAGCCACAGTCGGCAAAGTACTGCTGTTTCTAGTCGAGAGAGTCCAGATGGGGGTCGAAGTCGAAGGGATGGGTCCAGTCGGTGTGGACGTGTATGCTGTAAGCTTGGTGTGTTCCATAAAGTTTTGATGGATTCATTTGCAAGCACACGAATTTTCGTTGCAGCGTCTGTTCTTGAGAATGGAATGGAGTCTTGGAAGCCCTCCTCATGTGCAGATCGTGCTGCTGCGTCGGCAAGTTCATTGCCCATTATGCCACAGTGGCTTGGAATCCACTGCAACGTGATGTCGTGTCCTTGCTCGACGAGGTGGTGAAGCAGCAGTCTGATTTCTAGAACTAGTTGTTCGTGGGGTCCTCGGCGTAAGGCAGAAACCAAACAATGAAGTGCAGCCTTGGAGTCAGTGAACACGCTCCATTTCTTGGGTAGTTCTTCAGAAATTACACGAAGTGCGCAACGAATAGCAGCAAGCTCCGCGGCAGTCGATGTAGTCTGGTGAGAGAGTCGAATCTTTATGGTGGAAGGTTTTGCAGGAAAGATCACCGATCCTGCAGACCCATTCACCGTGGTTGAAGCGTCAGTATACAGATGATGATGATCGTTGTACGTCTCGTACAGCAAGAGCAGTGAAAGCTGCTTGAGTGCTGGAGACGAGAGTTGGGCTTTTGTTCGTATGCCTGGTACGACAAGTCGAACCTTTGCTTGAGCCAAGCACCATGGTGGAAACGGAACTCTCGCTGGAGCTGTATAACCTGATGGAAGGTACGCACGATAGGGCAGGACAGTTTCACAAAAGGAAGCACGTGGTCGATCCTCTGGCAGTGAGCCTAGATGATGGGCAGGGGCTCGAGCAAGGTGTCTTACGTGTGCTCTGAGTGCTTCCATGACTATATGGGTCTTGGCTGGGAAATCGTGTGCAATCGCAATGGTTTCAGCCGTTGAGGAACACCGCGGCAAGCCAAGACACACTCTTAGCGCCTGGGCCTGGACGCTTTCGAGTGTACGGATATTACTTCTGCAGGTGTTGGTCAGCACAGGCAAGCTGTATCGCAAATACCCAAGAAAGAGCGTCCTGTACAGTTGCATCATTGCATGTACTGAAGTACCCCAGACATTTCCTCCAAGAAACTTAAACACATTAGAGATATCCGTCAGGCGCTTCTTTAGGTAGGCCACATGAGGACTCCAGCAGAGGTCGCGATCAATGATTACTCCTAAGAATCGGTGCGTCCTGACATAAGGAATGTTTTGACCGTCGATAGAGACATCGTATGATCTCATTGGCTTCCAGCTAAACGCGACCAATGCGCATTTTTCTGGCGAGATCTTGAGGCCTTGTTCATTTAAGTAGGCCGATGTTGACGTGGCAGCTTTTTGAAGCCTGGCGCGTACTTGCGGCCGTGTCACACCAGATGCCCACACGCAGATGTCATCGGCATACATTGAAATTTTAACTGTGTTCGGAAGTCGTTCCACGAGACCAATGAGTACAAGGTTGAAAAGCGTTGGACTCAAGACACCACCTTGTGGAGCTCCATGGTGCGTATAATATTCCGAGGTTGGGCCAGCTTCAGTGTTAGGAAATAGAGACCGCCTATGTAAATAACTGCGAGTCCAACGATATAATGGACCGCCTAGGCCCACCGATTCCAATGCTTCAAGTATGGCGTCATGAAGAACGTTGTCGTAGGCTCCCTTTATATCTAAGAACATTGCGACAGATAATCTCTTACACGTCTTTTGGTGTTGAACATAGGTTACCAGATCGATAACGTTGTCGATAGAACATCGGTGACGTCGAAAACCAGCCATGGCGTCCGGGTAGATTTCGTAATGTTCAAGATACCACTCAAGTCTGGCGAGGATCATTCGCTCCATTACCTTCCCAACGCAACTTGCCAGCGCAATCGGTCGGTATGAAGTAATCTCTAAGGGAGACTTGCCAGGCTTAAGAAGCGGTACCAGGCGGCTGAGCTTCCAATCTTGAGGAACTTTGCCCTCTTGCCAGGACTGGTTATAGATATGAAGGAGTGCACTTCGTGCCCGTTCACCAAGTTGACATAGCATGTGGTAAGATATGTCATCCGGACCAGGCGACGACGACCGATTACAGAAGGCGAGCGCCGCGTCAAGCTCTTGCGTCGTGAAAGGCAGATCCATGCGTGAATCGCGTGAATCTGGAATACGGTTCAATGTAAGCGAACCTGTGCGAGTTGGCTGGCCCGCAATCATAGCACAGAAGTCTTCCGCCACATCAATGTCTTGTCGGCGCTGGAATAGTGCTAGGGCCTTAAACGGGAAACGCTGTTCCGGAACAGAACGTAGACCTCGCACAGTTCTCGATATTTGAGATAGCGGTTTGCGGGGATCTAGCGACGCACAAAATTTCGACCAACGCTGAGCCTCTAGTTTATCCATGCGCCGTTGTATCTTCTTTTGCATTCGCCTGGCTGTTCTGAGATCCTGAATTGACTTAGTGCGTCGATATCTCCTTTCGGCACGACGGCGAATCGCACGAAGCCGCTCCAATTCCAGGTCGAATTCAGAATACCTTGGAGAACACGTAAGTGTGCGCGTGGCCGTCTGTGCCGTTTTCTTAATAGCTTGTTGAAGTCCACAAGAGAGGCCTTTGTGACAAGCGTCCTCAATCTGGGATTTAAAGACAGACCAATCTATTCTTCGTATCGTGGTGAACGTATACGTGTTAGACATTCCCTTGATCTTGAGGTAGGTGGGGATGTGGTCACTTCCGTGCGTTTCAATGTCCAAAAACCACTTAACATGTGTGGCGAGGCGGTGGGAGACGAAAGTCAAATCGAGGCAGCTGCTGTATGTTACTCCCCGCAGAAATGTTGGACTCGCGTCATTCAGCAGGTAGAGACCATTGTTGGAAGCTAAGGAAGCTAGTCGTCTTCCCGTCGCGTTAACCTTTGAGCTTCCCCAAATGGTATGGTGAGCGTTGAAATCCCCAGTGATAATCCATGGACCAGGTTGTGTTTTCAAGATGTCTTCTAGTCTTTTGGTGTCAAATCGACTTGATGGAGACAGATACACCCCCAAGAGTGCAAAGGTGACTTTCCTATTTTTAACAGTCATGCACACATACTGATTGTCGTCATGATGTTGCACCGGTTGGACGACGTAAGTGAGTTCACGGCGAATGAACACGACCACCTTGCTACTTTTGATGTCGCTCGATGAGAATATTGTCTCGTAGCCGGATAGTCTCATTGGATGGGATAATCTTGGTTCACAGATGACAATGATTGGAAAGCGGTTAGTGAGAACAAATTGACGAAAATCGGCGATGCGAGATCTTAGACCTCTCGCGTTCCACTGAAGGATCGACGCTTCTCTGACCTCCTTACGAAATGACTTGTGATTGTCAGTCATGGCTTCACTCAAGGCTTGCTAGGACGGGGCTCAGCGCGTCGAGCACTTGTAGTCCACTACGAGCAGATGGAGTGTCAATGCTTGTCAACATGGCCCTGATGACATTCACAATGGATCGCAGCACCGGGATCATTTGGAAGTCGACTGTTGAAGCCTCACCGACAGAAGCGGGCTTCGGTGGGATGATCAAGCGTGTAGGCTCCTTAGAAGGCTGAGAGATTGCAAGCGCCGGCCACTCCTCCACGGGGGCAGCAGTTCCCCTCTGAGGCCTCCTTGTGCTCTCGGGCGTTCCATATGAAGATGATGACGTTGGCGCAAGCGGCGCACGAGCGCCACCCTGTCTTGAGCGTTTCCGTCGATGACGACGTCGACGCCGGATCTTTTCTGAGGCTTCTCTATGGGTTGAGTTATCCCTCACCATTTGCTTCAGAACTTCGAACTCTTTTTTGATTCTTGGGCATTCTTTAGACGTCGCTTCATGGGTGCCTTCACAGGTGCCACACCTTAAGTTTGTGGCACGGCAGACATCTACCGTGTGTGACTCCGCGCACCGGGGGCATATTGGGGAGTTTGTGCAGGCGCCCTTAACATGTCCGATCTTAAAGCACTTGTGGCATTGAAGCGGCTTTGGGATAAACCGTCGTACGACATGTCGGAAGTGACCGACCTTTACGTGCGAAGGGATGGAATCCCCCTTGAACACAATCTTCACACAACGGCTGTTGCCAAGTCGGCATACGTGCGTGATGACCATTCCTTCGTATGCCGGTTTGATCAGAATTGGCAGGTCCGAGTTCGAAATAGCCAAGTCAACATCGTAGATCACACCTGCAGTGCAGGCCCCATCCATAGGTATGACCGATCGTACTTTTATGTTGCCCAAATCTGTTATCTGTCGTAGCGTCTCCAGCGTGGTTCCACGGGTTGTGTCGACAGCTAGAACATTCTTTCGTGTGTTCAGCCGGACTTCCTTGATTTCGTTTGGCGCCTTTCCCTCAAGAAAAACAGAGAGAGCTTGCCTGTTCAATACTCGAAGGTTGACAGAAGAATCCACTGGCATGAAGAGGATGGTGTGCGGCCAGCGTTCACTACCTGCCTGCATGGTTGACGTACTCGCTGGTGACGACGCCTTGATAAGCCTCCTTTTAGCCCTTCGGCTCCTCACCGACACGAAGCTGTCATCAGATGAGTCCTCACCTGTGATTGGCAATTGGAAGTTTCCTTTACACAATTGAGATGTCGTGTACCTCCTCTAAATTTTTACTTACACACGTCTCGTCTCGCAATGTCCCCTCTATGTTCTTTTTGCAGGGCACCTGAAACTATGGAAAATTATTTTCCCTCGTGCCGCCACTTTCTAAGGCAAAGAAAAGTATTAGAATACTCATTTACCAAACTTGGGCTATCGCTAACCTCGCCAACCATTCTTTCCTTTGGGGCGACTTCACTGGGATCCAGCCACAGGGGTGCTTTTCTTGCTGTTTACAATTCTATTAGAGAGACAAAAAGAGTACCTTGCTGAATTCCTCAAAAATTATCAATAATTTCTATTATTTCATTTCATTACGTTAACTTATTTTATCAAAATTCTTAACACTATTTCATTACACTTTTAAATTACAGTTCTCTCATCCCACGCTTCACTATTCAAATATAGTTTCGCCTTACTTCTAAGCATACGGAAAACCGCCTGCTTCTTGGCCAATCGCCCATAGTGTACGCGCCACTATTGAGGATACAAGACAAGACAAGACATGTCCCCTTTGTCGTATACGACACATTCGTATGACGTCAATCGTAGCTGATCTTGGACCGGCCCCGGGACGCCAACACACGGAGCTTAGCTATGCGGCGTGCTTCCTCAGCGCGGCCAGAGTGTGTGGGCAATAAAAGAGTTCGCGTGAGTACACCGGGGCTTCCATCGTCACTGATCGCCTAAGAGATGTGACACATTCGATTGCTCGTCTCGTGCCTATTGGCAAGCGTTCTAAGAGGACGTAGCTTCTTCATGTCCCCCGCCTGGACCGCTGTCATCCCCATGACTCTGAGTGCACGTAACAGTTACACGCCCAGCGGGCCTCGTCTTTTAAGGAAGGAGTGTTACGCTAAAGCGAAAGCAAGGACGGAAGAAGAGCACGAAGCTCGCTTGTCTTTTTGCTCGGTGTCGGCGTAGCAACCCTTCTGCCCTTTTCATCTATTCATGTTTAAATAAATGCACCCCATCGTAATATGGATTTTTGCTCATTCAAGACATTATAAAAAACGTTTCACTCGATCTTTTAAATAATTTTTGCGGAATGCTCGCGGGAGAAACTACCGAGCTTATTTGCACAACCCGTGTTTGATAATGTGCACGTTGGGATAAAATATGTAAACATACGACGCTTTCGGCCAAGTTAGGTTTGTAGGACATGAACTTCGGTACAAGCAATCAAAACACAATTTGCTGGCGACGAAAACATATGTAAATCTTAATATACAGGGTGTCCCAGCCAACTTTAGCCAGAGTTCGAAAATATGTGAATGCCACGTAATTCGACAGAAGCGAAGGTAATGTTGTTTGCGTCTCTTGGAGATACTAAAATTAATCTTAATTAATTAATCAACATCACAAATATTATAATTCGGTGAAAAGTGTCAATGACAAAATTTTAATGTCTACATAAAAGTGTTTTTCCAAGCGTGAAAGAAGCCCGCGAATACACGCAAAGTGCATCGAGCGGCCAGTCGGGCGGCAATTTTGCGTGCATTTGCGGGATTCTTTCACGCTCGGCAGAACACTTCATAGCACGCACTGAGCAAAAGAAAGCTGTATCGGGGGTTTTTCATGTCGCTCTAGAATATTGTCATTGACACTTCTCACCGAATTATATTATTTGAAAATTTGATTAAAAAATTAAGGTTAATTATTTAATCAGGCACAATGAAAAAAAAATTAATAGAGTATCTCCAAGCGACGGCAAACAACATTACCTTGGTTCTGTTCAACTACGTGGCATTCGCATATTCTTAAATGGTGGCTAAAGTTAGCTGGGAGGCCCTGTACGCACATCGTGCACGTTAACTTGTAGTATGTGTGCCGTGTTTATTACAAAAGTTATTAATTGGCTTATTGAATTATGCCTTCAACCAACATGTCATCGTAATTTTCTCCACCAATTTACAGCGAGATAATAAAATGACCAACGTCTATGTCATTTTAAATGTTTCTTTAGCGCAATCTTTGCGAAAGCTCTTTGTAAACCTGTATATAATGTCGAACATAGTTTCATTATTCGACGCTTTTGCCAGTGCTTCAACGATTAACAACTTGCTTTTACATTGAGACGTTTTCTCTGAAGTAGAACAATGCCAAAATGTCTTAGTCGTCTTTTGTCATCATGATCATCAGCCTGGCTACGCCCACTGCAGGGAAAGGCTTATCCCACACTTCCCTAACTACCCCCGTCATGTGCCAATTTTGGCCATGTTGTCCCTGCAAAGTTCTTAATCTCATCCGCCCATCTAACCTTGTGCCGCCCCCTGCAACGCTTCCATTCTCTTGAAATCCGCCCGTAACCCTTAATGGCCATCGGTTATCTTCCTTCCTCATTACATGTCCTGTCCATGCCCATTTCTTTTTGCTGATTTCAAGTAAGATGTCATTAACTCGCGTTTGTTCCCTCCCCAAATCGGATCTGTTCTTATCCCCCCCCCTTAACGTTACACCCATCATTCTTCTTTCCATAGCTCGTTGCGTCGTCATCAATTTAGGTAGAACCCTTTTCGTAAGCCCCCAGTTTTCTGCGCCGTAGGTGAGTGCTGGTAAGACACAGCTGTTATACACATCTTTCTTGGGGGATAATGGCAACCTGCTGTTCATGATCTGAGAATGCCTGCCAAACGCCCCCCAGCCCATTTTTGCTCTTCTGATTATTTCAGCCTCATGATCCGGATCCGCGATCACTACCTGCACTAAGTAGATGTATTCCCTTACCACTTCCAATGCCTCGCTACCTATCGTAAACTGCTGCTGTCTTCCGAGACTGTTAAACATTACTTTAGTTTCCTGAAGATTAATTTTTACACCCACCCTTCAGCTTTCCCTCTGCAGGTCAGTGAGCATGCATTGCAATTAGTCCCCTGAATTACAAAGCAAGGCAATATCATCAGCGAATCGCGAGTTACTAAGGTATTCTCCACTAACTCTTATCCCCAATTCTTCCAAATCCATATCTCTGAAAACCTCCTGTAAACACGCCATGGATAGCATTGGAGAGATCGTATCGCCCTGCCTGACGCCTTTCTTTATTGGGATTTTGTTGCTTTCTTTATGAAGGACTACGGTGGCTGTGGAGCCGCTATAGATATCTTTCAGTATCTTTACATGCGGCTCGTCTACACCTTGATTCCGCAATGCCTCCATGACTGCTGTGGTTTCGATTGAATCAAACGCTTTCTCGTAAACAACGAAAGCTATATATAAGGGTTGGTTATATTCCGCACATTTCACAATCACCGTATTGATAGTGCAAATATAGTCCATTGTTGAGTACCCTTTACAAAATCCTGCCTGGTCCTCTGCTTGGCAGAAGTCTAAGGTGTTCTAGATTCTATTTGCGATTACCTTGGTAAATACTTTGTAGGCATCGGACAGTAAGCTGACTGGGCTATAATTTTTCAAGTCTTTGGCGTCCCCTTTCATATGGATTAAGAGTATGTTAACGTTCTTCCAAGATTCTGGTACGCTCGAGGTCATGAGGCATTGCGTATATAAGATGTCCAGTTTTTCTAGAATAATCTGCCTACCATCCGTGAACACATCTTCTGTTGCCTGATCCTCCCCAGCTGCCTTCCCCCTTTGCGTAGCTCCTAAGGCTTTCTTTACTTCTTCTGGCGTTACCTGTGGGATTTCGAATTCCTCTAGGCTATTCTCTCTTCCACTATCGTCGTGGGTGCCACTGGTACTGTATAAATCTCTATAGAACTCCTCAGCCACTTGAACTATCTTATTCATATTAGTAATGATATTGCCGGCTTTGTCTTTTAACGCATACATCTGATTCCTGCCTATTCCTAGTTTCTTCTTGACTACGTTTAGTCTTCCTCCGTTCCTGAGAGCAGGTTCAATTCTTTCCATATTATACTTCCTTATGTCAGCTGTCTTACGCTTGTTGATTAACTTGGAAAGTTCTGCCACATCTATTCTAGCTGTAGGATTAGAGGCTTTCATACATTGGCGTTTCTTAATCAGATTCTTGGCTCATTGGCTATAATTGACCAGATCATTGGCTATCAGATCCGATAGCTTACCGGTATCCTGTCTAACGAATTTACCGTCGGCTTCTATTGCACACTCCTTAATGATGCCCATAAGATTGTCGTTCATTGCTTCACTAAGGTCCTAAGGTCCTCTTCACTAAGGTCCTCTTCCTGAGTTAAAGCCGAATACTTGTTCTGTAGCTTGATCCGGAATTCCTCTATTTTCCCTCTTACCGCTAACTTATTGATCGGCTCCTTATGCAACAGTTTCTTCCGTTCTCTCCTGAAGTCTAGGCTAATTCGATATCTTACCATCCCATGGTCGCTGCAGCGCACCTTGCCGAGCACGTCCCCACTCGTATGACGCCAGGGTTAGCGCAGAGTACGAAGTCAATTTCATTTCTAGTATCGCCCTTCGGGCTCCTCCAAGTACACGTTCGTTTACCCCGCTTGCGGAAGAAGGTATTCATTATCCGCAAATTATTCCGTTGTGCAAACTCTAATAATAACTCTCCCCTGCTATTCCTATAACCTATGCCATACTACCCCATTGACTTGTCGCCAGCCTGCTTCTTGTCTACCCTGGCATTGAAGTCGCCCATCAGTAAGGTGTATTTTATTTGGCTTTACCCATCGCCGATTCCAGGTCTTCAAAGAAGCTTTCGACTTTCTGGCCATCATGACTGGATGTACGCGTGTAGACCTGTACGAACTTCGATTTGTACCTCTTATTGAGTTTCACAACAAGACCTGCCACCCTCTTGTAAACGCTATAGAATTCCTTTATGTTACCAGATATATCCTTATTAATCAGGAATCCAGCTGCTAGCTCTCGTCTATTCGCTAAGCCACGATTGCACAGGACGTGCGCGCTTTTTAGCACTGTATATGCTTGATTGGTCCTCCTAATATCACTAAGCCCTATTATATCCAATTTAATGCCCGCTAATTCCTCCAATAGCACTGCTAGACTCGCCTCACTAGATAACGTTCTAGCGTTAAACGTTGTCAGGTTCACATTCTAATGGCGGCCTTTCGGATACAGAGATTCTTGGCACCTTCTGCTGCGTCACAGGTCCGACCACCGCCGTGGTCAGTTGCTTCGCAGCTGCTGGGAACTGAGGGCCGGGGTTTTGATTGTTGTATTCCGTATTTTTGTGACTGCATTTAACTATTTTGATGTATTCCAGCGTTCACTTGATTTTAGTTATTGTTATATTGTGCTGTCGTAAATTGCGCACACGCTGTTTGATTGCTTTTGCCTTGTAAAGCGTTTTGGGACACGCCAAGCTACCTATGTAACTTTTAGGCCAAAATGATAACCCATCGTGGGTACTAGAAAATAAATTTGATTTGATTAGAAAAGTAGTCGTAACACTTCATACTTAATTAGGTTGTCATAATAGTGAGAATGATATTTCTTATGACAGGCTTTCGGCACACCTTTTTTTAACACTAAATATGCGAATTTACGACGCTTCGAGAAATAAATGTAATGGAACGTTATTGCGATATTTGAACAAAGCTGAATAAAAATAGATAACGGATTTCAGGGAAAAGATCCAACGAAGGTTCTTCATAGCTAATGCACTCGTATAACGACGTACAACAGTATTCACCAGGATGTTAACAATTATGTTTCAACGGCAGCCTTAAATTGTCGATGACTTCGTGCGTCCTCAAATCGGAAAGCCAACTCTTGTATGCAAGCATCCTTCCCTCACTATTATGAATGCTTGTTTCATCCCTACCCGAAGTGGCGACATAATGTAAGTGGCATTCACCTTCTCAGTATAAGCCCACATTTCTATTCCCCGTCTCATTTCAATGGAAGTAGATGCAAGATTGGACGTGTACTGGGTTTTGCGAGCGCAATGGCTTAAAGTCTGAGTTAGGGGTTTTAACGTCACAAAGCAGGTCATGAACAATAAAAGGCATCATTGGCTTAGGAATAAATTATACACCTGGAGTAGTTAACTGTGCATCCAAAGCACGGTACAGGAGCATTTATAATTGTTGTTATTCTGCTCCCATAGAAATGCGGTGGCAGCAGCCAATAATCAACCACCCGTGGTCAGGAGCTGACCAGAAAAGAGGGACGGCCACTAAACCGCCGGGGTAAAGCATCCCCATTACCAGAGTTAATCGCAAATCTCCCAATACGGGCTTTTCCCGCTGGTCGTGGGTGTTTAAATCAGCGTGCTAACTACTAATTGTCAGCGTGCTAACAACTTAGTCGATGCGCCTGTCACAATGAAAGCTTCAGAAAAACTTATCTGTATCGACGCGCATACGAAATCTGAAGTTATTTGTTTTGAAGGAAATAAGCAGACAGGGCGCAACACTAGTAATGGGATAACTGGTTTTATAAATAAAGGCTTCCTGCTTTTTAACTTGTCTTACGGACAGGATGTGGAAGTAACTGAAGTTTTTTTGTGCACATTTTTTTTTTTCAGTAGCCACAACTTGACTTGGCTGAATTGGTTCATCTTGATATCAAAGAGAAGCCACGCGAAGCAACGAGAACAACACAGTAAATAAGCAGAACTGGACCAGGACCCGAATTCATGAAAAGCTCTTAGGTGAGAATTCTTCGTAAGAACTTCCAGCCGATACTGATGCTGATGGTAACCATATTATTAAGGAAGGCGGCAAGCCGACGACAAGGAGCACTTACCAAATAAAATGTTTGTGAATACGACCCCACAGCTATGGAGCGCTGGTCTTATTTTGTTGTGTTATCCTCGTCAATGCTGCTCTACTTCACTCTTGACAGTTTCGATTATTAGGAAGCTGCACGCATTTAGATACGTGACGCCTGTCTCCATCGCATTTAACTTATTTACCTTATGGAGTTTTATGCGCGACAACCACGATCTGATTTTGAGGCATGCCGTAGTGGGGTGCTCCGGAAATTTGAATCAACTGGGCTCCCTTTAAGGTGCCCCTAAATCTAAGTACATCGGTGTTTTCGCATTTCGCCCCTATAGAAATGCTGGCGTCGTGGCCGGGATTCGATCCCGCAACCTCGTGCTTAGAAGCCCAACACCACAGACACTAAGCAACCACTGCGGTTTTCATTTAACTTGCACGCTACTATGTGCATAGAATCAAGCGCACCCGTTTTCTCAGCGTCGCACTGTCACCGCCCCACAATCAAACTATTGTTTCATTACCCACGCAGACGACCCAAATATGAATAACGGCTCCATGGCTCCTTTCCGCCTCAGATATTTAACTCGTATTATTGATGCCCTTTTGTCTGTGCCTGAAGAGCTACTAGAAATCTCGCTTTATATTATTACATTTGTTTATTCCGTCGTTAATTTACATATTTTGATCGTGACTTTGTTTTGCGATGTGTTAGTTCTGGGACGAAAACTTGAATAATGGGAACGCTCAGTTTCCCGAAAAAAAATAAAGAGAAAGCGCGAATAGCTGTAGCTGTATAATAAACTGGAGCTGTATAATAAAGGAAATAAAGAAAGCAGCTCCTGGCGTCATTTACGCGACATTACGCGATTTTTCTTCCAGCGAGCCTCGGCGTTAATATATTTTATCGATTTCCAGCAGCTCACCGTTGAAACGAAACTTGTTTTCCTCGCGCAGACGCGTCGCCTAAGTTTCCTCGTTTGCTAGTTTTGCTTCCGCGGAGGCACCAGCTGCATCACTGCTTGCCAACGCCCCCGCCTCGCACGGCGTCGTCGCCTTTAGCCGTGGCACAGCCATGATTGAGCTGCTGGCAACCTGCTGCGTCCGAGGCTGGAATGAGTTCGCGTGCAGTCTCCGCCGAGAGCGAGTGTGATCAATGCGACGCACGTGTCCCATCCCCGACGCCGTCGGCTGCTATAGTTAGCGCGTTTCCTGTGTACCGCGCCTCCTCTTCATCCGCCTACTCAACCACCTCTCTCTGAATACGACACTCCTCGTTCTCCTTTCATTCCTTAACACCAGAAGTGCTGCCGCTTGCCTGAACTCCATCGTCAAACGACACGCTCACCAGCAGGAGCACGCACGCGCGCGACGGCTGAACTCCAAACAGAAAAAAGAAAGAAACCTACGAACATCAGCCAGAAATGGGACGGCCTGGCTCTCCGTCAATACGGTCCCTCTCGAGTGAATAATGAAAAGACTCCATGCAACGGGACGCGCCAGAAAATGACTGTAAATCGACCCATAAGAAGCCCGGGAAATGCACAAGAAAACGAAAGCATGCATGCGGTGAAGATCTCAACGCAATGGAAGAGGATTGGCGGAAAGCGAAAGAAGAGACAATTGAGTCGAAGATTTATACGCAGAAGTGCCAAACACGAATAAAACGTGGAACAGAGGCAACGCCGAGGAAAATGATCGTAAGGCAGCGAGAATGCAAATGGCATTCGGACTTTATAGGTCAACGTACGGGCTGTAGTTATCGAGTGCGCGAGAGTGGTTGCTGATGCCTTTCATTGGTTGAACTTCTCCGAAGTAACCGGTCGTCTTTTGGCTTCCCGGAAGAAAGGGGTCGTTAAAACTCACGCGTCGGCCTTTCGACTGCGTTCGTGACTCGTTCAATGAGTCTCTGACGTGTGTTGCTTTTCAAATGCTTCTCAACGCTTCACGCTTCCAAGAAAACTGTACTCCTCCTTGAATTACTGTTAGTTCTGTCCATTTCACTGCGCTGCGAAAGTTATTTTTTGGGTGACAGTAAATTCAGCAGCTTCGTTTCGCGGTACATGTGCCAAAGAAGCAAGAATCATTGCGAGATCTAAAATAGGAGGAAGGAATACATGTGTTCATTCAGGAAGAGTTCAAGTGTTAAGATTTCAAAAACGGCGTCCTACGCACAGTTTATACTTGTGCATTCATGCACAGAAAAACCTGGTAGAGTTACGTAGAGGCAGTCCTCCATATATACATAAAGTGTTCGCGTATGTGCAAGAGCGCGTGTGCGCATTTTACATGAACTAGCACACCGAAAATGAATGTTAGCTTCAGCGTGGCCAAAAAGCGGCCTTTGTATGCACGCCTACCCAACATGTTTGTGTAGCTTACTAAAAGCTTTGATCAAAGGTATTCTGTCCCAAATGAAAGACCTAGCGAAAATGAGCACGCTTCCACGGCTATCTTCGTTTTACCGGCGATTCCAGCGTCTCTACAGTGGGCAGATAGGTGCGCTAACAGCATTTTCTGCCCCCTCCCCAACTCCTCTATGTATCGTGCGCTGAGTGGGCGGCAGAATGAGAGCAATAACGATATCAGCATCCATTTAGGTAGGAATCATATGACAAATGACGCGCTCAGACATGCAATTTACTACGTGGGTGGACCTAAAAGCCATCCTATCTTTACCCCCTTGTGAACACATCGAAACCAGTCTGGCGGCTGCTCGGTAGCCTGGATGGCCGCGCAGTAATGGAGGAAGGTAGACAGCAGCGCCGACTCTCTTGAAAACGAACCAGCGACGCGTCGCGCCTAGCATTTCTCCTCGCCTCCTCGCTTCCTCGTGCCTTTGTTGCGTGCTCTCTCCCATTTGTAGTTTGGCCAGCTGTAAGCGCTACCTTTAAGCGCTATATAACCGTACGGACAGCAAACGAAATAAATGCTAACAGTTCTCGAAGATAAAGGGTGCCCGTCTGCCTATCGGACCATGCCATTGTTGTCTATCTCGGCAGCCTTCTCAGCCAACTCTCCTCGTTAATCTGTAATTTAAAGCTGGTAAAAGGTGACATAATTCTATTACCGGCGTGTTAGATATCGTGTATTTACCGGTACTCCCAGAGAGCACAGAGAGCACACCGCGGGGTTGTTCCTCCACGCATCTTGCTGCCTTTTCCTCGTTTGTAGAGTTAGAAACACCAACCAACTAAATTGGCCGAGGTAGCTAAAGGAAAATATTGCTTTAACACGCACCAGAAATAAGGGTGAGCCTGGTAAAAGCCACATCAGGTGGGGCTCTGTGTTGCATGTCTTGACTGCAGAGGGTACCACTGCGTAGAGCGTGCGTCTGTTGCTGCACATATTCTGTAGGGTTCTTTTTCTAGTTTGCAAGGATCATCTTAGCGTTGTTCAGGCGTTCCGCAGCTGGTACTCCAGTTTTCTTAAAGTTTTGAGGAGTACTGGAGGCGTTCTTTTCTAATATCCCATGAGAATGTTTAGGCGTATCGAGATGTATTGGGTCTATAAGTGCTGTACGTGGTAGTTGACCTAAGGTCATCAAAAACTACCGAAGTTTTGCACTTATTAAAGACTCGTTTGCTCTACGCTAAGGCATAAGTTCTTAACCTAGAAGGGCAGCTTCTGTCTTTTCATATACAGTTCGGTCAGTGAGGAGGTAATGACTCTCAAAGGCCCAAGCTGCCGCTAATCCGGCCGCTGATTATTTTACTGCTCGGACGGTGAAAATGCGGATTCTCAATGAAGAGCTCGCCCCGATCTCCACTTTATAGGTGACTATTTTCGACTTACCTCCTTACTCGCTGGCGTACGGTGAACAAATATATATATTCGACGAAGATATACAAAGCAATATAACGCCTCTTGATAAGCTCTATTTTTATCGCGGAAACAAGAACAAAAGACAAGTACCATACACGTCGGCCAGCTACAAACCTAACGACTTCGTCAGATACTCAGAACTCTAAGACTACAAGAACGACATATAGTGACACCTTCTGTGTCACTCGGCATATTGTTTTATGAGATGTATCCTTATGAGCTATAAATAGCGCAGAAGGAAGTTCCTGAGAAACAGTCGACACAAAATACTAACCAACAAATGCATTTTATTCCTGAAACGAGGGCGCCAGTGGAGCGAACACGCTTCATATATTCCCTGTTTAGACCGATTAGACAAATAATAATGATAGCGCGCTGTAAATACAAAATGAGAAATAAAGAAGAAGCTTCCGGAAACTTCAAAGAACACATACGATGGGCTCGGTAAGTATTACAATGTATGAGCTATTAACTTTTTTGTTAGTTTAATTCTGGAGTTTTATGCACCAGAAACACGATCCGATTATGAGGCACGCCGCCGTGGGGTGCTCCGGATTCGATTCGACCAGCTGGGGTTTAACGTGCACGCAATGCAAGGCACGCAGGCGTTTCTGCATTTCACTCCCATTGAAATTCGGAACTTCTTTGCTAAGAAACGGCAACACACCATATTAACATCCTTAGGCCTCTCACTTCTTCTCAGTGTTTTTGTTACAAAATATGGTCTTCGCGGGATTTAAATTTCAAGCAAACATTCTTTTTATTATTTAACGGCCTGCGCTGTCTCCGGCCAAGAAATCCACTGCATCAGCGTGGGAGTGCGGGAAGAAATGGGAGTGTTGGAAACACCCAATTTCCTGTCACTAGAACGACTAGAACGCAAAAGGAAAAAGACAAAGACGTGTGTCATTCTAAGTTTTAAAACTAGACCAGCCTAGCACGCAGACGAGGAGCTGTTTCTTGAAAGTCAAGCACAAAGACAAAACAAAAAACGCAACTACGACAATACTCTTTCTCGATTTTTTTTTCCCAGAGCTTCCAAAAGAGAAGAAGGAAGAGACAGAGAAAAATTGGGGGAAAAACCGACAGAATGAGAGCGCAGGAAATAGAGCGTAAGGGACGCGCACTGAGGCATGGAATGGTCAATGGCTGTGGGCGTGCGAGCGCGCAAGATCGAACTCGAAAATGGGTGAAAACTCTTTGCCGCAGCGCCACTTGATTTGTGCGTGCCTGGCGTGGTCGGTGGCAAAATAGCGTGACCTCGGCGGCGTCAACCAATTCGGCGCTGGCAATGAGTTCGGAAATGGCTATAGGGAAGCGCCATGCCACAGCGGGAAATTGAAACGGGAAAATTGGGAACCTTCGAAAAATGTGGAGCCAAAAAAGAAAGGGAAAGGGAGTAAGCCAAAGGATGCTCCAGCGACTCACCGCACTTACAAGCAAAGACCCTCTGCTTGCAAAAAAGGTTGGATGTGATGCCGTTCCGCCGTGTAGATTTAGCCTGGACGCCCTATGAATGAGCGCCTGTTTAATGTTGCGAGTGCGTCTCACCTCCTATAAGAGTATCCGTATGAAAATGCGAACGTAAATCTAAGTGCTGCTATCTATATTCGTAAACGGTTCCATATTAACTTGTGCACACCTCTTACAGACCAAAGTAACTGGAACTGTTCCGCTTCATAGATTATCGGTTCTTTACACGCCCACTGAATCTTCGGCAAGTGCGAACGATTTTATGCGCATTGCCTAGCTTGCTGCTTATATTTCTAGAGGGCGTACATAAGTGACTTTTCCTCATTTTCAATGCCTGAAACAGCGTGTGTATGGTGTTTCTACGCTATCTGATTTATTGTGGCAGATATAAGGAGAGAACTTGCTTCATTTCGCTCAGGGAAGTAGTGGTAGCAAAGGGGGTAAAAAAGCTTGCGTAGCATCTCCCTATTTTCCTGAATAATTTAAAGGTTGTTACCGTCCTCCATGCGATTATATTGGAAGCACTGCTTATACTTCCCATATTTGCGGGCATCTCATTTCGCCCTTACCTTTTAGATTTTCGTTGCCCTGATACTCGATGCATAAGTATGCTGCTAGAATGACTTCACTCTGACGGTCCTCGCGAAATGCACCACAATGAGCCAAGTCATTTCAAACCGAAATCGTGCGTGTTTACCCGCGTCTTTCTTTCATAAGATTACCACGACGTTAAGCAGTGCTGTATATTTGCATCAGAAAGAATAAACGGAAGGGACGCGGCTATTTAGTGCTATGCCAGCCTGCCAGACTACTCCATATGGGAAGAATGTTAAACGATATTATTAGCACAGTACAGGTCACAGACACTAAACACGCGATAACAGGCAACGCACAAACTAATTAGAGCATCTCATTGAGACAACTGTCTCAATGTCTCTTAAGAAGCTTAGAGGTTGTGTGGGAAGCACACGCAGTGTGGAACGTAGTG
Organism: Dermacentor variabilis; assembly: GCF_050947875.1. Lineage (NCBI taxonomy): Eukaryota > Metazoa > Arthropoda > Arachnida > Ixodida > Ixodidae > Dermacentor > Dermacentor variabilis. The sequence continues at coordinate 36,656,234 of NC_134572.1, read as the reverse complement.
TGGAACGCACAGGCAACTCTAGTCTATGGGTCAAGCGCGTGTCGCAGCTTAAGGCATGAAAGTCTTCGATGTAAATTCTATACGGACATTATTAGCAGAAGCTTGATGTGGGCGAGTTGGTTCAACATACTTGAAGAAAAGCCTGCCCGTCGTACACGTTCTTTTAGTCCGCATCTTTTTAGGGCCCTTTTCTTTTCTTCAAGGGCATTATTAGGACGGTTCTTTTCAACGTGAATATTTGCATCGTATAGCCAATCACCGCTATTTGTTACTGCTGTTCTAAGACTCAAGTTTTTCTATTCACAGATAGCTTTTATGGGTTATTTCATAGATCAGGTAGGCATACGGTGTTGAAAACAGCTAATTTCATCGGTGCGCTGAAAAAAGAAGAAAGAATTCGCATGCGACCAGAGTACATAGTCATACATACGATGCATGCCCTTCACGAGTGCTAGCCACTCGACAACGTCCTGGGTCAAAATTACTAAGTTCTTTATTGCGTGAAAATAAGCAACAACGTAGGCAAAAATGGCTTATGTTGGTGGATTCACCATCCCGGCGTCATCTTGTTTTATTGGCATAGCAACGATATGGACAATCCAAGCACACTTTCGCCGTCGTCGTCCGGCAACATGTCTACGCAGATGGTTCGGTGAAACTCACCAGCTCTGCTGCTGCAGACTTCCATCCCCGCAAAATCTGAAGAAATCAAATTAAAAACTTCATGTGTGACCATATCGACGGAGGCAGAACTCGCGGCACTCCGTGCTGCACTTGATTTCATTAAGCAGGAACCACCGCAACAATGGACAGTCTTTAGTGACTCGAAGGCAGCCCTTCAGTACATACAAAGCCCAATGCGCCACGGACCCAATGAACAACTGGCCTCACTAATTCGACACATATATAATCACAGCCATGACAAGGGACACAGCATAATCTTTCAATGGCTTCCAGGACATTGTAGCATCAGTGGGAACGACCACGCCGACAAAGCCGCCGGATCTGCGCATGATGGTGGTCAACGAGTCGTCATTCCGCTTTCGCAAACAGACGCTGCGGCTGGGCTGCGATTAATGCCCGTGATTGTACTTTGCCCCTGCCGGTCTGTAACGTTTTCACGATGTGTCGTTTACGCTCGTTGTCTCCGGACATACGGATGCACCTCCCGCTTGGGTTAGCACGACGTGAACAGACCATGCTGTACCGTCTGTGACTAGGCGTTGCCTTTACGAACCCATATGCTTTCCTTATTGGAATGGCCAACGGCCCCATGTGCAACACATGCAACAGCGAAGAGACGCTCACAAACATTATCTGTGTCTGCCCGCGATATAGTGGCCAGAGACAACTGATGTGCAGAGTACTGGACCAGTTGGACAATCGTCCACTTTCAGAACTGAAAGCTTTAGGTCAGTGCTCTGAAAGAACATCCGCGTTGAAGGCCTTACTCGCGTTATTAAAATTCCACCACCGGCCAAGCAACTCGATAAAACGCAAGCGGTCGCGTTTCGGCGGCTTCAGACAAACACATACCCACAACCAAAGTACATTAACAAAATCACAGGGGGCAAGGAAAGCGACCAATGTAGGCTCTGTTCAGAAACAGGAACACCCACACACATAATGTGGGAATGCACCTCACTCCCGTCTTCTCATCCCCCGTCAGCAGCGAGACTGACTGGACAGCCTGGCTCAGTTCCGGGGACGTCGACCGACAGCTTGAACTGGTGGACTGGGCGGAGAAGGCCAAGCAGGCCCAGAGCCTTACTTGAGCCCAATTCCTCAGCCACGTCCTCCTTTACCGTTCGCCCTTTCAATAAAGTTTATCACCACCAAGAGAGAGAGAGAGAGAGGAGAGTTCAGGAAAGGCAGGGATGTTAACCAGTCAATAGTCTGGTTGGCTACCCTACACTGGGGGATGGGAGAAGGGGAAGAGAAAGAAGGGAGAGAGAAGGTGTAGGTACGTGTACGGACAGCACTTCAGTTAGAGTCGCTCGAGCAAACCAGAAGTTCTGAGAAAACACAAAAGTGCCTTCACTGCCTTCTGAGCCGATGATCGGTCGGGACGGTGCTCTAATATGGTCTGTTCACTCAGAGGACGATTATCGAGTGTCCTCAATGTGTTGGACAAAGACTGTCTTTGCGCTTGAAATTGAGGACAATGGCACAATAAGTGGTCAATGTTCTCCTCGCATCCGCAAACATCACATGCAGGAGTATTAGTCATTCCAATTAGTGCTGAGTAGGCATTCGTGAAGGCAACTCCAAGCCATAACCGGCACAGAAGAGACGCTTCACGTCGGTGTAGACCCGCTGGAGGTTTGAGTTGAAGTGACGGGTTTAGTCTTTGCAGTCTTGTGCGCCTTGTATGTGCGGTGTTCCACTCTGCCAAGGAGATCGTGCGTGCTAGAATGCCAAGTTGCCTCGCGGCGTCGGTCCTTGAGAGAGGAATGGGGACGCAGCGGTCTTCTTGGTTCGACGTCCGAGCTGCCTTATCGGCGTCATCATTTCCAATGATACCGCAATGACCTGGTATCCACTGAAAAGAGATATCATGGCCTTTTTCTATTAAGTGATGAGCAAGTTCCACGATTTCGCACGTGAGCTGATCGTGAGTTCCATGTCGGAGAAACGACTGCACACATTGCAAGGCCGGCCTTGACTCGCAGAAGACCGCCCATTTTCTAGGACTTTCAGCATTTATTACTTGAAGCGCGTCGCGGAGAGCCGCGAGCTCTGCAGCTGAAGACGTAGTGACATGGGAAGTCTTGAACCGCGTGGTTATTCTCATTGCTGGTATAACTAGAGCGCCGCCGGAACTGGTTGATGTAGTTGATCCATCAGTGTAGACGTGTGTGCAGTCGCTGTATTTCTCGTACAAGAGAAGTAAAGTTAGTTGCTTGAGCGCTGATGATGGCAAGTCCGACTTTTTCTGAAGGCCTGGGATTGTAAGGTTCACTTGAGTACGGCGCATACACCATGGAGGACTGGAAGGCCTTGCCGCAGGTGTGTAACCTGACCTAAAAGAGGCACGGTGCGCGAAGACAGTCGCACTGAATGTCGTGTGGGGCCTATCTACTGGGAGACTTGCTAGGTGGTGGGTAGGGGTCCGGGCAACGTGTCGTATGTGCACACGCATTGTTTCAATGATAATGTGCGTTTTAATAGTGAAATCTTGAGCGACTGCAATAACCTCAGTCGTTGACGCACTCCGCGGTAGACCGAGACAGATCTTGAGGGCTTGGGCTTGGATGCTTTGAATTATATTCAGGTTAGTTCTGCAGGCGTTGGACATGACCGGTAGGCTGTACCGTAGGAATCCAATAAAGAGGACCCTGTACAGTTGCAGCATAGAGTGTATTGGTACTCCCCAGGTCTTTCCTGCAAGGAACTTAAACATATGACAAATTCCTGTCAGGCGCTTTTTCACATAATTCACATGAGGGGTCCAGGAGAGATTTTTATCAAGGACCACTCCCAAAAATCTGTGACTCGTGTTGTACGAGATCATGTGTCTGTCGACGGATATCACGTATGGAGACATTGATTTCCTGGTAAATGCCACCGCTGCGCACTTTTCGTATGATATACGAAGTCCTTGTTCTCTAAGGTAGGAGGACGTTAAAGTGGCTGACTTTTGAAGCCGCGCGCGAAGCTGCAGTCGCGTCACAGCTGACGTCCAAATGCAAATGTCGTCGGCGTAGATGGATAGCCTAACGGTGCCTGGCAGGATGTCGGTGAGTCCAATGAGTGTTAGACTGAAGAGCGTTGGGCTGAGTACTCCGCCCTGAGGCACCCCTCGGTTACTGTAATGCTGCGAGGTCGGGCCATCCTCGGTAAGTACGAAAAAGGATCTCTTATGTAGATAGCTACTTATCCAGAGATAGACTTTGCCGCCAAGTCCTATTGCCTCTAACGCGTTGAAAATCGCTTCGTGCGTTACGTTATCGTACGCTCCTTTAACATCCAGAAACAGGGCAGCAGATAATCTTTTGCAGGACTTCTGGTGCTCGACGTACGTCACTAAGTCGATAACGTTGTCTATGGAAGAACGGCCACGCCTGAAGCCGGCCACTGCATCTGGATATACCTGGTAATGTTCGAGGTACCATTCTAGCCGTGCTAGAACCATCCTCTCCATTAGTTTTCCGATGCAACTGGCAAGCGCAATTGGTCGGTATGATGCAATGTCTACAGGCGACTTGCCAGGCTTGAGTAGTGGAATTAGGCGACTGGTCTTCCATTCCTGGGGAACCGTACCTGTCTGCCAGGAGCTGTTGAACAAGAGCAGGAGCACTTTTCGAGCGTCTTCGCCAAGATTACATAGGGCACGGTAGGTTATACCGTCGGGTCCTGGTGAAGATGAACGCTTGCACAAGGCCAGTGCAGCTTCGAGCTCGTCCATGGAGAAAGGACTATCCATGCGGGGGTCGCGTGAAACCGGTGAGTGGTGGAGCGGCGATGTTCCAGCGGAACTAGTTTCGCCAGCAATCCTCCTGCAGAAAGCTTCCGCTACGTCAATCTCGCTGCATTGTTGGTGAAGGGCCAAAGACTTAAAAGGGTGGCGCTGCTGTGGGGTTCCACGGAGACCACGAACAGTTCTCCATATGTGAGACAAAGGTTTTCGTGGATCCAAAGATTCGCAGAATGATCTCCATCTTTGCGATGCGAGTTTGTCCATGCGACGCTGAATCTTCTTTTGAGTTCTTCTGACCAACCTCAAGTCATGTACAGACTTCGTGCGCCTGTATCTTCGCTCTGCACGACGACGAATTGCACGAAGCTTCTCTAGCTCGATGTCGTATTCGGTGCGTGTATACGTTCTCAGAAGCGAATTTTTCGCAACCTCTAGGGCACCTTTTATGATGTCCTCTAGGCTAGAGGATAAGTCATCACGACAGCCGTCTTCGACAATTGACTTGAACATTGGCCAGTCGATACATTGTGTGACGCCGGTTAACCTGGAGTCCGTCAACCCTTCAACCCTAAGATAAGTGGGTAGGTGGTCACTTCCCCGCGTTTTAATATCCGGAAACCACCTGACCTTTCTAGTGAAAGAGCGTGAAACAAAGGTCAGGTCCAGGCAGCTACAGTAGGCAGTTCCACGCAGGAAGGTGGGGCTTCCATCATTTAACAAGCACAGTTCTTGTTCGGAGGCAAATGACACTAATTTTCTGCCTCTCGAGTTTATCTTAGAACTTCCCCAGATATGGTGGTGGGCATTAAAATCTCCAGTAATCACCAAAGGCTGCGGAGTCGCCGTCGTGATTCGCCGTAATCTCTCGCAGTCCAGCCGACTTGAGGGCGATATGTAGGCTCCAATTAATGTGAAAGTGAGCTTGCCTTTCTTTACTGTCAGACATACGTATTGGTTTTCTTGGTCAGGCGACACTGGGTGATGGACATACGTAAGATCACGTCGCATAAATACGATGATCTTGCTGCATTCTCCGTGGGTGGCGGACATGAAACACTCATACCCGGACAGTCTGATGTTATCTGATAAGGGCTCGCAGATGACGATGATTGGGAACTTATTCGTGAACACAAACTGTCGAAAGTCCGACATGCGTGACTTCAGTCCTCTAGCGTTCCACTGAAATATCGACGCGTTTCGGACTTCGTCACGAAACGACGGCTTCTGGAGAGCCATGATTTTAACCAAGAGCTGCAAGTACTGGACTCAAAGTGTCCAGCACCTGTAGTGCGCTTTGCGCAGACGTAGACTTCATGTTGGTAAGTATAACGCGAATGGCATTCATGAGCGACCGCAGAATGTTGATGACCTGGAGATCATCAGTCAGCGTCGCTTCAACAGGTGCAGAAGCCGTCGAAGTCGGTGCGTTTTGAGGTAACTTAGCAGGGAGTTGTGCGCTCGGTAGCTCAGGCCATTCTTCAGGACGGGCGAGCCTCCCCGCTTTGTTTGCTTTCCTTGTATCTGTCTTGGTGGCGCAGTGCGGTGATGCGGCAGTCCGTCTGACGGTAGCTGGTGTGTACCTATCTGCAGTTTCGGAATTTCGCGAACGTTTTCGGTGGCGATGCCGACGTCGCCGAACAGCGGTAGCAGCCTCTCGATGCGTCGAATTGTCCCGCACCATTCGTTTTAGAATGGTGAATTCCGTCCGCATCCGCGGGCAATCCTTTGATGAGGCCTTGTGAGGACCACTGCAGTTAGGGCAGTTTAGAACATGTGCGTTGCAGGCGTCTTCTGAATGAGACTCAGAGCACCGCGGGCACACGACGTTGTTCACACAGACACCCTTCACGTGGCCAATCTTGTAACACTTGAAACACTGGAGGGGCTTCGGTACGAATGGTCGTACTGGATGGCGGACATGTCCTACTTTGACGTGGGAAGGAAGGCTGTCTCCTTCAAACAAAATCTTCACACAGCGTGTGTTTCCCAATCTGGAAATCCTTGTAATGATATTGCCTTCTGTCGTTGGCTTTATCAGCGTTGGGAAGTCGTCATTAGAAATGGCAACGTCGACGTCGTAAATGACGCCCGCAGTACCATCGCCGCCTGTGGGGATAATTGATCGCACCTTTACATTGTCGATATCAGTTATATTACGTAGGTGTTGTAGGGCGCTGCGATGTAAAACATCAACTGCCAGGACATTCTTCCGCGAGTTTATTCGCACGTCTTTAATCTCATTTGGTGCGATTCTCTCAAGTAAGCAAGAGAGGACCTGCCTGTTGAGGAGCCGCAAATTGGTCGCCGGATCCACGGGCATGAAGAGCACAGTGTGCGGCCAGCGCAGCGGTGCACTCTTCACGGTAGAAGCACTGGGCGATGAAGATGCCTGCAGTAGTCTTCTTTTCGCTGATCTACTCATCACGACCTGGAAGTCATCGTCCGATGAGTCGTAGCTGTCCGAACATATCTCAGTGGCCTCGCTGTCTGTGTCGCCTGACGCACTTCCACGTTTCCTGGACGCTACCCGACCTGACGGCTGCACATCAGGAAAGTCCTCGGAGATTTCTTCATCCATTGCCGCAGGGAGGGAGCGGCAGCTCCCAGAAATGCAGGAAAACAAAGCGAAAAAGCGGAGACAAACGTAGAAGCGTTCTATCAAAGAATCAAAGTTCCTGCAGTCTACGGGGCTTCACGATAGACTTTAAGAACACCGCCCCCTACCGCTCTATAGTGTACGCGCTTTGTTAGTGCTCGTCTCGCTTTCTATCTCCCCCTTCCACTCTCTTTCTCTTTTTATCCCCCTTATTCCGCCCGTGCAGGGTAGCCAACCGGAACCATCTCTGGTTAACCTCCCTGCCTTTATCTGCATTCTCTCTCTCTCGCCGTCGTCGTCGTCGCCGGGGGCATAAAGTTTCTTACATAAATTTATACAGCGCCGGAGGCAAGTCCGGCGCTGCGATCTTTCAGCCACCATGAGAATAATGGGTAATATATGGATTTGTCTGATCTGTGTGCTTGCGAATATATATAGACCATTTCGATGTTTGCAAAAATAGGCCCTGGACGGCTTCCAGCTTTGTTCAATGACTTAGTCCGCTTAATCTAACGAGCAAGAAAAGCATTGACGAATACATCGATTAGCAGGCGGGCGTTAAAATCTAAGCCCGCAGATTTTCAACACTTTTCTTCTGTACATAACGACAATTTTACAAGTCAAGATTGCCGTAAGTTATATGAGAAATTTTGTGTATTAATGCGTATGCCGTAATGCGTATGTCTTTTATCGCAAAACTTAAAAATAGACTTTTCGCACAGTGGAGGAACGTAAAAACAGGCTTTGTTTTCCGGCGCAACATACTGGTAAGGCCCGGCACCTTGGGGCCGCTCTCTCGCTGCTGTGATCGCGCGAATGAAGCCGTCTCTCTCTCTCTCTCTCTATATATATATATATATATATATATATATACACACGTGGTGTCCCGAACGATTAAGCACAGCCATCCCAGCGTCAACAAACCGAATATACCAAGGCGAGAGTGACGCGGTCCGGCAGACGTGCCGTGGCTGTAGGTTGTCTGGCAATTATACATCGACATGCTGGACATCTTTCATCTAGCTGCACAGCCACTTCAGTATTATGAAGATTCTAGGGTCCGGGTGCCGCACCCTCGGCCCCGACTTCTACGAGGAGTTGCGGGCGGCCGTCCTTGCTCACTATGACACCTCGAGCGCTCAGTCATTGCATCGAACTGATTGCATACATGCATCCATGTCTCGGCAGCCGGTGGCGTTTATTATCTGTGGCATGCTTTTATACAGTCGGGTCGTGCACAGCGTCGCCAGCTTTCTACACGTTACACGCTTTTTTTTTAAGCAGAAAACATTGTTATTGACAATTTGACAAATAATGAACCAATTGGAAAGTCAATTGGTTCGGTGAAACCATTCATTGTAGTTCAGCCGGCAGGGTGGTCGTCTCTCCATTCTCGACCTGCGCACCATGGGGCTCGGGCTGGTAGAGCGGGCGCGGGCAGCCTACTCGTCTGGAGACTGTGGCGGCGCCCGTAGAGTTGCTGGCACCACTTCCTCCCTTGAGCACGCTGGGCTGTTGGATTCGGGAGGCGAGCCCCAAGCAGTTTCACTTCTTTCCAATGGCGTGCCCACCGACGTCGCACTACATTCTGAAGGCGATCCCACAGACGTTGCACTGCTTTCCGATGGCGAACCCACCGAGCACGTGTCTTGTTCGTCAAAAGGTTCTGCTGTTCACCTAAGGTCTCGACGGTTTCTTCGAAGCAATCTTCCCTCTTCTGTGAGAACCAAGTACCGCCGCATGAGTTTCTCAGCATTCGCACGCACTGGCGCGCCGTGCATATCGAAGGCCACGCGCAGGCTTCGAGGCGGCGGCGCTAGATGGCGAATGTTTTTAGGGAAGCGCGTAATAGGATTGCCGCTGGAGTACACGCCTCGTACATAACAGAGTTTGACGATGGCAATACGTTGCGTCACTGCATTAATTCAATGCTAACGCATAACCGTCTACAGCCAACGCGAGGTGGGTTCAGCTGCGTTTTCTTCAACTTTCCTGGCATCCACAGGCAAATAACAATTGTCATAGTGAAACAGGCAATCGCCCTGCTCGCCGCATGCGCGGTGGCTTTACCAGGTAGGCGCCTTTGCCACTGGCCTCTCTTTCGCTTCCTCCCAGCTGCTTAGAATAACGCTGCAACATTCTTTTTGCATAAATGTATTCACTCCGTCGCCTGAACCAGCAGACCTCTGCTCTACAGCAGGTGGCGCTTGTTTTCGATCCCTGCTGCCACCACAGTCCTAGTGGCAGTCTAGGTGCTTGATCTTTACATATCACAGGGTAATATTCATCATCATCTGTCAGAAATAAGTTCTTGGTTGCAAGAAGTTTTTTGAGTTCATAACCTGCAGCTGTCACTTTAAGGCTAGGTTGGATTATATCTAAACCTTTTTCAACACAAACGCTGTAAGTTGTTTTATAGCACTGGCGGTTTTGCAAGACAACGGGCTCTCTTCGAGAGGCAATGATTGGGAGAAGTTTGTAAACTTTTCACTTTTGCATATCTACAATCCCCTTTGTCTGCTAGCTGCTTACTTAACATCTTTCATATCGAGCACACCGTCTCCTATGGATATGTCCCAGCCTATTCGCACTGCGAAAAATCTGCCTTGCAGAGTGCTCTCTCTTTCTCTCCTCGCTCTCTTTTTATCCGTAAATCCCCTTCCTCCAGTGCCGGTCACCCAACCGGACGTGCGTCTGGTTAACCTCACTGCGTTTCCTGTGCTTCTCTCTCTCTCGGCCTTGCAGGGCTGAAGAGCTCAGTGGGTATGTTAAGCGACGGGTTCTTTTTAAGAGGGACCCATGCCCACCGTAAACCCCTGTATTTTTAAGAGGGGCCCATGCCCACCGTAAACCCCTACGTGACAGCTTGCTGCTAAACCTTTTGAAGAGCGGATCACATAACCTAATCTAGGCAGCTGGCCGGAAGCACTACAGTGGTTTACTTTAATTATTGGTAGTCTCTAATTAACGACTTTTCTCTCTCTTCCATACATATATATAATTTTTGTATTGGTAATTTTTCATTTTACATACATTTTTGTGGGCTTAAGAGGGATAGGACAAATACATAGGTCGACCCTTCTCTGGTTTCATGCGTATATGTAAATGCCAATTCACCGCAGCCCTTTAAGGGCCAAAATGTGAATAAAGACGTGTGAGCAACAACAACCTACGACATTATACACGGCCCTGGGATGCTGGGTGTGAGCACTGATACACACGAATACAGCGAATCACTTGCCACGCTTGCGAGACTGAACTACCCGTTGTATGTATGCAAAGTATATCAGACCTACTTCTACGCATCGCAAGCTGCTTTGCATTGCACGCGTGCTGCTACCTACCCTCACTAAACAAACTATCTTCGCAAGGAACTTTCGAGCACAGCAGGATGGTTCCTCGCAATCGCTCGTTTCTTCGTTGGCGCAGGCGGGCGAGATTAGCTTCTCCCGAACAGAATTTCGAGAGAAGGCGCGCTCTCGCATCTTCGTCTCCAAGAAAGCGGGCCTCCACTGCCGCAGTTTTCCATCTCCGGGCGCACTGGTCAGCTGCTGAAGGCGTTGTCTTTAGCTAATTAAGCGGGCGCCATTCGAACTAGGCGCCCGCTTGCCTAATGCTGCGGCATTTCGCTCCTTTCTCTCTCTTTTGACCTCCTTATCCTACGCCCCGTGCTCGGTGGGTTACGCGCGGCGTCACGCTGCCGTCCGTTCGCCCATTCGCTCCTAATGAATCGAGAGCGGAACCCGCAGCCGGCGCGTGGCCGGGGCTTCGCTCAATTTAGCAGGAAAAGGGTGTGCGCACCCACGGCGCTGGCGCGCCTGGCGAGCTGCCGCGCGCGGTGCAGTCGCGGAGGGACGTCACCGTCGGCCCGTCCGTTGGGGCGAACGTCGGCCGTTGCGCGCGCGCGCCGATACACAGTACTTCCGGCACCGGCTGCATATCGGCAACGCGTGTAAGTTCCGCGGTGACAGTTTTCGCAAGCTTGTCGCAAACGCCGGCTATTAACTTCTGGCTATCCTTTCACAGAAGCCCGGACGTAGACAACGGGGGCTGTAGCATGGCGGTGTTAACGCGAACGACGCGATGTCACAACAACAATGCACAAACATTTGGCTTTGCTCCCGTTCTCCCTATTCCTCCTACTCGTGAATCTCCACCTAAATAGGGTGTGACGGCCTAGTCGTTGAGCGCGTATTGTACCACTTTTTTTTTTCCCGCCAACTCCTCTATAGGTAGAGAAAACGCTGCAACTATACCCTGCGTGGAACGTCCCAGAAGGAACAAAAAATACGATGAGAAGAATGCTTCGTGATCCATCGGAATCTTGGCACTGCTTTCTTATCAAAAAGCGTAAAGTAATAAATATTTTCGAAAGAGAGCGAAACGAAAAGGGAGAGGCATATGCTTTTTTTGGATTGTCATATCGTCAACGTGCTTATTTTGACATGAAGGCGGCACGGCTTCGCACTTCTGCGTGCCGTTTTCTCTTTCCTTCTTTCTTTCTTTCTTTCTTTCTTTCTTTCTTTCTTTCTTTCTTTCTTTCTTTCTTTCTTTCTTTCTTTCTTTCTTTCTTTTTAAATGTGTAAGCATATAAACCCGTCCGTCCGTCTGCCACGTAAGACGATCGTTTTCAAGATAGGGCCCGCAGCAGCGAGAGAACTGACATTCTTGCTGCCTCTCGTTTCAACGCGAACTGAGCAGCGAGAACACAGCGCACACGAAGCTATCAGCACTCCGGGCACTGGGTCGCCATCGCAGATGGCTTTCAAGATAGGAGCCACGCGACCACGCTATACGCAGCCATCGAAGCACGATTGATCACGGTTGACAATGGTTCAACGCGGATGGATAAGGCGCTGAAGAACGATAACGGATTATAATGATTGGAATGTCATGAGCGCACCTGGCGCCGGCTCCTGCAGTAGTTTGCTTGCGTCATCAATTCACCTTGCGCGGCCGTCCGCTGCAGTTGATGCTGCCGCAGCGATATCGTTATACGGATCGGATCAAGTTTCTTAACATTGATAATCACACCGGGATGCGTGGAGATCATCAAATGGCACAATGCTTACGCATAATTAGACAACTACGGGATGAATTGCTGCGTGAACTTTTCGTAATATCGCTTTTCTTTTCAGCAACGAAAAATTCACTATACCTAATTCTGAATCGCTGTCATTCGCATAAAATTAAATAAAAAGTAGAACTGTTTCAAGAATGACTTTCCGTCACACCACTGACACCAGGGATGATTACTGCAAGGTCTGTGATAAAGAAGAGCTATCTGAAATTAAATTCGTACTCTATGAGGAGTGCTTTCGCGAAAACGAGGCATGACATCATTTCTCAAAACAACGCGGAGTGGTGGAATCGTCTCTCAAAATTACCTAAGTGCATGTCGCAACAGGTTTATCTTACACGCTGCGTGGTGCTCAAGAGACCGGGCGCCGAATTCAGTGCCCACTTGCAACCGTGATAAACCAACAGTCCAAAAAACTCCAAAAAGTCATTTTCAATTCCCTAAGCTTTTCGACCATAATAAATGTCTTTGCAGCTTTCCCGCATTCATAACTGTATGTTCGCTGTCGCAGTTAAGCGTTTCTCATTTTTATGAGCCGCAACGACGTGGGAAAGGCTAGTGAGCCTTTCAAGTAGTTCTCAGAGTTATAAGGCTTGAAATTTTTTGTTGAAAACAGATACTTATTAGAAGTGGTAATTCCTCTATGAAAATGCCTTGTCTCCGTTTCGATTCGCTAAGCTTCTCGACCATAATAAATATCTTTGCCGCTTTGCTCGCTTTGATAACTGTATGTTCGCTGTCGCAGCTAAGAGTTGCATCGCAATGCAATGGCGGCTAAGTTATCGTGGCAGATGAGAGAAGTTTTTAGTGCAGATAATGCATACCCCCGCGCATTGCGCGAAGTGCGAAGGGAATTAAGCAAGATGGCTTCTCCTTAAAAGCCTTCTTATCGTGAAGAAAACAGATACGAAAAGCGTTTAAAATTCTATAGAACCTACCTCATGATGGCTGTCGACAGTAATGCATTTAACATTGAATCAATATAGCCATACAACGTATCGCCACCTTCGTTGCGAGTTATGTATCAGGAGTGTAAAAAAGTTCGACTCCTCTTTCTCGCTTTCCCAAGAACACTCGGCGCCATCTGGTGCCACCGCCGCGAAGCCTGCGCGTGGTCTCCTAAATGCAAGGCGCGAACGCTGAGAAAAGCATCACGTGGCAACCAGGCTTTTGTCGCGCGCTTCTCTCTGGACACGTTGCGTCATCTATTGGCGCTGACGAGAAGTTCGCGCGTGGTCTCCGAGTTGAGAAGCAAAGCGCGCCGGTTCCTGCAAATGCTGGGAATTGTTCCCTCGCTTGCCGCACACTCGGCGGCACATACTCAGAGACCCAAGTTGGCGAGCGGTTAATTGAAAAGCGGCGCATACCCAGTGCTTTTCTATCGCAGCCTGCTAAAGCGCCGTGTTGCTGTCCTTAAGGAACCCTTGTGACGTAGGTTCAATTCCAATCAGCCTAGAATAAATTTCATAAATTTTTGTCGTCATTGTAGAGCGGCACATTCCGCAGTGGCACATTCCTATAGTTACCCAAGTTAGCGTCAAAGACCTTCACTGAAGAGCGGCACAGAGCTCTACTGGCACACACCCAGTAAGCCAACTTGGCATCAAAGAGGTTGATTGGAGCGTAGCGCAGACCGGCTGACCCATACGCAGCTCTCCAAGTCGGCGTCAAAGAGTTTCTTCGAATAGTGGCACCTGCAGGGTGCCGCGTGTACAGTGATAGATGGCGTGAAGAAGGTTCATTGAAGAGCGACACATATGTACACATTGCCACACACTCAGTGACCCAAGTTGGCCCGACGGTTGGTTTCGATGCCTGTTCCTTTGGCACAACAGTCCGATGCACTATCCATTCGACCACGGACTGCTCTGTGATCCAGGTAGGAGGGAGAACTGTTAGATACAAACATACATCGATCATTAGGCGGATACTTGGCCCCAGAAAGTACACGAAGTAGCCTAAGATACCAACGCATTAAAAAAAAAAAGAAAGCTTGATGGAGATGCAGACGCTGCTGACACCTTTGAAACCATTTTAACTTCCCACAAAAACCATCCTTTTTACAACAATGTGTAAAAACTACAGTAATAACAACATTTTAAATAAAATATTACTGCGACAAAATGAAATGCAACTTTCGGCTTTTTATACGCGAAGACACGTCCTCGAGCCCCGTTTGCTGCAGCTTTGTGGCACCGCAGTTTCCTTCACGAGGGTCACTCGTCCGCTGTGAAAACACGACATGCCTTGAGAGAGACGTCTGTGCCACTGGCAGAGGGTGCCTCGGGGTGATACGCGCGAGCCGGGGCGACGTTTGGCAGATGACCCGAGCTAGTCTAATTAGTCGATTTGCAGCCCGGCTCTGCCCGGCATCCACTGCGTCTACATTCCTGAAGGCGCCACCTTGGAAAGGGTTAAGCTGCAGCCCCTCTTTCACGCCTATTTCCGGAACTTCAGCTCGGGGGCATACACGAAGGGCGTGCTCTAGTCTTTCAGTCTCTGTTGTTAAGAACACAATCTGACAAAAAAAAGTTCGCTATGTAAATATAAAGTTTGATCACCGCAATAGATGTTTGCGTACCGGCTGCTAATGTACCGCGATAGATGATTGTTTGTTTGTATGCTTGTTTCCTTGCATATTGACTTTGTTCATTGTGTGGGCTTGCCGGTTCGCCTTCATTATTGCCATTTTTAGTGCGTTCGCTTCCTTTTTTTGTTCGCGCTTAGGTTCCCCGTAAGCCCTAAGTAAAAGCCGAGAAGCACATACTCTTAGGCGCCCCTTTTCCTCGCTAGTAAGGAGTTTGTCATTTCGTTCCTGACTTGCTTAGTCACAGGGCGTACTATAGATGATTGCAAGCGGGAAATATATGATTGTCCAGCATAACTCCAAATGCAAGCAAAATTGGCCCACGACTGGCCGCTCGAGGCGTTATGCGTGCATTGGCGGGCTTCTTTCACGCTCGGAAAAACGCTTATGTAGCACGCATCGAGCAACAGAGAGCTATATGGGGAGTTTTTCACATTGCTCTACAATTTCCTACTTGACACTTTTCATCTAATTATAATATTTGAGAAGTTGATTAATTAAGTAAGAATAATCATCCGATTAGGGGGAATGAAAAAAAAAATAATCTGAGTATCTCTAAGCGACGGCAAACAGCATTACATTGGTTCTGTCTAGCTACGTGGCATTTGCACAATTCGAACGTTTGGCTCAAGTTACGTGCAACACCCTGTGTACACACTATAGCGCCTCGGCTGAGCTGATGTGTGCATGCAGTGGAGCGGTCATTGTGGGGCATGCTCATTCTGGACAATTGGCCAAGAACTGGCACAAAGTCAGTCGCACAATATCAGAGGCAAAAATCAAATAAGATAAAGTAAATCAAATAACGCGTTAAATATAATTCACCACTCCATAAACAGATGCGTGTGCATTAGAGATGGCTGTGAGTCGACATTATACAGTGTGTGCCAGCTAACTTTATCAAGAGTTTAAAGATATGCAACTGCCACCTATATAGCTATAGACAGAACCAAGGTAACGTTGTTTGCCGTCGCTTGGAGATATTCAAGCTATTCTTTTTCATTCCGCCTAATTAGATAACTAGTTTTAATTAAGCAACGTCTCAAATATTATAATTTTATTAAAAGTGTCAGTGAGAAAATTGTAGACCAACATGAAGAACTCCCTATACAGTTTTCTGTTTCTCAATACGTGCTACATAAAATTGTTTTTCCGAGCCTGAAAGAAGTTTTTGTTTTTCAGATCACATGAACGGTTGTTCGTCGAGTGGGCATAGCGAGCTCATTAGTGGTGCGTTGATACTAAACTCATTTCTAAAAAAAAATAACGTTTGCAAAATATAATCTAATCTGGCTTACGCTACGATTTCTATAGTCACACGGCTAGCATTCTTAGACCCCAGACTCCTTTAGACTACAAACGTTCAAAGAAAACAGGCTCGGCGGTATACAGAAAACAATATTCCATTCGGGAAAAAAACCTGATTTACAAGAATGCGCGTTACGTTCTACACAGGCCACGTCGTCCTTGAAATTGCTTTTTAGTTGGGCAAAATAGCGGCACTGCAGGTATCTCTCCTGAAAAAAAAAAAACGCTGTTACGGCTTGTCTAGACTGCCATCGGCTTGTTCTGGCGAACAGTGGCGCCTCTGCTTGGGCCGCGACAGCTTGCTTCGACATCCTATGACGTCATGCGAATAATCGCTTATGAGACGCTATGCTTACATTTCTTTGCCTTCGGTCTTACGAAATAACTTCAACTGGCTCTACCTGCTATAAGAATACCTGGTATGCTAAGCAATATATAAGGAAAAGAAGTACTGCGCGAGAAGGAGGCGAAAAATAACTCGAGCAGGAGTAGGGGGGGGGGGGGGGGGGATATCGTGAGTCATCCATGCAGTGAAGCGATGCTGATAGAGCGGGCAAAGTGGAAACCGTCGTTTCTGAGACATCAAATTACTTTTCTACTCGTGCACGTGTGTATTCGGCGACAGCTCGACTAAAACCTCAGGAAAAAATACATATTCTGATATTTCTTCTGAGAAGCAAGATAAGTTAAACGCACTCATTTCATATGCGCAGATGTAAACAAAACTAATCAACTTAATTCCGGCATGTACTAGCACACAATCAGGGCAGAGAAGCTTTTACACGCCTTTCGACGGAATCGTACCAGCAGTATGAGGTTATTCGCCAGTTTGTAGTTGTTTGATGTATTATCACTGTTTATTAAAGTGTAACAAATGACGCGCGATAAACATTCTAAACGTATTCGGGTCTCATATTGGGCGGTGCCGTGTAGCAAACTGACACTGGGTAATATAGCTGCGAGCTGTTTTCAACAACGCTGTCTCTCCTTATATATATATATATATATATATATATATATATATATATATATATATATATATATAACGAGAGAGACATAGAAACACAGATGGAAAGACAGAAATATATCCACGATTTTATAGCTATCATGATTATCCGTGCCTTATGACCGCGGTGCCATAACGCAGATGCTGTTGAGAGAACCGCACTACGCCGTCTCTCGGCAATCTCCGGCTAATCACCAAGAGCAAGGTTCTGCAGGAGGCCTGATTCCCATGTTCCGCGAATTTGGGCACAGAAAGGACCTAAAGTGGGCGCACGAATGCTTGTAAATTCAAACAAGGTTACGCGGCTAGGGCTCGGCACTTTAAGCAGTAGCCGTCAGAAGAGCGTGCTCCATGTGCTTAGCATGACTTCTTTCTTTCTTTCTTTCTTCCTTCCTTTCTTTCTTTCTTTCCTTCCTTCTTTCAATTTTTCTTTTCCTGTGTTTTCTTTAATTTTTTTACATCCAAGCACCGGCCTCAGCGAGTTTCAAGGAGACAACGAAACTTATCCACGCGCAATTCAACCAGTGTGGCGAGCGTAGGCACTGTCAACACTAACGCGCAATCTTAAATGTTAAATGGTTTTGCCAAGCAATGTTCAAGTGAGCGGAGAAGGAGGATGTTCGCCTGGGGCCAGCACCATAGTCCTTTTCTCACATCAATTCTTGCATCAACGCGCGCGTCCACCGGTCACCAATAAAAGCGTCGCAGGGTTCGGGTCATATGCGTTGTTTCTAAACGCCCGCCGTGAACATGTGTGTGTGGCGGAGCATCTGTTAGGCTAGTAACCCTTGAACAGCATCTGATTATGCGCCACGAGTTTTCGCTGCGGGAGACGTACCTGCTAGGAGCGATAAGTAAGCCTAGGTGGGCTCGATTAGGGGGGCACGCGAGTAACGGCAGCCCTAAACACTAGACATCTGGCGCCGCCCCATTCCTGTATACTTTCTTTTTTATCTACTAGGCTTTATTATTTGCTCGTAATAAAGGTAGTCGCTTCGCCTGTATAGGGACGATCGTTTTCAGTTCAGCGCAGCTGTAAACTGCCCAAGAAAGCGCCTAAAAGCAACGACAACGACGGACGACGTCGTATCAGAAGCACTAACGACCATGTTTGATCGCACATACGCGCCGGCTCCCACGCATCTCGAAAAGATCCCTCGTGTGCTCGGCCCCCTTCCTTCAATGCTTTACGCCAACACCTCGCTCCCCTCGCCATCCCCTACTTCCCACCGCGATGCAGCCGGCGATCTAGGTGCAAAAACGCTGACGCCCGCTATTTCCTCGTAAACAGTGCTCACATATGCAGCCGGACGTGTCTGCAGCGCGAGCTGGCTGGAGGTCCGCGCTGCCTAATGGTCAAGCGATATGAGGCCCTTCCCGGGCGCTTCGCGTGCGCGTAGCGTGGAGCTGCTTTTCGCCATAGCGATTAAGGGAGAAAAAAAAAACACGGAGGGCCACGAAGGACACGGTGCTTATGCACGTACGCGTGTGAATCGCAATCGACTGGCAAGCCCACCACTCAGGTACGGGAGCCTGCCGCGCCATAGGCTGCACACTGACGCGTGCGGAAACGCTGACGCGGGTGAGACAGCCGACGCCGTGCGCGGCACGAGATATGCCGGTCTACCTGCTTATACAGCCGGAAAGGTCGTTGCACCTGCCCGCAGTGAACTGCGATCGTAAAGGTTGCCCGTGGGAACGTCTGTGCGCTGGAGGGTCGCTTCGATTAAATGTTGGTGGAATAGACGCGCCCGGGGTTCGCACGCTGTTACCTACCGTCAACGACAACTTGGAGCTCAGCTGCGATCCTGCTACTCCTCGCTGAATTCCAAGAGCAGTCCACTGCGACAGCTTTAAAGTTAAACGTTGTTGTTCTCCGTGTTTGATTACCCAGACAGCCACAGTCGAAGGGTTGCAAACCATCTGTTGGGACTCACACAATTTAGCGAAGTACTCAATATTCTTCGCTTATTGATTAGTTATGCCTGCTGCTCCTTTTAAATAATGACTTGTTGAGATGCTACGTTATCTATCGGCGAATTTCCCCTTCAAGCTTCAACTATTGACTTTTAAATCATAGCTCACGCTTTTGCGCTAATAAATAATTGTGCAAATTAAATTCACATTTTGGATCTTGACAAGCGAGGCTTTGGTGAAGTAGTCAAAGAAATGCCACGCAACTGATTATATTCTGCACAGTGTATCGCATTATAGCGATTACCTGCCTGCCAGTGAAGGCGGTAAGATGCGGAGAATTCCACCGCGTGAATTACGTGACAGCGCATCATACTGTCCCCAGGATTGGCACCTTTTTGCCGTGACACTCTATCAGCGCGCAAACTACAGCGGGCCGGTCCTGGAGATAGTGCAACAGATGAGCGCAACTACAAACCCTAGAAAAGTAGACATAGAAAGTTTTGTTTCATTAAAGGAATTGTTCTCTTGATGTTGGTTGTAATGAGGATATTCGTTTCATATAGGTATCATTTGTTATATCATTGAGTAACTTCATAGAAAACAAGGCCAGCACTCAGTACACCTCTAAGGGTAGTAAAAATGGTAGCGCTGTCTTGTGTGGGAGCTAATTAGCAAGACACTAGCAACGCCCAGCAGCCATGTTCAGGAAAGTCCGGGAGCGTTCACTAAGAAAGCTTCACTTAATAAAATCAAGTGTTTGAGGTGTTTGCGTTTATTAGTTAGAATTATGGAAGACGGATTATTCGTAATACTGCGTAACGCTCGAAATAATGGTTATTTGTAGCATCTATGAATTTTTTTCCCACTCCACTCTGCTGCCCACTTCGCACAAACAACCAAGGCGCATTTTCCTTGGCCGAAGCAAACACGTACACAATGTGTCCCAGCAATCATGCGCAACGTTTTGAAATAAAGCAATGCCTTCTATGCGGATGAAACCAACAGCGTGTTGCTAACCGCAGCATGAAGTGTCCAACATTTTTGTATACTTCATAACTGAATAGCTTGTATTAAATAGCCAACTTTTTAAATTAATACAAACACCGCAAATTTGTTAAGGCAATGTTTAGACAACCTTTGAAACATAAATTTTAATCCTTAGCAACGCGCTATATCTCACGTAACTCCTTTTCGCACGTTAAAAAAGAAAAGGCGCACAAGAAATGCGAAATGCGAAGGTTGTGGGTTCGGTTCCCATCTGCGGCAAGTCGTTTTTTCATCCACTTTAATTTCCATTAATTTATCGTTTCTTTATTTCATTTATTAATCACAAGTAATTTCCCCTGTGTTGTCCTTGGTGTCCGTGTTTGTTGGCTTCTCGTGATATGACTAATAAAAATCGGGCCCCTCGGTTAACCCCCTTTCTTCTCGTTTATATATATATATATATATATATATATATATATATATATATATATATATATATATATATATATATATATATATATATACGCACACACACATATATACCTCTGCAGGAAAGGGGTGGTTTTAACTTTGAATGCAAATGCATGCGTTTGTGCGCGACCACTTCGATGCCTCGGACAATATCACTGCCTACAATTTCGATATGAACTGCGACACCGTGTCCCTGGACTGTGAAAAGCCGACGCTGAAGCCTAACGCCTTCACAGGGATTTTTGAAGGCCTTCCATCGTATCTCACGAAACCCGAACCTGGCTCCTGCTCATCGACCGTTCGACCCTCATGCAAACGACCACGTGAGTCGTCGGGTACGATTGAAACGCGCCGATTTTTTTTCTTTGAAAATTGTCTTGAGTAGGAAAAAAACTGCGGCATTGGTGCTGCGTCTACTTGTGTTCGCTTAAGAGTTGATTTATCATGTGTTATGAAATGGTTATATTTTACGCTTTCTTGCGTACAGAAACAATCGATTATGCATTCTGTATTTATTTCCATTCGCTTTCTGGCGCTTCGGGCGCCCATTGCATATCTCCCGTTTTGATGTTCTTTCTTTATGCTTTTTGTATCGGTGCATTGCTTTTAACAAACTTCTTGCTTTGTGAATCGTGGAGCATTCGTGACCGGACGCACCTTTTTGTTGTCTGTATGTGAATTATTTCACATAGTAAACAAATGCTCATGCTTCTATAATGTTTTCACCAACGCGTTTTATTTCTTTTTCTGATTCAATTCTAAAACTATATATATTTTATTTTTCGACCACCGTAAAACTACCAGGACTGGTGATTAGATTATTTTAACCTCTTGCAAATAGTTGCGCATTAAGAACCAAGATACGTCATCTCGTCGTTTCTGCGTCGTAACCACGAGCAACGTGAATGAGTGCTGGGTTTACTGACGCTTCTCAACGAGTGCTGGCTGAGAGAATTGCCTAATTACACATGCAGTTTCAACTGTTATGGTCCTAACACTTCACGTTCGCCCTAATCCTATACTAAACGCCTCACCGAATACATTTAGTTGTGAGGTTTTTCTTAGATTTATCCCACCTAAATCTTGTTCAGAAATGGCATCGCTTTGCCGAGAAATCTGAAGCGCACGGAGCAGCCTAGTTTCCTTTTCTTTGTAATTAAACCAAGTCATTATTATGGAAGCAGCCTTTGTTATAATTATTTCATTGTTTTGACCTCATGATAAGTTACTGCTCACGGTTTAACAGACAGTGAACAGCTGTGCTCTGCGAACTACCTAGCGCAACCGAGAGTTCACGCTTACATAAAGGTGAGTGGGGGTGAAACATCGCAGATGTTTGCCTCTGTATACAAGTGGCACCACTGGCGTTTTGTTACGAATGCGTGGTGTTCAATTTCAGGCACATGTTAAAAAACGGAACCTATCGAAGCGTTCAGGCGAACGGAGCTGAGAAGGAAACCTGGACCATGGCGGCCGCATTTCGATGGGGGCAAAATGCAAAAACACACGTTTATTTAGATTTGTGTGCGTGTTAAAGGACCCCAGGTGGTCAAAATTAATGCGGAGTCCCCCACCGTGTCCCATAATCATATCGTGGTTTCGGCACGTAAAATCCCAGAATTTCTTTCCCCTAAGGTACGGTGGCAAGCTGCATGTTATGAGCAGCTATATTTTTCCCCAGGCGCTCATTTCATGCCAAAAGACGCGCTCAGGCAGTTATTGATGCGTGCGGAATATTAAAATTAGTTACGTGAAAAAAGGAGTGGTTGCAGAAGCTTAGAATACCGAGGCTGCCCCACACAGAACTACGGCGGTAGCGGTGTTCGCAAGCCCTCTCATGCAGAGACGCCTCTAGCGGTGGACGCTGGCTTTATATGAAACTGCGGCGGCAGTTTCGCGACCAGAGAAAACCTAGTAGGACTCTACTGATAATGACATTGGGCTGCGTAGAGATGAGCAAGTTGCAGAATGCTTACGCATACTTAGACAACTACCAGAGGAGTTTCCGCGTAATTTTTTTTCTCTTCAATAACGTTATGTTCTTGCTTACTCTCTATTATCGGAAATGGAGAGTCATTGAAGAAATAGTTGATATGTGGAAGCTCATTTGCGGATGTTATTACTAAGGCCCCGTGGCCACATATTAATGAACAGACTGGTGCTGGTCAAATATATGGAGCTAGGCACCAGCGATCTCCGTCAAACAGTCCCAAGGAAACAGCCTGTGAAACCAACGCGCTGATTGGACTCCTGGGTCTACGATGTACAATTTTCAGTCGTCATGGCCACCCATGATAGCTGGCTTGTCCAAGGCTGGAGACGACCCAAACCCGCTCCAAAACAAACAATTTGCTTTATAATTTCTGTCGTTTGCTTCTGATATACGTCCACGAAACTAAGTGCATCTCTACGCAGAGCGACATGCGGCTACTCGCTTAGCATATTGACCATTATAGATTTTCAAAAAACCGTTTTATAAATTTTTTAAGCCACACAAAACTACCTTCCATTGAACGCCAAATTCCGGAATTACTAAGATTGGTATTATGGCAGACTGCGTAATTTTGTCGTCGTCATCGGCGCCATCGTCGTCGTCGTCGCGAATGTTCGTGGCGCATACACAAAGTGGATTGTTGGCCAATAGCCACGTGATTAAGAAAAACTTACAAGAAGGGAATTAAGAAATCGGAAATTGCCAATTACGGATAATAAAATAGTTTCCCGGAAAAGGCAGAAAGGAAAAATACCAACGCAAAACGCAGAATTAAAATAAATGGAGAACCAGTTTGTCAAGGTAATCTATTGGATTCAGTAAGATAATTTCGGACTGCCAAGCAAAGATTTCTGTTGCTAAGCACAAAAATAAAGGCTCCTTCCCGGCCAAACACGAACGCAACACATTCCAAACATGATGATAATGAGGATGATGATGATGAGGAGGAGGAGAAGGAGGAGGAGGATGATGATGATGACGCGCTTTCAAAACTTGGTATGTACCCATAAGGGGGATGGGTGAGCCAAATATTGGGTGGGTATACACTGGGTAGTAAGAAAACTGAACTTGAATATACTGCTTGTAACTTCGCATTAATACCACCACAAACAGGTATAAATTATGTTGTCTTTTGCATCATGGTGCTCTTCTGAATATTTGTGATAAACGTACCTTAACAACTTACTTATCTCAGCGGATGGAAACGCGCCCTCAGAGAAAGGATTAAGGACGAGGACGAAGAAGTGCTTTTCCCGTGGTTTTCTCCGTAACGCCACAAGTGAGGAGCAATCAAGCAAGCAATTCGAGACCAGTGTAACAGTTTCCTTAACCTGCCCAACTGCACGATTGCCGAATGATGAAGGAATGAGGCTCCAAAGGAGCCCGCCTATTACGTTTTCCAAGAAGAGACGGCGGAGGTTGCGATCTCGCTTTCAATCGTCCAGAGAAGCCGAAGACGAGCCGTGGCAGAAGTGGAGTACCGAGTCCGCTGACAGTATCGCGGACGCCGAGTTGACAGCCAACGAGATCGCGGTTATGAGCAACGAAATTGGGAAGATTTTGTCGGAAGCAGGATTGCCCACAAAGGTCGCTCAGCCCAACGATGTTGACGTCCAGTCGGCGCCGTCCCTGCTGCTCGCGACAGAACTGGCACCGAACAAGGAACAGAAACTTAAGCAGACGAAAGTGCGCGCACTGCAGACTTCGCAAAAATCTCCCAACTACGACGCGTTGCGCACGCCACAGCCTCCGCTCCGTGGAAGCCAGCAACGAACTGCGCTAGCGCTCTATGGGAAACCATCGGAGCGCTTACAGCCCGTCCAAGCAACAGTACTCAGGGACGACCTAGACCCAACCCTTGCTTACAGGCACTTCAGTAGCACCGAGGCATCCATGCAGCAAGAACCGGGGCCCTCAGGCGTCGCAGAAAACTTCGCAGCGAGGGTTGGAACATCTTCTACCGGAAGACAATTCGCCCCGACGAGCGAATTACGGGAATCGCCCACTTACCGCAATAACGTGCTACATCCTCCCGTCGCTACTGCCGTTCCTGTTGCGACTGTTGCTGGAAATCGTGGATGCCCCTGGTGCCCGAGTGAATTCATGCCAACGGCTCCCATTTTGCAGAATACTGGGCTAGTATGCGACGAATGCAAATTTACCTGCACGGGCTGCGGAAGGCGTTCCCCCGAGGTAAAGTTCACAACTTACTGCGTGAATTGCAGGAGACCTATTCGCCCTCTCAAAGAAACATGCCGGATCTGCCAAGACGAGTACGTTCACCGATTTCACGACCAAGATGACCCCTACTGCAACTGCCAGCGGGCAGACGCGCCGAAACCGCGGCTGAGCAGTGAAAGCTCGAAAAAGGACAATGGAAAGGTGTCGTTCGTTTACGCTACACGCGAGCGCACTGATTCTTCACGCCGTCCTCCACGAAAACAAAACACGGGAGACAGCCGCCCAAGCGCAAGGCAAGTCTGGACAGCAAGCAACACCACAATACCTGATGGCTGGGAAAGCGATTCCTCCGACGTAACAGGCTTGGATGAAAGACGCCCAAGAAGCACGACTCCCTCGGTTCGCGTGTCAGATACAGCTGAATGTGTGCCCCTGTATGTTACAGCTGACGCTCAAGCTACCTTTAATTGGCCGCCGTCACTTTCACAGAGCTCAGTCAACGGTGGGGAACAGCACGGGTGTCCTGCTTGCGGATTCCCAGAATATCAGAATGCTCGTGTCACTAGCGCTTCTTATGTCTGCCCTCCTAAACCAAACAACTGCTGCTGCTGCTTCGAAGTTCCATACAACACAGCTATTATGCCTCCTCGTCAAGTTCCACTGACAAACATCTGCAGAGACCACCCTCCCATTTTATATCAGCAGCCGTCCTTAATCCCATTTTGTGCTTCCACCATTCACCGTGAAGAGACTTGGACAGAAGGCAACACTGTACGAAGAATAGTTGTAGAACAGACTGAGCAGCCTGGGTGTCTGCAACCGAACATGAGGCAACTTTCATCCGCTACGGCACCGCTAGCCTCTGCACAGAGTTACACGTCGATGACGACGGAGCCATCTACTGTACTAGCAACGTCCACGCCTTCTGCAGGATCGTGGGGAAGGACACTGGACTTCAGTCCTCTCGTAATGTCACGTCAATATTCCTATGCAACATGTGTTCCTCAGAACAGCGCCCGAGACATAATGTGGTCCACGACAGCGCTCGGGGGTGCGTTCAGCTCTACCAGCACTGGTCTCCATGAGAAGTCGAAACCTGCCTCTCAGACAGCATCAAGAAAACCAAGCAGCAAGGAACTTGAAAGAAGACGCTCCAGTTCGTCTGCACCGTGCATGAGAAAGTCCAGCTTTAGAGAACCTGAAAAATCACTGACTTTTCCTACAGCCAATGATCTAAAAAAATTCAGTGTGGAAGAATCCGGACAGCGTTCTCCGTTTGTTTTCTCTGTAGGTCGAAGAAAATCTAGCATAAAAGCTAGTGCAAGGCGGCGTTCATCTATAGCGATCGCCGAATCACAAAATGTTGACCACCAAGAGGCCAATCGGCGTCCTTCCCTTTCTTCAAGCTCGAAGAAGCCAAGGCTCAACGGCGCAGAGAGACGTCTATCGCTGGAATCTGCCGCTACCAGCCGGAAAACTTCAAGACAATGTGCTTCTAATGATATGTCTAACGTAAGCAATAACACGATGTTAGCTTCAGGAGCGCGAATGGAACGCTGCCGTGCGTCAATGTGTGTAGGCACTGAAGCGCCTGTACTCGCCGACGTCGCAGTTCAAGCCACGGAGAAGCCTGTCACTAGAACTTCGAAGGAAAGCGACACACGTGTCATAACTTTTTCCTTAAGTAAAGCGTCCTCGATGCTTGCCTCCAAAGCTTTTCCTAAAAAGGAAATGGAATCAAAAATCAGCAAGGACACATTATCAATGCGTAGCTACCAGAGCGTCCCCATGAATGAAAAAACTTCACGTTCAAGTAAGGGCGAGCCGGTATCAAATCGAAAGAGAAGTGAACAGTCTGTTTATAACTATGACATGGCATCAGAGAACAGAGAAGAGAAAATCGCTAATATTAGGGACGATGGTGAGCGATCATTTTCCGATCGCAAAAGTGAGCACAAGGCAACATCAAAAGGAGGCGAGTATGGTACCCACAGGGCCCCTAACGAAAGCAGCGCTAACGAAAATGGCCCTGTCATAGTGGATGAGCGCGAAGGTGTCGAAGGATCCGAGCATTCAGCAGCCGCATCACTTCCCCAAGAGCCCGAACATATCGAAGGATCTGAGCATTCAGACGGAAAAGATTCTGCCCACGAGCAACAGGATGAATCAGGAGAAGATGAAGCGGCTAATCTCCCTCCCCCTGCTGGGCCTCTAATGCATTCAGGTAAAGACATTGAATACGACCATAAGATAGCTGAGCAACCCTTAGAAGAGCTTATGACCAGCACGAGGTCATTATATCCAGAAAGCCGCGTTGTAATAGCTCTGGCCATGTTATGTGTTCTTTGGGTGATAGCTATCATAGTGCTGACGACTACGGGCCACACTCACGTACTGTCATTCCCTAGTGATACGACGCACGACTACATTCCAATGACGACTGAATCAAGAGCTAGCACACGTTATCAACCCCCGACACAGAAAACGACGAAGCAAGCTATCAACGCCAGTCCAACCACAACAGGAAGTAGAGTGTACACATGTTCAACACCCTACTGCGAAAGCGAAGGTGCGTTTATCAAGTCGCTTCTCAGTAGTCAAAACCAACCTTGTGACAATTTTTACGACTACGTTTGTGACATTTGGAAAGCCAATGCACGCCCCAACGTAGGAATGGGATTTGGCGCGGCGGTTTCCAGGGATACATTTATCGAGGAAAAAATGGAGAGCGACGTTGCACAGTACTTTAAGGCTGACAGCCCAGACGTGCTGCTAGCGCTGCAGCTTTTCAATGCCTGCGTACGGAGCTCTAACCTACAAGGAACGGAAGTCAAAATGGCATTGAAAGACATATTTAAAGAATTTCTTACTGCAGCTTGGCCAATCACTCAGACGAACACTGCTTTCAGCATATCACATGTCTGGTCACTAGCGGGAACACTGTACCGGCAGTTTGGCATCGATGCATTTCTCGGCATTTCCATAGGAAGGCACCAAAGCAAGCAGCCTGTGGTTGTCTTAGAACCACCTAGAATGTTATTTTTAAAGAATTACGAAATCTACAGCATGATTGTTGCTATGTTCCAGGACGCGATACGAGAAGCCCTTGGGCTTACTTCGTCACAGAACAACGCTCAAGTCGCCAACGATGTGTATAGTGTTTTCCGTGACCTTTCTCAAAGACAACCAACAGAAGATGAATTCAACTTCAAAATAGCAAGACTGCGCGACATTCCTAAGGGCTTTCATACGTTCATGTCGGCAGTTTTCGAACGCAAGTTGAGCTCACAGGCGACAATAGTTGTACGCAGTCCTGAGTTTATGCTCAGCCAGCTTGATAATCATGTAAAATCCAACGACGTACCAAGCCTAATAAACTACTTGGGATTCCGATTAATCATTCGAATAGCCCCTTTTCTTCCCACAAGCGGCTTCGAAAACCTGAAGATGTTATTCAGCGTTGAAGCTACGGGACGTGTGCGGGCTTTGCCGCTCCACCAAGACATTATGTGCCTTCGGGCCGTGGAGGCGGCGCTTCCTGTCTGCGTCGTCAAGGCTCAAGTTAAAGTGCACTTGGCCACGGGAAACGACCTGAACAATCGCGTCTGGCTTTCTCAGATAGAGAACAGCTTTTTCCGAAACTCGGCGCGACTTTCCTGGGTTGATGACCTCACGTACATGATAATCCGCTTCAAACTGGCCAACACCAAGCTGGCTCGCTTCTTTCCGGGCTGGTCTTTGGGGGCCAACGAGTGCAACGGTAGCATCAGCGACTACGGGAGCGATGTAGTGCACGTCTACCGTGACCTATCGAAGCGCGCCATGGGGACCAAGCTGAGGCAGATTGACGCCCACTTAGCACCTCGAGAGCCGGGATCACCTTTCGACACACGCAGTCGATACAGCTGGGCCCAGCAGACAGTCTACGTGCCCCTGGGGATAATTAACAGTTCGGTGCCCAGCAACGCTACGCTTTTTGCCTTCCACCTCTCCAGGATAGCCGTACGTTTCTTTCACAGCTTGACACCGCTATTATGGCAAGAACAGACGTCACTGGGCACGTCGTACAATCTGCAGTACACGAGTCGCTCACAGGCTCTCTTTCACGAGCTATTAAACTGCTTGTCCAGTGACTTTGCCGCCGTCTTGCGCGAGACACGAGCCGAATTTGACTTGGACCCCGACGACGCTCGCTACGCGTTGCTCGCGCAGACGGCTGCCGTGGCTGTCGCATTCGTCACTTTCCGCGAACTTTTGCATGTTGAGCGCATTTGGAAGCTGAGCTTTCGGCTAAGCACGTTGCCAGACTTTTCCTCCGACCAGCTCTTCTTCGTATGGTACGCGCTCGACAACTGTGAAAACAGTGATCCCGCGTATCAAATCCGTCAGTACGAGACATGGAAGCGGTTGCCCCCTGATCTTGCCGTCAACTTCCCGCTCCGTCACCTGCCTCGTTCCTTTGGAGAAGCATTCGGCTGCCAACCCGGTAGCTTCATGAGACCATTGCGGCACTCGGGGACCTGCAATCTTTTCAATGGCACGCTAAATGATCATGTGGTACCTTGAAATGTATAAAGTATTAATTTTGAGACTGTGCAAGGTTTTGGTATTTGTACATCAGTTTCTTTTTCTTATGATGACGAGCGCTTTCTGCTAATTGATATTGAGCTGTTTGAATGGCATCACCTAAGCCCTCGAAGAAATACGTATAACAGTTTCGCAAATGCATTCTCAAATCAACGGCAGTACAAGCCATACTCCTCGGTTATTATTGCATAGTATCTATTAGGCTGGAAAATGAAGGCGTAACTTTGGTCACTTCTTTCTTTTGTATTTGCCTATGTGTAAGTCCGCTTTAACGGTAATTCATTATGATTTGCCGCGAAACATAATATTCAACTCTTTAAGTAGCGACGAGCGGCACATCTTTCTTTTTCATGGTTTTTTTTACAGGTGATAATTACTTGTACTGGTCCCACCGTCCTGACTTTTAAACCGTTCGAGGATTACCACCCCTCAGGAATCGTTAGATCTTTCTCCGCTGCTGTAGACATTGCGTTACGGGCCTGTGGTGCAAAAAATCATGAGCCATTCCACTCTGTGAACGCGGATGACCAACGAAACTGTGTACCACACGACGCAGTTATTTTTTTTTACCCATGGTATGGTATGATGAACTTTATTTAATGTCCTGAAGATCAACCTTTAGGTTGACGCAGGCGGCTCCCACGTCGGGACAGTAAGGTTTAACCTTACCGCCGTATCGTGGGCCTTCTGGACGGCCTGTACTTAATCGGAAAGAACTCCACTGTGTAGGACTCGCTGCCACCAGTCTCTCCCTTTGTCACAGTCTGTGAAAGTCACAGGACACTGCCAAAGCATGTGATCCAGAGTAATGATGCCATTACACTTCTCACAATTGATTTGTACCTCTCTTTCAGGATATAGCTTATTAATAAAGTTTGGACTTGGATAAGTTCTTGTCTGCAACAATCTTAGAGTCACTGCTTGAGCTCTATTGAGCTTAGCGTGTGGCACTGGGAATTCCCTTCTGTTCATGCAGTAATGCCTCGTGATTTCATTTGGTCCCTATTCTCCTCCTGTATATTATTAAGGTCCTGGTCGCGTAGTGCACGGATAGTAAGTCCTCGTGCAGTTGCGTTAGCCATCTCGTTTAAATTCTTCCGAGATGGAACGACAGACCCCATGTGCGCAGGAAACCAGCGAATTTCGATCCCTTGGCTGTCCAACTCACTGATCAGCTGGGCAGCCCTTTTGGTTACAAAGCCATTGGTAAAGTGTCTAATAGCCATCTTAGAGTCACTGTAAATCTTCGTCCACTTATCATGATATTAAATTTATTTTTGCAAGTTGGCGGAGTGCTAGAAGCCTCCTGCACCTCCGCCAGGGTTCAAACCGAAATTGCACTATATCCTGGGTCGGCCCACGGTTTTGGCACCCGCTGAAGAAAAATGTACGCGAGAAATTTGTCCGTCTCGTCAGACAATGACTAACTCATACTCCCTTTAGCAATGGCCTATACCCGTGTAAGTAAGCAAAAAAAAAAGATATCTACCTGAGACTCTACTGATCTTGAAAATGGTGCCTATTGATGAGAATGCATATCCAAGTGATAAGACGTATAACCTGAGGCTCTACTGATCTTGAAAATGGTGCCTATGAATAACTAATCTACTGAAAAGGAATATCGAAGTGAGGAGACGTATAAGCTATTTGCATAGAATGAAGCGATTTTGCATCAGATTTGGGAGCTAAGTTTTTACACACGCAGATTTGCGCGATGCTGTTTACGCGATGCCGTAAACAGCATCGCTGTAAAACTGAGTTCGTCTGATTGAAATGAGGATCTGATTCCGTCTTCTTATTACACAGATTCTTATTTTTCATTAATTTTGAAAGTAGCTAGATTCACAAGACAATTATAGCTACACAAGAGTGTACTGTTTATTTTTCATCTTTTTATATATATTGAAACCGCAGTTTAATTATTACACATAAGCGGTGTCTAGAAACATGTTTTCCTCAAATATGTGCTCTCATCGTGGTAAGCCTGTATAGACGCGTTTTCCAGCAAATATTGTGTATTGCCATCGGTCCAGCGTGAAAAGCTCCACCGTGCGAGTTAAAATTTCCTTCAAGGAGGTTATAAAGGCGCGTTTCCGCGTCTTCCTTCGATTGTGAGGTCGGTAAGAGGATGGGCATTAACCGGTTTGGTTGAAAAGAACGCGAAATAGGCCTACGCTTACTGTTGAGATTAAGTTGTTCAAAAGGAAAACTAGTGTGACGAATCCTGCGCCATTATTTACGATTGCCTGTATGGATGGCACAAATTTCCTTTATTTCTTTTGTCAGGCGTGCTCCTTCGTTTTCAGAACTGACACTCAAATATGGTTCTCGATAACGCACATGTAAGAAGAAAAGAAAGAAGTGGCTCGACGCGGATGAAACTCGTTGAAAGCCCATTCCTCTTCTGGCAATGGGAACCAGAACATGGCCATGCTTTCACTGTTAGCCATCCACCGAGGTCTAGGGCAGACAGATGACAGTCGCAACCGGCTTATTCGGCCTCAATTCACAACGTTTCTCTCTCTCTCTCTCTCTCTCTCTCTCTCTCTTACTTTGCTTACTTCCTAGACAGAGGCATATGTGGAGAGCAAGGCAACCATGTCTAAGCACGTACTCTATTGTACCGGTATCTTGCTTTTATTTGAGCCACGTTTTCTTTCGTATCATTCCTGATGCCTCTTCCTTCACACATTCAGGAAGCAAGAAGCCACGTTCTTATACGGTGAACGGGCTATACATTTCTTTCTTCTCGACTTTTATGTGGTCACGAAATTTCTGTCCCTTAAGATTAATCATTTGACTGCGTTCTAACTTACTTTTTGTTTTGTTTTTTGTCCTTCTTAGAATCGACGTGCGTGCTCATATTCGAGAGATGTGCGCGGACCCACTCTCTTTTCATTCGGCAAGTCGCTCTTCTCAGCTTACCAAGTAAGATAAATTAGACGTTATTCGTTTCCTTTGTGTTTCAAATTAATAACGAGCCACCACTATTTCAAGAATGAACGTTGGGTGACGACATGCCGAGACCCAGGGAGGTTATTGTATCGATTATAATTATATTTTAGTTGTAGAACAATGGAGAGGTAGTCTTAGTTCTAGCCCGCTATCACAAAATCCCATGCTCGTTACTTAGGCAAGAACAGGCTATGACGTAGCGATGCTGAGCTCGAGCTCGCGGTTCCCAGCAGGAGCGGCTGAATTTTGATGTGGACAAAATGCGAAAGCGCTCGTGTACATAGCCGGTTCATATGCACGTTAATGAAACCTAAATAATCAAAATTAATCCGGAGTCCTCCACCATACTGCGTGCTCTTAATCATATCGTGGTTTTGGAATGTAAAACCACACAATTAAAGTGTGCGTGTGTGCGTGCGTGCGTGCGTGCGTGCGTGCGTGCGTGCGTGTGCGTGTGTGTGTGTGTGTGTGTGTGTGTGTGTGTGTGTGTGTGTGTGTGCGTGCGTGCGTGCGTGCGTGCGTGCGTGCGTGCGTGCGTGCGTGCGTGCGTGCGTGTGTGTGTGTGTGTGTGTGTGCGTGCGTGCGTGCGTGCGTGCGTGCGTGCGTGCGTGCGTGCGTGCGTGCGTGCGTGCGTGCGTGCGTGCGTGCGTGCGTGCGTGCGTGCGTGCGTGCGTGCGTGTGCGCGCACACGCACACACTGCACGCCTGCTTTTCAGGTCTGTCAAAGATGTTCAACCGCTCACGCTGACAAATTTCCTGTTAGCGATATTGAAGGAATTCCATCATAATAGGCTCCCCTGAAGAGCCGGGCTTATCAAAGAAAATATACAAGTGGGGACATTCTTCTTTTGACGTGACAGAAGAAGTGAGGCATGTAGGCCGTGTATAAGCGTAGACAATGGAGGAGCGTGTCGTACGTGCGGTCAAACTTTTGGTTCGGCGAGAACCACAGGAATAAATTGACTCTGCGCACACGAGTAGATTTAGCCTGTTCGTCGAAAAGTATGTCCTTGCAAATTTTCTGCCACGAGCGTTCGAAGAACATTTTTGGCACCTGCAGCGGGAAATTTTAATTAATTCCGGTTTTTAACGGGCCAGAACTACGTTGTGATCATGAGGCCCGCCGTAGTGGGGGACTCCAGATTAATTTTGACCACCTGGGGTTCTTTTACGTGCACCCAGTTCAGGGTACACGGGCGTCTTTGCCTTTCGCCCCACATCAAAATGCGGCCGCCGCGGCCGGGATTTGAACGCGCGACCTCGTTATCAGCAGCGTAACACCAGAGCCACCGAGCCACTACGGAGGATCATGCGGCGAACTGTAACAGGTGTGAGGGTGCTTATTGATGCGTGTGCTTCAGTAAGTAATCTGTCTGTCACCTCATTTCCAACGATACTAACGACGTTCTCTAGCCAGTGAAAATCAACAAAATAAGCAGCCAGAGAAGTGATACTGAATGTTTTCATAATCTCATAGGTCGTCGAGTCATCTACATGAGAATAAAATTCTTCCATCACTTCTAGGGCTCCTCGATTCTAGCAGTAAAATCACCAATTTTAAGCCGAAATTGTTGTTGTTGTTGTTGTTGTTGTTGTTGTTGTTGTTGTTGTTGTTGTTGTTGTTGTTGTTGTTGTTGTTGTTGTTGTTGTTGTTGTTGTTGTTGTTGTTGTTGTTGTTGTTGTTGTTGTTGTTGTTGTTGTTGTTGTTGTTGTTGTTGTTGTTGTTGTTGTTGTTGTTGTTGTTGTTGTTGTTGTTGTTGTTGTTGTTGTTGTTGTTGTTGTTGTTGTTGTTGTTGTTGTTGTTGGCAAAAAAAATACCACAGAATTTTAAAAAACACTGCGCATCCTATAACGCAAGTCATAATCTTCCGTGTCGCAATCTTCAATCTCTCATCGAGGGGAAAACGTAGATAACAATTGCGTCCACTGAGACCGCAAAATATGACCTTTCACATGGAATACAAACGCTGAAAAAGACGCGTGTTGATGATAAGTGTGTCAAAGACTGTAGGAATGAACATGGAGGCAAATGCACAAAGCGTTACGACTGTAACACATCTCCGTCATTGGTCGGTCACCTTTGTGATATATCTCAAATATTGCGACTTGGCGGCGTCTGCTCTTACGAATCACTCTAGCGTACGAACGGCTTTGCGAACACCGTTCCAGATTTTGATCACCGCCATAGTGCACATACAGTATAGGCTGAAATATTGAGAATGATTGAAGACAGGAACTTGTACGACTAGTGTCACTGTGCAGAAGCGTCACTGCCGTGTCGGTCAGCGACAGCGAAGCAGCACAGCGGTGCGCATTGGCCAGCCTCCATGACATAACCCTCGCAACTAATCTGGATACCAGACTTCTGCGTCAGTCTCGTAACTATTATTATATCGGGAAAAAAACTATCGCAGTGGCATAGCAAGGATTTGGCTGGCAACAACACTATCTGGGACACAGCGCGTGCTTTCATTACAATGAAAACCGCACAAGAAATTTAAGAGAAAGAAGACAAGAGCGAAATAAATAAAAGACAGAAACGAACTAAAGGCAGTCACGTCCTGCATCATACAGCGCTTGCAAGAACAAAATGACGCAAACGTCACCTAGTGCACGCTTCCATGTAGCCACTAGAAGTCGCGCCTATTCACACATGCCAGCACAATTGTTCGCGAGGGCTCATCGAGTACCCAGAAAACTTGCATTAGTAGAAAAAACTTCGATGTTTCTCGATGCAACTATGCGACCAAGAGGTGCGAACAGCGCGCCTCCTTTGGCGAGCCTATTTTTTTATATTCCTGTGATTTTTCTCTTCATTGCTTGCCTGTCGCTACTAAAGTGCATGCACGGGTACTGACACAGTCTTGATGCATGACGTCCTTTCTTTGAACGACGCCTTCAGTTCCGGTTCTTAGAATACAGCGTATGAATACAGAAAGAGGTTCTTTCTGCCAACAGAAGTTTTCCATTACCCAGTACTGGTACAGCGTGAAGATGTGAAGCGTGGACTGCCGGCGTCTCCTGCTACGCCTTGCCCGTAATTTCCGTAGTATACGACAACACTCTCTATTCATAACGTTCTATTCAGTGGACATACAATAGAATAGTTTTGACTTTCTTTCATGGGTCAAGTCATCAGTATATTTATTAAGTTGTGTTGAAAATAAATAATGAACTTTCACACAAGAGATTGAGCTTTCTCTATTCTCTTTCTTGACATTTCCTTGCTATCTACAGTCACTCCAGGTATTTTTCTTGTACCAGGTATGTGTCCCTTGTGATATCGCGAGCTACACGCCACGATTCTTGCTCTTTCCAGCCTCAGACTGGGCCCAGCATATAGCAGTTTCCCTTTAGGTAAGCGTCACAGTTCGTTCCTATCCAGGGCCGTGATGCGGTATGTAGACTGTGTATTGCGGTAGATTGTTTCCCCTGCATGTCAGTTGAGCGAGTGAGCAAATACTAACCCATACACTAGGTTGGAGTGCTAGGCTCGACTGACGCACCCTAATCTAGCCCGAAACTCTTCAAAAATGATCGTACGAACAAACCAGCTTGCCATCGTTTAGTGGATTGCTCGTGGAAGAGAACTAAACACACGGCTTTCTCCGCCATGTCGTTTTCGGCGTTCTAAGTTCACTGAAAATTTCGGCAACATGGTGGCCACATCGTCGTATAGCGCTGAACGTAACACTGGACGAGGGACTACGAACTGTTCTGGCGTTGCGCCGCAAAGCATGCCTGAGGTCACCGCATCAAATCCCGACCACGGCGGCCGCATTTCGAGGGGGCGAAGGGCAAAAACGCTTGTGTACCGTGCATTTGGTGCACGTTAAAAAACACCAGGTAGTCAAAATTGATATGGTGTCCCCCACTACGGCGTGCCTGATAATCAGATAGTGGTTTTGGCACTTAAAACGACGGAATTTATTTAGTTATTTATTTATTTATTTAGTTATTTAGTTAGTTATTTAGTTATTTAGCTAGTTAGTTATTTAGTTATTTAGTTATTTAGTTAGTTAGTTAATTAGTTAGTTAGTTAGTTAGTTAGTTAGTTAGTTAGTTAGTTAGTTAGTTAGTTAGTTAGTTAGTTAGTTAGTTAGTTAGTTAGTTAGTTAGTTAGTTAGTTAGTTAGTTAGTTAGTTAGTTAGTTAGTTAGTTAGTTAGTTAGTTATAAAGGCAAGAACAATAAATGCGCTTAATTTCCACTTCGTCGCGTTTTGTTCGGTGCTATAAAACTGTAGATGATATTGTAGATGATCCTATCTTCGTATCACACAGATATGGCATACCTTTTCTTTAGGTGCCACCTAAATGCACCAAATGAAGGGGAAGGTAGTCAGAAATCTCCCTCTCTCTCCTGCTAATTGCCACTATCGGCGAACCCTGCTGCCCGAAGTGTGGTTCTCTAAAATCCGTTTCAGTCCTCCATCGCAGCTTCAATTTACTTGCTTTCCTCGGCCAGGGATGCATCGCCACATATCACACTCACGCGTTACATAGGTGTGTTTTTACCATTGCTAGCACACGACGAAGCCTCGGAATTACCGCTCGAAAGGTAACGAGGTCACCGCTCTATTTCTGGATGCAAAACAGTCATATTTAGCAAGATCTCGGAACATCTCGGGAGCGCTACACAGCTACCGTAGGACGTTCATTAAGCAGTCTAACTCGTCTCGTTAACCACCGCAGATTCTTTTCTTGCTTCCTTTCCTATCAAGGTATCTTGCTTAAATTTTGGCGGCTCGCTTGCACAAGCAAAACTGCAA
Source organism: Dermacentor variabilis (assembly GCF_050947875.1). Classification (NCBI taxonomy): domain Eukaryota; kingdom Metazoa; phylum Arthropoda; class Arachnida; order Ixodida; family Ixodidae; genus Dermacentor; species Dermacentor variabilis. Next base: position 36,619,377 of record NC_134572.1, on the reverse strand, counting down.
TCATTTTCTACCCTTGTTATTACTTCCTGGATGCTCAGCGCCGTTATTTGTTTTCTTTAGCGATTGCTTGTGACCTCTGGGAGGTCATTAGTGCCTGCGAAGTCTTTCGTTGATATTCACGTGCACACAGCCTTCCATAACCCTCTTCAATAACGCTATTTTTGCTTATAGATTGCTTCTTTTACTGTCTCTCTGATATCGCTGATGCTCGTAGGCATAAAACGCTTTACCGCTTGAGGGGGCCACTCTTCACTAAGGCAAAAAAAAGTAAAGGTTTGATAATGATAGCCGAGTATTAGACTACTACACGATGTAAAGTTGCCTATTATCAGCCGCATAAATTGCAGTAAACCTTCGCTTACTAACTAAATTACCAAGCATAGTGTCGCTCGACTTCCGGCAAACACAAACAGATCTGGCTTGATCACCGCGAACGCGTGCTGTCACTGCGCGAGAGTGAAGAGCGCAAACACAGGGAACAGAAGACTTTGTGCTGTTTATCGGTTGATCGCGGCTGCAAAACTTGAAATGGCGAGACCTCCACCACTAGCCGCGCTCGAAGACACCGCACATGCAACCACCAGCCATTCCGTCTCACTTAATTTTTGCATTCGCCGGATATTACCTCCAAGACAGGGAGCACGGTTAGCGTACGCCTCCTGCTGCGCGAGCAGCCATGCGGTGACATGGCCAGGTTGAAGCAGAAAAGCGCACTTATCTCTCTGTCTCCTCCGCCCCCCCCCCTCGCGCCCGTCTCCCCGACTTGTGTGATCTTGATCACGTGACCTCCAACACTGGGTGCTCGGGAAGATGTCGCGCATCAAACCACCATCTTTCTCTGCTCGCCCTTGCACGCTCACGAATTTGCCGTAAATTTGGCCTCAAGCCTAAAGATATGAACACGCAAGTTGCCCAGGAGTGACAGAGTATGTAAGTGCGACCGAACGAGGACGTAGAAAGAAACAGATACACAGAGATAGCGCTGTCTCTGTGTATCTGTTACTTCCTACTTCTTCGTTCAGTCACGCTTCCACACTCTATCATGTATTCAAACCAACTAGCCCGCCAACGTGTTTTAACCAAGCCCAGGAGTGTCGGCTTATATAGTACCAAAAACAGAAGTAGGCCATGACGTCATTCTACTCTTTAGTAATCTACTATAGATATTTCAATATTCTCTGGCGTTCCCTACCCCCTCCTGTCACTTTTTTATTTCTTCTATTGTTTTGTTTCTTATGCTTTGTTTTCGCGTGCTTTCTCTCTTTCTCCGCTATTCTTTCCGTCTTCCTGTACTTACCCATTGCACACTGTAGAGTAGCACACCAGAAATCTCACGTCCGGTTGACCACCCTGCCACATTTCTCTTACTCCGTCTCTCTCTCTATCCCTCTCTCAGATAGCCTTAGAAGCAGACCGAACTTAAAGCACAGAAAGGCATTTACATTATTATTTTTGTTATTTGGCATTTTTGTAGCCTAATATAACAAACTCGTACACAGAGCTCACAGTAACAATAAATGTTTTAACAAGTTTCTGCACAATATTCGACCTTCATAATGCCATGCTAGTTTCATTTCACGTTTCTGCTTTCGTGCAAGAACGTGCTCGTAATGTGAGATGACGCATGATTTTTGAACATAATGGCACTTTCCAGGAAGACTGGCCCGACAATTATCACTTTACAGCCTCGCTAACAGCCTACTGGGATACGTTTTAGAATTTACGTCCTCACTAAGAGCGAATCTGGAAGATTTGATTTTGTGTATAAGCACAAACCAGTCGCATGAGGTCATCATTGGATTCGACGAGCCCCGTCCTCACTATTTTCTATCACCGCTACCGAACTGCACCTTAGTTTAGGGAGCTTGCCTGAAGTAGTCACTAGCTTTAAGTAATTAACGTTCATGCATTTTGGTCACCACTTATAGTTCATTTAACACACATGCGCAGGCGCAATTCCAGGACTATACCGTTCAAAATATGTTTTGTAGTAATTATACACCAATAATTACGTAAGCGTTGTGCAACAGGCAAGATTAATATGCGCTTTCCAACGGCTTTTTCTTGCGGACCATGCAACCACCCCCACCTCGATTCATGCGTTGAGTTTTACTTGTAATGACGTTACAAACAGGGCACACTTCTCGCTTTATTTTTCACTTTTCTGTCATTTTCATTATGTCGTCACGTGTCCTTTCGGGCAATGAATGTATTTAGCGTAGGTGAATGAAACAATTTTAGCAGTAAGTCTATTTTCTTATCTAGCGGTTTTGTTGCCTACTAGAAACAAATTCAATGTGTTCCAAAGAAGCTGCGCTTCCCGTAGTCCAGGGCCAATATTCACTTCGCGCACAGTGGCGGTGCTCTGTTCAAACGCCCTGGCGTAATCTCAAAACATGCAAGTTCTGTAGCCCGTATAGTTTCTACAGAAGGCTGGAGCATTGCGATAGCAGTAGTAAAACAACGTATCAAGCGTACTCATGTCGTGGTCGCAGAGGATTACATTCCTCCTTTGCTTCTTGCAGCGAACCTTTAAGTGCAACTAAAAGCACTCAGAAACGTTAAACATGCATTTTCCCGCGGTCCTGGAAAAACTAGATTTATTCACCACTTTTGTATATAGAGTAAATAGAAAGAAAGGATATTAAAGGAGACATGTGGGCAAATATTGGTGGGAGTCGGTTTATTAAAGCGACCCTCACCAGGCCCCACAGCAAATTTTGGTTACACACGGGAAGTTATTGCGTGCATTTTAGGGGGCCTTCTACCGCAAGGATTTTTTTTTCATATTGGCTCATTAGTTGAAGGGCTAGAAATATTTGAACTGCCCTTTCAGGAGGTGAGCTTCACCACCAACATATACACTCTCTCTACTTACCCCCGTCTAGGCTCTGCACGCGAAATTCCTTCCCTACGTTCTCCCATACCGGCGCAGGAAGATCGCGTGGCGCATACTTCATGGGCCCCGCCTTCTCTCCCTCTCTCTCTCTATCGCGCGCGTGCGAGCGCGTATTTGCAGCGCGATGCACTTTCAGTGATTTCGCGCGCGAGCTGTTGCGCTTGTCTCGTTACGCGCAGCGTAATATTTTGCGCGCTGTACACGAGAACACCTAACTAGCACTACAAGTCAGTTCCACAGGAACACTCACGCAGATGGATGCGGAACAAAGAACACGGTCGCGCGCTGGAACCCGATAGAAAGTGGCATATAGTTTTGCTTTCTGCGCACGTGGTTAGGGGCGCATGTTGTGGAAGATGTACGATGAAATTTTAAACAGTGCAAGTTATTTATAGCTTTTGTAAGAAATTACTCAAATTAGTGTTCCGAAGCATTACAAGCGTAATTGTCAAATCGCGTACAACGTTCACCAAATGTCCTGAAAAAAACTAAACGTGTCCCGTAATTAACATACTCAGAGAATAGGACGTGCGCGTATGTCGGGGCGCGTCAGTTATTTACATACCTTGCAAAAAAAAAACATCCTTAAGCAAAGGCTTCAAAGCATTCTACAACACTTATGCACAATATTTTCCTAAGTCCTAAGAGAATTGTATGTGACACCGAATTCACATTCGGCGGAAATTGGGACTTGTTTGAGGTAATGTGTGGAGAAAGTGTTCGTGGCCTAATTATGAGTGTTGCAGATAACTACTGCATACCCGCTTTCTCCTTTTTTCTGTGCGTTCGAGAAGACACGTAGCAAGTTTCTCTTGTGCAATGGGGGAAATAAACGAGGCACCTTGTTTGTATACGATGAAAATGGGAACAGGTTATCGACGACGTTTAGACTAAGTTCAAAGCGGGGCGGGTAACTACGGTCTTAGCGGTAAATTACGATTGTAAGGGCCCCAAAGCGTTTTAACTGTGTTTTATGAGCAGCAGAGAATTTAGCCCGCTGAAGTTGGATGCCATAACTTCCACCGCGATCAAATTTGGTCAGAACGGGAAGGCGATTATGCGTGTTATGCATCCAAGATATGTGTAGGCGTTATACGAAATGCGCGCACTGTTTGGCTGTTGTCCTCGGAGAAATGAGAGTGCCTGCCTTATCCAACTATATATGTGGGTTATTATTTCGGTCGCCGTATTAACCCGCACGTGGGCAAATACGGTGGTATGAGCGTGGTACGTATGCTTTGCCGTTGGCCTTAGAGAAGGAAATGTAACACTGAGCTAAGATTTGCACAAAACGAGGTCCATGTCATGAATTATATGCGGGTGGCGTTTTGAAGAGTGCTGCTTAATTCAAGGCACGCGAGTGAAATTATTAAGCCCTATGTTCGGAAGAAACAGCTTCACCGAAAATTGGACTGTGATTCTGCAAGATCGCAAAATTCTGTCGTTGGTTCTTTTCTTCCTTTTTTATGTTGTGATTGTTTTATCTTGAACGGATGACGTCTACAAGTAAATGGTGATAACGATCTCCTTCTTCTATTCGGGAAAGGCGGGACATCAAGAACGAAGCCGCCAGATTACGCATGTAATCCAGTGGTATCCGTTCATCTCTTTGTTAACCTATGCGAACACTTCTTTCTAGCAACTATGTTCCTTGCTTCTCGGCACCCGGGCCGTTAGCCCCGCAGTGTACCTCGCTTACCTCTTTCCTTTTATTAAGCACGGCATTTACGGCAGCGTTCCATATTAAGGGTCACCTGCAACGAAATTTCACGTTGGCTAAATTGGTAATATATGAGAAGTATATACATATGCTACAAAAGCAGTCTTCGCAAAGCAACAGTTTTGGTAATCGTTTCATTTTCTCATTAGGAGCTTTAAATATCAGCTATGCAGACGGCAAGTGAATTTCTGGTTAGGGGATATGACGTAATCACTACAGAATGTCGCCTCTGACAATTTGCAAAGCACCGTGGATACCACCGGGCGCTGTCTAATCTCCATGGTTAGGCTTCACGTCCGTTGAACGGTAATGAGGCGTTTTTCTGTCGTTCCGCTTTGTAGCGACCATCCGTCACTATACGTTGTCCCCGCTTTGGGGAAATTCACTTACTTTGCATGGCCTTCACGTGGGAGTCATGACACCTGCTCTTTCTGCTTATGGTAGACGCGTCGACCACGGCAGTGGGTGCAGTACTACAGCAGCACGATGGCACAGACTGGAGGCCGCTGGGATCCTTCTGAATGCGCCTCGAACTCACAGAAGCTCGCTACAGCACCTTCGGGAGGGCGATATTGACCATCTATTGCGCTGTCAAGCATTTTCGTTTATTTTTTTTTTTGAAGGCTATAGCTTTTACATTCTGACCGACCACAAGCCGTTAACCTTCGGTTTCAAGAACAACTGTTCCTCGTAGTCAGAACGTCAGCTTCGGCAACTTTCCTTTATCTCCAAATTTTATACGTACATCCGCCATTCTCTGGGAGCGAAAATCAGGCAGCAGACGCACTATCGCGGATCGGAGCTGTGCGTGCTGGCCCTGTGGATTTCTAAACTCTAGCCTCAGCAAAACTCAGCAAAACGACCCCGAGCTGCACCAATTGCGGGAAAAAGGCTCATCGGAGGTGCCACTTCCCTACACAAAACATTGGTCATGTGCGACACATCGCAAACAGCTCCTCGCCCGTTCGTACCCCATCAGTTTCGGCAGCCAGTATTCGATTCACTTCCCGGGCTAAGCCATCCCGGCATCAGAGTGACACAGAGGCTTATGACAGACTGCCTCGCTAGCTGTTCGAAGCTGGGCAAGAAGGTTCCAGGCCTGTCAAGTCGTGAAAGTGACCCGGCACACGCGTTCAGCAGTGCAGCCGTTTTGGCCACCAGAGAGCCGTTTTGATCACGTGCATTTAGACTTGGTGAGGCCTCTTGCGCCCTGCCAAGGTTTCAGGTACATCTTCACATGTGTCGACCGGTACTCAAGGTGGCCTGAGGCGACGTCTCTAGATGACGTTACGGCCGAAACAGCGGCGGAAGCATTTGCTGCTACGTAGGTGTCGCGGTACGGTTGTCCTTTGTGCATAATTACTAACCAAGGCCGATAATTCCAAAGCTCGTTTTTTTTTCTGTCCTGGCGAGATTGCTCAGCACGCGCCTTCATAACACCACGACTTACCACCCACAGAACAACGGCATGGTCGAGCGTCTCCACCGACAATTGAAGGCGCGCCGACACCACGCTCGACAGACAGCACTGGGTGAAAAGGCTACCCCTTGTACTGCAGGGGCTGCGAACAACAATCAAGGATGATCTCAGAGTCATCGCAGCCGAGATGCTCTATGGATCGCCAGTCTGCGTTCCAGGCCAGTGTTTCGGCGCCCAGCAAGGCACTCCACCAGCGGCCGTGCAACACTTAGAGAGGCTACATTCCTGGCTCAACCAGCTTCGACCTACACCCGCACGTATCGCCCGCGGGCAGCCCGTGGGGCAGCCTCGGGCTGCGCGGGTACCCTTCACGGGGGGTTACTGTCCCCTGCTCTTTCTTGGAAGTGAGGTGGCTGCCCGACAGGGGCGCCACCACAGCCACTAGGCAAACCTGTTTTATTGCGGAATAAAGCCAGCCGACTCTCGGTTCTCAACTTGTCAAAACGTGTATTACTTGCCTCCGCTAAACCGCTCTCACAACAGTTTCTTATAGTGCCGTTATGAAAAGTTTATACTTCTGTGAGCCTTCGTGACGCATCCACTCCCATTTTAAACCTAAAATTTTGCACCAAGACTGACCTAGATCTACACTACCTGAAGGTAGGCTTTTTACGCGAATCAAAATTCCGTTACAGTTGGCCTTTAAACCTAAATTACCCTATAAATTTCATTGATTTAGCTTGCAGACAAAACGTACAAAACATGCCAAATAGACAAACAGTAAGTGTAGCGGGCGCATATATCGAGAACGCATGCAAATACCTTACTCTGTTCAAATTAGAGCGGTACACTAGTCTCGATTTGGGTCTTCAGCACCACCGATGATAACGTACCCGCTATACCGAGTAAATGCCACAAATAAACTTATTCCGGGGCACAACTGATCGCTGGAACGTGAAGGCGGGTCGTGCGCAACGGACAATTGTTTATCTACCTTTACCTCATTTTATCTATTTTTTTTCAATATGTTGCACGTTGCCTGTTATGTGTGGTAGGGAGCACAGCAAAGATAAATACGCTCATGATCACGACGGGATAAAAAGGAATCGTTGCCGCTGGACGCATAAAGAAGCCGATGACTGCTGTTAAGTATGCGGTCGCGGTGCTATAGGGAACCACGTGACGGCGATCACTAGCAGCAATGCACCGTGGTGTTACTTCAAGAAGCGCCTCTTATTGTCTTTTGCTCCCGGGTATGGGACAGGTGGTCTTTCATCTCACTTTCTCTCTTTCGAAGATTACGGATAAATTGTGGCGTTGCACTTTCTTCGCTTGCAACAGGCTAGGGACCGTTCCGCGTAATTAGGGCTAAATCACAGAATTATAAGAGATTTGTTGGTTGAGGCCTGTAATTTCTGAGCCCCGCCTTTACCTTGCTTTGTTAGTCTTCCCTTACTTTTTTTTTCCTTTCTCATCGTCCTAAAGAGGTGGTAATACCAGAATGCTCGAAGCCACTGGCCAGCACATTGAACAGCTTGACACCCACATGTGACGTTAATGCTCTCAGTGGACAGTGAATGGCCGGGTCAATAGCCGCGCAGGTTGTCTACCCCGACCACTACTGCCAGAAATTTTCATTAAGAGAATAAAATTCAAATTGAATTTTGTCCTCGTCTTCCCCCTTCGTGCTCTTCCTTTTCCCTGTTCCCACTTTCCTCTTCTTTACAGTGTAGCTGTGAGAATATTGGCCTGGGTCACATTTGAGTTCGGCGAAAGCATTGCAATAATTTCAGTGCATAGCTTGTATTCTGACTTAGCTTGTTATTTAGGTAATAACGCATCGTCTTTTTTTACCTATTTTAAGTGGTGTCCCACAAGCGAGCGTATTAGGCCTGGTATTTATTGACCTCTATATTAATGACATAGTTAATATTGATCACATCATAAAATTTGTTGTATACGCGGACGACACCAGTATGCTATCAAGCCCAGACGCAAGCGAAATAATTACTGGGTGCAATACGTTACTACAACAATTATTTTTTCTCCAATAAATTTTTAATAACGATTAACACAAAGAAATCAAAAGCTATCATTTTCCGAGCCATAAATAAAACATCATTCTAACACACCAACTTGTGCATGCCGGTCAGGAAATCTATACTGACAGTGAACACAAAATTTTTGGTGTCACCTTTTCTTCTCACCTGAGTTGGGATCAGCATGTCATAAATGTGTGTAAAAAAAGCTGCTTCTAGAACTCGCTGTCGACGTCTCCCGGCGCATGTTAAGATACAGGTGTATCATGCCCTTTTTACACCAAACCTAAATTATTGCAATCTAGTGTGGACGACTATGACTAAAGCAAACATTGCAAAACTTCAGGTTCTACAAAACAAGATTATTCGCCATATAACTAATCTCGATTATGTGTCGTCAACTAAATAAGTACCGTATTTCCACTGTTGAACAAATGTATGCGTTTCGTATTTTGCGTTCCTTTTATTTCGCTTCCGATGTTTTTAAGCAGTTTTTAACAAATATTGAATGCTTAACGCCCAGGGTTCTTACCCCATGTTCTAGAACCAGTGATATCTGGTATGTTCCAAAGTTTCAAAATAATTATAAACACCAGACATTGAACTATAACTTACCAACCATACTTTACCACTACAGGCACGCCATAAATTTGTCGTTGCATGAACTACCCATGTACTTTCTAAACACAGGGTAATAGTATAGCTCCCTTCATCTTCTATCATACTTGAAGTGTTTTCGGCCTGTTGCTTTCATGTTGTACTAAAAGTGTTTTGCTAAAGTCTAAACACAACGAGAAGCAATGTACGTAACGGTCAGTTTATTTGTTCGTGTTTTTTTAATTTATGTACAATAAAGTCTGTCGCTCTTGCCATCTACCTTGTAGGGATTTTCCGACCTCGTCAAGCTGGTGAGAGCAGCCGGCAGACCACTCCAGAAAGCATTTCTTTCTATCCTCACTTTTTGGAAAACAAAGCAAATTCAATTGAAGTGAATTGAATTTAATTGAATACTATACCGTAGTTGCTATATACTTCTCTTTCAGAGGGACATCTACGTGTGAAATTTGTGGATCGCTTGAACATACATCGAATTCGTTGCAACAGACTATCTTTCCCGAAGTGATTCGTTTCGACTGTTTAATTAGTTAAACTTTGAAGTTTTAAGGACAAAATGCACCATCTGATAATGAGTCACGCCATAGCGGGGGACTCCAGGTTAATTTTGACAACCTGGTTTTTTTTTTTTTTAACGGGCACCCAATGGACGGTTCAAGGGCGTTCTTGCATTTCGCCCCCATCGGAATGCGGCAACCGCTGCCGGGATTTCATCCCGCGACATCGGGCTTAGCAGCGCAACACCAATGCCACTACGACACCGCGTCGGGTTTCTTCTTTTTAAAACGAGGGGGCTTGAAAGTACAGAACAGCTCTACGGGAACCCGGCTTGAGCGCCATTACCACACGTTTCACATGCGCGCTGCAAACAAACGAATACAGGAGCAATTCAATATTTTTGTGTGGAAATAATTTATTCCTACTGACGCCTCCCGTCCACTAGTACTCTTGGGCAAGGGTTTTATATACTTACGGTAATAATCGATTTTCATTAGTCAGCTTCGCCGCAGTATGGTTGTGTTATGCGCTAAAATATACAAAATATCTTGCGGTGAAGCATATGTACCACGCAGTCAAGCGTACAAAGATTGGATGAGGGTACGGTTCGCGGGGCCTTGTACGTGTTTCTTAACTATGCGCACGCGAACGCGTCACTTCCGGTCACAGTACACGCACTGAGATGTCTGCTAAGTGTGCTGACAGGCGTTCAGAGCAGTCTGTCACGTGATTGTGGCAATTTAAGCTGTTGTTTTGTACCCCTTGCGAGCGCTTTATATAAGATCGCAAAAAGGGCTAGTATACGTTCCTAGTATACGCACCGCAATTCACCGACGTATATGGGGCTGGAGAATTGCCGTACCTCCTCATGTAAGACTCGTCGTCATGTAAGGACCATGCCTTCACTATAGAGTGTGCAAATCTGGAAGAAATTTTCACTAAGCGTGACGCGCATGCCCGCGCACCGGTTAATTTCCCTAAGCCGCTACTAGACGGCACTAGTTTTCCCTGTGACGATGTCATCAGCATCCTCACCGTACCCTCCACTCGGTACCAAACAACAACATCAATAGCCAACTCTCGCGAAACGGTGCTGGTTAGAGCTAGACAGTGGCTGTGGCATGCCGTTGCGGCAGGTTCGTCCTCAAAGTGTTTGTACCAGTTTGTTTGCATCGGCTATAGGGCGTGGTATCACATGCACGGGCTGGGCTGACGGCTCTGTGCATACACCGAAGCTTAGGTCTGCGGACGATCAGCCGGTAACTGCGAAGAGCGCCTACCGATTCGTGTGTGCGCCTACTGAACGCAACGGCGTAAGCTCGCATGCGGGCATATAGCCAATAACGCTTCAAATTAAGCTTGTGCAGCACAGCCTAAACTGACAGTGTCGTGGAGCGAAGTCCGCGTACGTGTTATCCGCGCTTCCCGACGACGCGCGACGCACGTCGGGCTCTGCGACAGGCGAGCAGGAAACGCACCCGCAGCCTCGGGCATCACGAAACGTCAAGTACAATTTGTTTCAATGGAGCGCAACCCTAAGCAAAAGCTTGTAAACAGATTTTCTGCTGCACTGGCACTCTAAAAAACGTCGCAGTTTCGCCCGAAAGGCGAAGCACCTATTGCGATAGCAAAATAGTAGATAGCTGTACAATGTAAGGATAGTAGTTTTAGCGCTCGTATAAACTTATCAACATTACAGTACTACTGAAATAGGTTTATCAGCGCAAATTTTGTCTGCTCTTCATTTTTTTCTTGAGCACGACTCAAGTTGCGTGCAGGTAAACAGGCTCAGTACTTTCTTAGCATTGAAGCTAAAAGTACATTTTTTTGTGACATCCTTGTGCGGCCCGCCAGGCTTACGGAGCACATGCGACATGCGTTTGCTAACCGAAACTAACGCGTGTATGCCATTAATTTACACAGATTATCTCTCTAGACACGGACTCGTTCTGCACATCACGCACATACGAGATTCACGCGAAAGCCATTGTTTCTTCTTTGTGTGTGCCTGTGAATACGTGGCGTGAATTCACTTGCGCTGCACGGCCACTTCGCTGCAGGTACTTGTCTCTCCGTCGTTCCCCGAGTTACTCTGCAATATACGCGAGCATATCGGAATAGAGGAAACGAAATGACTCGACATGCCCATCCGTTCACCAGCGCCGTGGCGCCATCGGCTTTGCGCCGGTCTGCTCCCCATCATTCTTCCATCTGTCTTCATTTTTGTCAAAAGATATGACTGCCATATTTCTGGGTAATCTTCAGGGAGCGCTCGTGCGACTGAAGTTCAGGGCTGCATTTAACGACCGCAGTGTTCACTCTTTTTTTTTTGTTTAATCTTCTCTCTCATTCACCTTCATTTCTCTAAAAAAGCGTTTCACGTCGTGTTTGCTGGAGAGAATATTTTCTTTTTTAATTCCCTCGAAACTGGCTCGTATAGCATAATGATAAGTATGGAAAAATGTGCCGGCCGTGGTGACTGGGCGCGCGCGCCGCGCCTCCCGACTAATTAATTTTCTCCCGGCTCATTAATTGCCGATACACGCCATGGCTGCGTTCCTCGCAGGCTACTTCTACTACACTGTGGACTGCCGAAGAATTATCGTTGAAAGCCATCTTTCTAGTAACGCAATTATTCTGTTTCTTCACCCCTGTTTTTGGTCGTTTCTTCAATACTTGGACCTTCATTTGTCCTCTAGCTTCTGCTGTTGTCGCTGTTCTCCTCGTCGGTAGCTTCCACGTGCTTGCGCTTCCTCTACAGCTACTCGCAGTTTCGGCCGTTTCCTTGTGTTTCTTTCCTAGCAACCAATATTGCACCAAACACGACCAGCTGCTTTTACACGAGAACAACTCGACTCGGTACTCGCGCCATTTTCTTTTTTCTTTCCCTTGTAATATTGCGAAAGGTGTCGTTAGCACGACGACAGATAAGGAAGGACGTGCCAGTAACCACTTATATTTCGGCGGTTATGAGCATTACGTTTTTTTTTTTATCGAAAAGAGCTTCATTTAAAGTGTCGTGTAAGTACATATTATAAAAAAAAAAGAATTGCATAAAGCATCCATTCGTCTATTTCAGCGATTCTGGTGCCACAAGAAGAAGTCGGCGGTATTTTCATGCTTCAATAAATCCCTTAATAGTTCGCGTCAACCAAGGAGGGACTTTTTCATAGTCTTAGAGCACATAATAGCACGCCACTGTCACGCACGCCACTATAGCACGCGGGCGTGCGTGAGTGTTTGCGTGCCTGTTTGCGTGTGAGAAAGGGGGCGTGAATAGGGGATGTATGAAAGACCTCTCATTTTCTTCTCTCAGCCTAAAGACCCGAAAATCTTATGAATATACGTCCTCGCAATGTAAGAGCTCCATGTGTGGCCAAATGATGAGGCTTGAGGCTGTGTATACGGGTGCGGGCTTGCGGTTCGGTGCTTAACGTTGACGGGAACTGAACATAGTCCGTTGCACAACTCCTCCACGTGGCTGTCGTCATGTACTCAAGAAACTGAGCGAGATCCTGAGAAATCAATAAGAAAGCAAGCAAGAACACAGGCGCTAGACAGCAACTTCTTTTTCAAAGTTGAGCCAGCTGCGACCGCGAGCGTACTTCGATATTCCAAATATATTAAAGTCCCCAGCGGCGTTGTGGCATAGTTAGGGAGATACAGTCTGCCTGCGAAATAAAATTAACCAATCCTTCTTTTTTCAAGCTTTCAAAAGAACGCAGTTACAGCGGTCTTCAGAATTTTCTTTTTATTGACCTGCTTAAGAGAACTTGTACGCTTAAAACTGTCACATCTCTTGCGGGAAACTTTTAATGAAATACCTTTTTCTTTGCATTAGTTGTGTATGAAGGCAGATGGGCAACGTTCGCAAAATTGCGACCGTCTGACATGAGCAAAAGAAAAGAGCAAAATGGAAGAAAAATTAACCAAGCGAAGCTGGCATAGAATATTGTAGCTTTCACCACTACATAACCAGAAGGTTCTTTTGTTTATTAAGTTCATTTGACTGAGCTGTGTGTTTATAGATCCCACTTGGGGCGGTACCGTATTGAGAAATAAAATCATTATGCAATTGGCAATGCATGCGCGCGCTTCAGCGCCGTTGAAATGTCAAAAACAAATCTTGTATGTATCGGCAGAACTTTCTTAGTTGCTTCGCCAGTTAGAGTTTACCGTAAGTTAGTTACTAGTCAAATACACCTTCGCAATTTTCCGCACTACAAGATGAGAACGACCATAGTTTAATGTAACAGGCCGGCTGCCTATGGACATCCATTTTATTTGTGAACGCGGCCGACATATAAACCGTACAGGTTCTTGATGTGCCTCAAGTGGATCCCCTCACAGTACCTATGCGTCCATTTACGACATCCTACGACTATGCTGTTTCATAACATAAATGGCTGCTATGATGTACCTGCTGCGATTGTTGTATTGCCGGATGTAAGTTTGTAGAAATAAAGTTCCATGTAGGAATTCTTTTATGGTCGTGCTTTTGTTTCACAAGCCAGCAATTAGTGACGCAGAGAATACACAGAGTTATTCTGCCGGGAGCCTACACAACACCCATGCTTGAAGACACCAGGCGTAAACTTCATTTCATAAGAGCCCTAACTTGAGCCTAGAACTATGCTTGAACCTCTATCTACTTAGATTAAGTATATACTTCACATCCTTATTTTTTTTCGCTATCTCAAATATCTTCCATGCCATGACACTGTATTTCATTCCGTCGTAGATACTTCTTTACAAATAATAAATACAGCTTAAGATTTCTGTCGGCATGAACGTTCAGATTTGCGATCACCCTGATGCGTTTATGCAAAATTTTGTTATATGTGGTATGCCTACAAATTCAAGGACGCGCGGTTTATTGCACCTTGCGGTCGAACTCAGTACGGTTCTCAGCTAAGTGTACATGTTACGCAGCTATTTTCATTAACTGTTTCCCTTTTGTGTATATGGTCTCTAATGACATGCATGCGATGCCTGTCTTACGCCACTTCAACTTCTAAAAAATTCGTCCTTTTACCTTTTATGTAATATTACACTATTCCCACGTTATACTAGTTAAATTCGTAACAACTTAACCCGTCCCATAATAACAGCAATCATACTATTAGCGAAGGCAGCCCGCCAATTAGAAAGTACTGTTACGAACAAAGAGCCATTCAAGTTCAGCCCATGTTTAATCTTTGGCAACCTGGGGCCCGTATAACGTAGAACTATTCCAATCTCCTGACGTCTAATTGCGTAGCCGCCAACGCAAGCATCGGGTGGTAACCCGCAGCGTTGTTGGAACTGCCCAATAAAGCGATCTCCTCGTTTATAGGAGGTAACTTCTGTTTGCTTACGAAGTGGATAGTATTGCCTGCATTTATCAGTTTTTCTTATGTGATTGGCTGATAAGAGGTGAAGCACACACGAGGGGAGAGGATTTCAATGTGACCAAGCTAGCAAAGTAGATAACCAGATGAGGAAGGTGGTGCCGGCGTCTGCAATTGGTCCGTTTCCCCTTGGTTAATTGCCGTGGCTAATCGAAGATCGCGACGGCGTGTAACGGAAACGTAAAAATGCCCCTAAAACAGATCCTCGGTGAAGGTAAGTTGGCAAGGCGATGTGGTATACCTGGCCGAAAGATATGCGCAACGTTATACCAGCACGCAAAAAAAATTATTACAAGCAAATAAATTCATTCTCACCGGCACCTCCGACTACATCCAGTGCCAGAGAAATTCTCAGGCAGCTGTCTTCCATTTTCTTCAGAACAGGGCAGTCCCGGCTATTAAAGAAAAATCAGTTTTATTCAGCATATTAGTGCATCTTTAATGCGTGCACGTAAATCTGACATGGTAAGATGTCGCAGTTTTGTGACATCGCGTCACAGACAGGCATATTCGGCCTAACTTGGGAGAATATTTGCCAATAGCGATGGGCTAGAAGACGTAGAATCAGAAATGTTTATTTTTCTTTTGTTTGGTCGCATCATTCGCAGTCAGCGCGTACACGTCACATTGGACGGGGAGTTCTTGAAGTTTTCGAGTTGGTTGTAGAAATGTTCGATTGCAGAAACGAAATAGAAACAGTTTGTAATAGCTTTGCGTTGTAGGCCCTTGCAGTGATCAAAGCAAGTGTTATTTGTTTTGTGGCTGCGACTAGACTTGCTATCTTGGGGCCCTATAACGTAAAACTATTCCAATATGTTTCTATTCCAATCTCCTGACGTCAAATTTGCGTAACTACCGACGCAAGCACCGGGCGGTCACCCGCAGGGTCGTCTGAACAGACCAATCAAACGCTCTCCTCGTTCACAGGAGGTCACGTTTGTTTGCTTGAAAAACGAATAACAATGCCTACACTGAGCGGTTTGTCGTATCTAATTCGCTGACGAGAGGCGAGGAGAACGCTCAAGTGGAGAGGGATTCACTGGGGCAGAGCCAGTGCACTGAAAATCGATAACCGGATGAAGAGGGTGGTGTCGGCGTCTGCAATTGGTCGGCTTTCCCTTACTTAGCTTGCTGTGGCTGGTCGAAAATCGCGGCGGCATGCAACGGAAGCTTAAGAATGACGCTAAATCTGACCCTCAGCAAAGAAGAGTTGGCAGAATGAGGTGGTAAACGTGCCGAAAGTGCTCGAGAACGTTACACGGCCACGCAAGAAGTTTTATTATACGAAAATACACCCATGCTCTCCGGCAGGTGCGAGTAGCCAGCGTCTCAGCGATTGGCGGCAGCCATCTTTTATTCCTTTCGGAACGGGGCAGCCTGGGGCTATTCCGAAGAAATTTCAGTTTTGTTCGGCATATTAATGCATCTTTATCGCGTACACGTCACTTTGACGCGGTGGGTTTGTGCGGTTTTGTGACGTCGCGTGAAAGGCAGGTGAAGTGGGTGCAGCCCGAAAACTTTTTATCAATAGCCGGGGGCTAATGGCGAAAAGGGGTCGAATAAAAAATAACTGTTTTTCTTTTTTCTGTCAAATCATGCATAATCAGTGTGTACACATCATATCAGATGGGGAAGTATCGCGGTTTTCGTGACGTCGCGTGACAGACAGGTGAAGTGAGGGTGGTAGAAAAAAGTTTTTGACCAATCGTTGAGGGCTGATAGCAGAATTGGAATAGAAAAGTTTTGAATAGTTTTACGTTATAGCGCCCTTGATTGCAACAAGACATTCGCCTCCTATTGGAGCTTACCTTGTATTTGTCATAGCCTCATTTATGTATAGAAGCCAAAAGGCGGAAAAAGTGCGAATAAAATTGGCAGTGCGTCGATTGTTTAGACCCGATTGGCGACTGAAATGCTATTAGCAATCCATTTGATGCTTAATGCGTTACCTGTATATATATATGAAGTAATGGTCATTATGAAGGCAGCACATACCTGCTGACACCTGCGCCGTGACCCAAGTTGGCATCAAGAAAGGTTTATCGAAGGGCGCCACAAACCCAGTGGCAACAAGCGCGTACACCGGCACGTTCGCGGGCTCACACGCAGAGAAGCTCATGGGCGCGCGCGCACATACAACAGAACGCACAAGCGGACACGCTACGCAAATATAGACAGGACACAAAGGGGCACATAAGGACAGCACACATAAAGGCAGCATTGATCATCACCTTTCTTGGTGATTCAACTCGTTCGACAGAAAGTATTACGGTGCAACAGTACGAGCATTACCTGACCTGCCGTATAGCGCAGCATGTATTCGTACGGCATGCAACCCTCTTATCGGAAACAAACGACTTCCCGAAACATTCCGCACGTGCCATGAGAGTCGCCTCCTGCGGGCTCTGGCCATATGCAGCCTTTTTATAACTCCTGAGAAGCTTTCAGGACCGCGAAACGACCCTGGTTTCAATAGCGCCTCGTGTAACGAAGACCTCTCGAACACGGCCCGTCGAAACCACTGTCCCAGAGGACAGGCAGCCGTCCAGAGGGGAACGAGGAATAAACTAACAGATTCCAACGGAGCCTCGAAGCTTTGGACACGACAAAAGGAAGCGGTCAACAATGAAACCTCCCCCTCAGCACTCCTGTCTAAGTCAACAATGCGGTCTGTCCGTGTCACGGGCAGCCAGCCAACAACAGAACAAATACATCGTCCAGGCCACGCCGGCGTTTCGACAAAATATAACGCAAAGGTAACACCAGGCGCCCCTTCAAGCTTGGCACGCCTACTTCTCCTCTCGCGGTCATCGTTCAGTTTTCTTTTCTTTTAAATTCGGTGTTATTCTGCAATATTTACAACATTTTCGACGCCTTCCAATGTGGGAGCGTAGCTGTTCTCGCGATTCACGAAGAAGCAAAAGGAAAGTCAGAGAAACTCGGATGGGAGCTCGCAAGAAACGAAAGATGCCAGTATGTCGTCTCGCCGCACGTCAGGACGAGAGAAATGGCAAGGCCTGCTATACGGGGAGCGCATGCCTCCGACGGGCGCGCCCCCTTTCTCCTTTGGCGGTTTGGCAAAATTGAATCGTAGTGGAAAATAAAGCACCTTCGCGACACGGCCCTCGCGACGCGTCTCGAAGACGTTCGTGGCGTGCCTTCATTCATGTTTCTTTTTTCGACCCAATAGGCAAGACCCCAGTTCTTCGGGCTTCTTGCTTTGTTTACTGAATTCCTTTGCCTCCATTGTTAATGCGGTTCAAGGCGTCCTGGCATGAGTGGAAAGGTCGACATTCTCTCGGTGTGCGACATCATTGTCACACGTGCACTGTTTTCTATGCCGAAAAGAAAACGAATGGGAGAAAGAAAAAAGAACAAGGACTGGTGGGGCAAGATAATTAGGTAGCCCCTAATTGGTCCCTGTGATATTAGACGATGCGAGCGGTTCGGTGAGGTTCCATGTGGGGCTCAATTAGGGTGCTGTCATCGCGCGCGATGTGTATATAGAAAGCGTGTATGAAAAGCAGCGAACTGGCAAACTGCTTTAACAGCATCCCGTGTCGACTCGGCTTTCACTAGCTGCGAACAGATACCGGGAGTCATGACTATGTTGCAACGACCACAGGAAATACGCTAAGCGCAAGGATGTTTCTCTGTTCTCTCCCTAGCTTCGGGTGCGCATTTCTTTATTGAACGAATTATGGTACTCAGATTACAGAGAAATTGTATGAAAGTCTTCTCTTGGTGGACTGCGTCAGTGTAGTTCTTTAACAGAATCCGCAACGACACAGTAAAAGAAATAAAGAAATGCAACATTTATGTTCCCAGGTGCACATGCGCGCAGTGCAAGCAAGGTGTTGAGAATCCCTCATACTGAGTTATTAAAACTTATGAAATATGATACGCATTTTATCGCGAAGGTAAGTTGAAATCTCGAACAATAGTGCCGTAGTCGCTCCCTCATTTTTGCGAACACGCGTGGCGTCGAACACTTTATAGACTGTCTCGTCATACTCGTGAAATATAAACTGCAAGACCAGACTTTTACACTGTTCAAGGTACGCGAGAAAAGGAAAGGGTTCGTTTTATCTGGCCGACAGTTCATGCGTAAATTGTTTAATAGGGTGTGTGCGTTGACGTACGAGGTAGCCATAGTGCTGCACAACCAGCGTGGTGAAAGGATGAGTGTTATCTCGATCGTATTATCTACAGCATTACTGTTTAAACTGCAGACAGGACAACACCATGGGGTGCGTCATCTCACTTCATGTGGATACTCCCTATATACGAACAGACAAATGCTGCTGTTGTCCATCACAGCCTATTGCCAAGTATGAGGAAAAAACACTACATTAATTCAGTCTTCACGATGTGCCGAGGCACTCATCTACGTTCCCACAGCGAGGAGTAAATTGCCGGAAATGGTTGTTTTTCTTTCTTTTTTAAGAATAGGCGGACAAAAAAAACTAGAGAAAAGTTTGAAAGTACTGGACTCGCAAAGCTAGGAATAGCAGCTATAGTGGGTGACCAGCCTCACTACAGCTATATCGACACTCCAGGCGCATTTCCTTCGACGCCGTCGGCTTCAGCGTCGTCGTGATGCTCCCTATAAAGTACAAGGGCAATAGCGTCGTTGCCACACGCGTCTCGCAGCTTTGTGCACGTCGTGTTCTTGCTGATTAGTTCGTGTTGAAGCGACAGACAGCACGAAGGTCAATTCGCTCGCTGCTGCTGCCGCTCTTCCTCAAGCTAGCGTTTTGACAGCGAGTGTCCGCGCTGATCAAGTGCGATGTGTTTATGTTTGCCTGTGCGCGAGTGACACCATGCCTGTTAAATTATTTAGTAAGCGAATGTTTACGAGTTTATAAGCCCGACACAGCTACCATCGTTACTTCGTACAGCTGTCTACTAATTTGCTGTCGCAATCGATGCTTCGCCTTTCGGGCGAAACTGCGACATGTTTCAGTACGAGATCTGCTCACAAAGCCGCACAGCCTCTGTCGTATATGTCTCATCGATCTGAAACATAGTTCCCGAGAGACACCGATTTGAAAGTAGTTCGCTTGGGCCATGACGTCACAAAAATAAGGGAGCGTAATTGACCGGCGCATCTACACAATTTTTGTGCGAGTGGGACAGCAGTGTATTCACACGACAATTTTAGATTGTCACTGATTACAAGCGTGTTGGATGTGCATGTGTCGCGAAGCCTTTCGTGGCCTGCACCTTTTCCTACATATATACCATAGAGGCGACGAGGCACAGTAAAACGTCAGATTTCTGTATGCCACAAGGAATAATCCTGCTCGACAAGGACGTGCATAGAAGTTGTGGGAGCGAAATATACCACATTTTCAACGTAAAATGGTTTTAAAAAAGTAATGTAATAAATGGTAATGGCGCTACAAGAAGAGAGAGAAAGAGAGAGAGAGAGAGGAATATATGAAGGCAGGGATGTTTACCAGTCAATGGTCTGGTTGGCTACCCTACGCTGGAGGAAGTGAGAAGGGGAAGAGAGAGAAGGGAGAGAGAAGGTGTAGATACGTGTACGGACGGTACTTGAGTTAAAGCCACTCTCGCAAGCCAGAGGTTCTGAGAAAGCACAAAAGTGCCTTCACTGCCTTCTGAGCCGATGATCAGTGGGGATGGTGCTCCAGTACTGTCTGTTCACTAAGAGGACGATCATCGAATTTCCTGAATGCGTTGGACAAAGATAGTCTTTGAGCTTGAAATTGCAGGGCAATGGCACAATACACCCGCCGTGGTTGCTCAGTGGCTATGGTGTTAGGCTGCTGAGCACGAGGTCGCGGGATCGAATCCCGGCCACGGCGGCCGCATTCCGATGGGGGCGAAATGCGAAAACACCCGTGTGCTTAGATTTAGGTGCACGTTAAAGAACCCCAGGTGGTCAAAATTTCCGGAGTCCTCCACTACGGCGTGCCTGATAATCAGAAAGTGGTTTTGGCACGTAAAACCCCATAATTTAATTTAATGGCACAATAAGTAATGTTCTCCTCGTATCAACAAACATCACCTGTAGGACTATTAGCCATTCCAATTAGTGCTGATTAGGCACTCGTGAAGGCAACTCCAAGCCACAACCGACACAGAAGAGATGCTTCGCGTCGGTGCAGACCGGTTGGAGGTCTGAGTTGAAGTGACGGGTTTAGTCTGTGCAGTCTTGTGCACCTTGGATCTGTGGTATTCCACTCTGCTAAGGAGATCTTGCGAGCTAGATTGCGAAGTTGTCTCGCGGCGTCGGTCCTTGAGAAAGGAATGGGGACGCAGCGGTCTTCTTGGGTTGACGTCCGAGCTGCCCTATCTGCCTCATCATTTCCTATGATACCCCAATGACCTGGTATCCACTGAAAATATATATTATGGCCTTTTTCTCCTAAGTGATGGTCAAGTTCCACGATTTCACACGTGAGCTCATTGTGAGTTCCATGTCGGAGAAACGACTGCACACATTGCAAGGGCGGCTTTGAATCGCAGAAGACTGCCCATTTCCTATCGCTTTCAGCACTTATCACATGAAGCGCGTTGCGGAGAGCCGCGCGCTCTGCAGCTGTAGACGTAGCGACATGGGAAGTCTTGAATCGCTGCGTTATTCTCATTGTTGTTATAACTACAGCGCCACCGGAACTGGTTGACGTAGTTCATCCATCAGTATAGATGTGTGTGCAGTCACTGTATTTCTCGTACAAAAGAAGTAAAGTTAGTTGCTTGAGTGCTGATGGCGGCAAGTCCGACTTTTTCCTGAAGTCCTGGAATTCTAAGGTTTACTTGAGTACGGCGCACGCACCATGGAGGAATGGAAGGTCTTGCCGCAGATGTGTAACCTGACCTGAGAGAAGCACGGTGCTCGCAGACAGTAGCACTGAATGTCGTGTGGGGCCTATCTACTGGGAGACTTGCTAGGTGGTGGGTAGGAGTCTGGGCGAAGTGTCTTATGTGCACACGCATTGTTTCAATGCTAATGTGCGTTCTAAGAGTGGAATCTTGAGCGCCTGCAATAACTTCAGTCGTTGACGCACTCCGCGGTAGGCCAAGGAATATTTTGAGGACTTGGCGTTGGATGTTTTGGATTATATTCATGTTTGTTCTGCAGGTGTTGGACATGACCGGTAGGCTGTACCGCAGAAAAAGAAAAATAAACATGAGGCGTAAGCACAGGATTCATAATTGGCAGTGATTCCTAAAATGATAGGAATATACAGCTGTCACACTTATACACAGCTGTGAGACTTATAGCCACACCACCAGGAGTATCGAAGGATAAATAAATTGGTGAGTATAATTTGGGTCAGTAAATATTAAAATACAATGTACCAATGAAATCACGTTGAAATTAAATATAGAATAGAAAAGAATAGAATAGAATAGCTTTATTTCCATCTACTTGATGGAGGAGGCTGCAAGTAAAAGCTGCTCCAGTAGATGCAGCTTGACGAGGCCCGCAGCCCCCTTACAGAATTTACGGCAACAGCATACATGAAAACACATATGTATCATATATATATATATATATATATATATATATACTCTCATGAACCCACATACTCGCATATACACATGCACACCCATATTCATACAGAGCCACTGGTGACTAACTCAAAAATACTCAGCGTAGCTTGTGTGGTTCTCGTGGTGAATACACATGAAACAAGAAGACGCCGCTGAACATTATATACACACACATGCATTCATACACCCGTATATGCATACACACTCGTATGCATACCTACATATATACACACACATATACAGAAGCATATATGCACACTTTATATACATACTTAACCAGTAATTTAAAAATCCTGAACATAGAAGTCTCTCAGTTGTTGGCCCGTTATTTGGGTGATATCAACGCCTAGATTATTATATTTATTTAGAAGCCCTGTCATTGTGTATGACAGCATTTCCCTTAAATAATTTGTTCTGGGTGTGACCCCCGCCATATCTCTTTATGACGGGTAACATAAAATTTATCATTGAGTTCAAGGCTACAAAGTTCTCGTAGAAAGGAGCAGTTCAGTTTTACTTCCCGCCTAAATGCAGTTGTTAACTTGTACTGGTATAACTTTAACACAGAAATTATGTTGGCTTCCTGAATTAAGTTTACAGTATGGGAGTTGTAGGGGACATTAAAGAGCAGCCGAACAAACTTCTTTTGCAAGACAAGTAGTTTATGCAAATTAACAAAGGCAGTTGTACACCACACAAATAAGCAATAACAGAGGTGCGAATAAAAAGGGAGTTTCAAATGAGAAGTTTACCTTTAAACGGCAATAGTGATTTACATTTCCACGTCATGCCAATGACCTCAGATAATTGGATTGTGACTGCGTCTATGTGTTCGCCCCAAAGCATATTACTCGAAAACGTTACGCCGAGAGTTCTCATACTAGTAACCATTTCTATCGTTTTTGCCCGTACATAATGTTAATATTTGAATTCACTGCCTTATTTTTAGGCCTAAAGAGCACAGCTTTGTTTTTGTTTGTATTTATTTCTAATTGGTTCATTATTGACCAGTCCCTCAGCATAGAGAGCATGAGGTTCGTTTCATACTCTATATCTGTACAGTTTGTTCCTGAAGCAAATATACTGGCCTCATCAGCATACAAGACATATTTCGCGTTTAGGTAATTATTCGTTACATCATTGATATAGGCGTTAAAAAGAAGGGGCCCCAAAACACTTCCCTGCGGAACTCCTTTTGAAATAGGCTGCATACTTGAGCAATGCATATCTATCTGAACAAATTGATGTCTGCTTGCTAGGTAAGATTAAATTAGTGCTAAAGAATGACCTCGAATGCCATAGCTATGAAGTTTTTCAATCAATGTTAAATGGTGAATATTATCAAATGCTTTGCTAAAATCCACATAGACGCCAAGCACAAGTCTTCTTTCTTCGAACTGGGATAAGGTGAATTCCTTTTGTTCCAACAGTGCATATTCGGTGGACTTAAGCTTTCTGAAGCCGAATTGGGCAGGTGATATTATATTGTTCTTCTCGAAAAAATTATTAAATTGGCGATGTAAGATTTTTTCCAGGCCTTTAGAAAAGATAGGCAATATGGATATAGGCCTATAATTTTGGATATCGTTTCTGTCTCCCTTTTTAAATAAAACACTCACTTTAGCGATTTGCATTCTTTTCGAAAAAGTTCTACTGGACAAACATAAATAATAATATATGTAAGGTACGGTGTGACAATATCTAACACATGCTTTATGCCTTCAAAATCACACGAGGAACTATTTCACAGTGACGTGAAAGCAGAGAAAACTTTATGTTCAGAGACAGGCTTAAGAAATAATGAGAAGGGGCTAGCAACAGGCTTCAACTTAAACAATGTCCTAGATGAACTGTTTTGATTGTTGCTAACAAAGTGAGCATTAAACATAGTGGCGAGAGGGATGCCAGATATCTCATTGCCATTTATGTTCAGTTTTTCTATACGAGAATGCGATTTATTACGATTAAGGACAGTATTTAACCTTTTCCATACGAAGTCAGGTTTTGGTGCAGAGCACTCGAATTTAGACTGAATGTGTCGCATTCTACTTAGTTTTATTTCTTTATTCAGTTTATTTCGATAAGTTTTGAATTGTTTCCGTGTATTTGGGTTCTTATTTTGAATAAATTTATGATACAGCTCGTTTTTGTGGTGTATTTTTGCAAATAGTTCAGGCGTTATCCAAGGTTTACGAATTTTTTTACCTAAGGTAATTCTTTTTTCGGGAAAGTGGTACTTGTATACACCAGAAATTATATCTATGAACTTTGTTCCACAATATCTATGAATATGTTCCACACTTCTGTCGGTTCTATTTTTTCTATTGGCAACCGTTTCTCATCGTTCTGTCTTTCGCCCGTACTCGAGTAGGTGAAGAAAAAGAAATCTCAAAAGAAAAAAGAAAGATTGGAAGAGACCGAGAAGAGAAGATGCCTTTGATCGAAACGAGATTTAGTCCCGCTTCCAAATCCGTGCTCGCAAGAAAATGTCAGCTGAAAAACCTTGGGGTATGCACTGGCACAAATCTCGCCGGCAAAATGTGTTTGCATTCTATCTTCCTCGGTATATTTGATGAAGAGTACTGGGATTGCATTTTTTATCTGCCTCTACGTGTCTTCTTTTGGGAGACTATCATATACCCGCTGTTTCACAAGTTAACATGCACAGACCAAAATGATGCCAAGGTGCAGCTGTATGCATAATATAGATTTGCTCGGTTTCATATGCTCTACCGGCACTGACAGTCTGTAGATACCTGCTGCTACGAAGCAGAGAGGCATGAACGCAAGTTGCAACCTGCATACGGATACGGTGTCAGTGCGCACGTTAAAGTGAACATTGAGTCATAGGGGCACGATGAAGCTCGCCTCAAGGGTCGTCATATGGGCGTTGCAGTGATTACCGTGACCGAGTCTCGATGAACAAAGGCGTCTCCAAATCGAAACCTCCAATATATCGGTGACGTCTCTACGCAGTGTTTTAGTTGCTTTTCATGCTAGAATTAAGACCCAGTGCGTCCTATCGCCACACCTAGGTTTCGCCTTCAATGATATAAAACTCCCCTCAAGTCACTTGCGTGCGAACCAGGAGACACTTAAGAAGCACGGGAAAGATTGTGGGTCGTAATGGGCCATGAATACACACGTGAGAAAAGCAAAAAGATGCCAGCCGTTACGTACCTCAGAAGGTTATCTCAAAGTGTCAAGACTAAGAATTCGGGGCTCGTTTCATTCTTATCATTGCAACATTCTCGTTGTTTCCGCACTTCTGGACCCCCGGCGAAGAGTCGCTTCGAAAGCGGCACCGCGTAAGCGCGTAGAGACGAGATGGCGGAGAAATTTGTGCGCACTGAGAAAGTCACACACATATATATATACAACCAATTGCGGCAGCTAATGTTTCCGCCTGCGGTCTTCCGATAAGGTGACCCCCTTTCCTTCTGTCGTTGTGCCGCTCACAACCTACTCCTGCTTCGCCTTTCTTCGATCGACTGCTTTCCTTCGGACGCCACCGTACGTCCATCGATTTTAAGTTTCTCTCACTGCCTTTTTAGTGCCGTCGTCGCACTTTTCTTCACGCAATAGACCACCACACCTTCGCTCTTCCTGTTACCTGTCAGGGAGCACTCATGTCCTCTCTTACTTTTCTTTACTCTATAATTTAAAACGTTTAGTAATCGATTTCCGTGATGGCGCTTGGATGTTTTCAAAGTAGAATACCCTGTTTCTTGCGCTACAATCAATTGCTGTTCATTCAATGCAGTGGAATTTCGTACTGACCTTAACTGAAAAAATAACATCTTTAGTCGTTCGCTCAAGCTGTTCTTTCACAATATATCAGGTATGTCGCATGCACGGCGCTCTCGCAACAGGAGTGCTTTTTTTCATTCATTAGAACTTGATATATAATAAAAATATGGTAATGAAGTGCTTGAGGCCCGCGGGAACCCCTCAAAAACTGAAGATAGCAGATGAAAAATCACCCCCCAAGCACTCCGCACGGATGGTTAACCAGCGAAGCTGAAACGTGCGGCGCTGGTGTTTATCATTGGGTCAATCCCGATGTTCATTAAACGACGGCTTGGCAGGCTGCCAGATCATCGGTACGCAGCTGCCACCCTGCGCTCGGCTGAACGAGCCTGCTCGTGTGCCCGGGCTGCGCCATCGGCACGGTGTAGACTAGCTCGTTCCCGGTTCTGCTCGCGGCGTTGCTGAATGGGTAGGCCACGCGTCTCCTACCCATTTCAGAGCCGTACAGAATCTGCTGCGCGCACGCTCGGCTGCGACGGAGAGCAATGACGTCACTCTGGCGCAGCCAATAGCGCGTCTCTCTTTCTCTAGTTTCTTTTTTTTTTTTATTTAACGCATGCGCATGGGGTTACGCCCAACCCTTTCTCTGTTTACAAACATAGGCACTGGAAGACGTCCGGTTTTGCTCACTGACAGGATCCCGCTAAATGCAGCGTGGAAGAAAAACATTGGCGGCGACATCGAGTAGTAGTGCGTTAAAATCTAAGCCCGTTTACATTTTCAACACACTTGCTCTGTAAATAACGGCAATTTGTCAAATCAAGGTTGCCGTAAGTTACACAAAAATTTTTCATATATTAGTCTTGCGGTATAATGCGCATGTCTGTTATCTAAAAACTTAAAAATAGACTTTGTGCACAGTAGAACTTAAAACGCGCTTTGTGTTCCGGTGCAGTAAAATGGTAAGACCCGTGACCGGAAGTTTCTTGGGGCCGCGCTCTCGTTGCTCTTATCGCACGAGCGAAACCGTCTTATATACAGACGATTCAGACAACACGGAAGAGGACAAGGAATAACTGTGGGAGGCCATTATGTCTTGCCCAGGGCTGGATGACCAGCGAAAGTTGGTGGACCGGGCCAGGGTGGCAGCGAGAGCCCACGGATTCCTGGAATAAGGAAGCCGCCCGCCTTAGAGCGAGGAGCGATCTCTTTCTCCCTGTTGCTATCGTTCACAAATGTATGTTTACCTCTCTCTCATTTCTGGAGCCAAAAAGAAAAGAAAAACACTCGTGGAACAGGAATATGTGCACTGTGCCGCTAAATTTGACACTGCGTCCTTTTCACGTCATAATTTTGTGCGCTTGGTACATGAACATGTACGAAGAGGCATCGGTGCACCTTGGCAACTGTATTTCTACCCGTCTTGTCCTACACCATTTGTAATCATGAAACTCGCGCAAAACACGAAAAAAAGAAAACAATTCGCGACGCATTAATCTTTTGAAGATGATTGGTGGCATTATTGTGATTAGCAATATTTCTTATAATCAGTCTGTAATTAAGCTTTCATACGTTGTATATCTTATGATGATTGTTAAAGTGATTATTTTGATTATTTTAATGACGGAAGCAATGAGGCAAATACAAAGCTGTGATATGTACAACTGCAGAGTGTTTGTTGAAAACCTTGACGAGCGTCCAGGCTCCTCTATCGCGCTTGCCTTCTTTATTTCATTGAAGTTGGGTGCATACCCAGCCGCATATACCTGGTGACGTACTTGGTGAGGGAGGGCGGCACATACGAAGAGGCGCGTACCCAGTGAAACATTCCCTGTGGCGCATATCCAATTGTTCATGTTGTTCATTCCTGAACTGCCTATTCGGATGCTTACCCAGCAGCACATACCGAGTGACCCGAGTTGGCGGTAAAGAGGTTAGGCACAGGCAGGCATAGAAAATAAGTAGCTCAAGTAGCCAAACAAAGATGATCGCATTAAAACCTGCCTGTTTGTAAAATTTTTTTCGCAATATGAATTCAGCAAATCGCTTTTCCGCTCGATCGCTCACTCGCAAATTCCGTCGTTGTTTCAGTACACAAATGGTGCGCGCGTGCGGATTTATACTTGGAAATGACAGTAAAAAAAGTCTCTATTTTATCAAAAGCAGCCCACGTCACATTCTCGCCGTGGCCAGTTCCCCCGACAGTAGGTCAAAGTAGACATTTTAATTCATTCATTAAAAATTTAGGTCAAATCTAGTGGTAACACGTGCCAAAAAACCGATATGATTACGAGGCACGCCGTAGTGGGGGACGCCATATTAATATTGACACGTGTACATATCTTTATCGGGCGACCACATCTGGCCGCCTAACAAACGTTATCGCGCAGCGCAGGACGCGCCTGCATGTAAAAGAAGTTTCTGGAATGTTATCGATGTTTCCGTCCACTGTCTTTCACCGCAACTTGTGTAATCTGATTGCATGTATGCGCGACGCGAATAGTGCAGAACTTTGTGGAAGACACGCGGGTCCCAGTGGTTAATCTGGAACATTCGACGACTGATCTATAAAAGCCGACGCGCTTGACCCGCTGATCAGATTCTCGGCGATCGCCGACCGTGTTCGCCGCTATCGTTGTGCTATGTGTGTAGCCTGTTTTGTGGGCACAGGTTCGCCCAATAAAAGTTAGTTTTGTCGTTCACAGTATTGCTACTGTGTTCTTCAACGTCACCACCACGTGACAATATCTACCACCTGGAGCTCTTCACCATGCACCCAATGCACAGTGCATGGGCACTTTTGCAGTTCGCCCTCATCTAAATGCGGCTGCCGCGGCCGGGAGTGGATCCCGCGACCTCGGTCTTAGCAGCGCCCCACTAAAGTCACTACGCCACCACGGCAGGTCATTCAATATGCGTCGACAAAATTATCTCAAACGAGGTTTTAAAAAGGTGGTCTGCGCAATGACGGCGCGCCTTAAAGAGCTTTTCTTATGAAACTGGCACTATTTGCATTAACAGACCGCCGACCATATATACGTAACATCCCAAATCATCCGTTCTACTCCAGTCCTCAGTGGTACGATGCAATTCAAGTTCATCCGTAATGAGACGACGACACTGTTCTCAAGCTCGCACGTGCAAAGGAGCCGTATTGCAGACATTGTTGCGTGCTTTCGAAAGGCACGAGTTACGATACATAAAATTTTGCGGCGTTGAGTTTTATTTGAAGCAATTTTATCGCTGCTGACTTACAGTGCTTCGCTACGACGGAAAACGAAATTGACGCTAATAAAGCGCAATCTTTAAGGCCCTTCCGGAGTAATGCTTTCCGCTGCAACAAGCGTCATGACAAAAAAATAAGGTAGACCCCGTTTGCGAAATATCAACGCGCGCCTCTTTCACGCCAAACTGCATTGTGCCGTTATTGAAAGAGTTTCGCGACCACATTAAAACTTACGATAACCGGTAATATACACCGGATGTTTCCTAATCTCGGCCCATATGAGGCAGCTGCAGCGTTAAATGAGTAAGGAAGGATGTGCTTTTCCGTTCACTGTGCGGAAGTTTCAATTACCAAACAGCCCATTATGTAATGTACAACGCACCGCATGACGATGCCGTGCGCTGACGTCGCCCAGAGTTTTATATTGTCAAACTGTTTCAAGCGTTGCATTCCGCTTATCGCTGTGTTCGGCCGTCTACCCTTCATAACGCTGGCAGAACGAACTTTGTTAACGCTTCAAAGTGGCGAAATTTGATGCCAGGGTCATGACTAGCGTACCCAAATATAAGAAACCAGGAAAACAAGCATAAGGGAAGTTCCGCAGAGTGAATCGTTCGACGGAAATTTCTGTGCTCGGACATCATAATGAAGAGAGAGACATAGAAAGGAAAGGCAGAGCGGGCAACCATGGTCGCACCCGGTCGGCTACCCTACACGCGTGGGTAATGGAAAAGGGGGAAGGAAGGTAAGAATAAATGGAGTTTTCCCGTGCTTGCCAATGTCAAAGCTTGGCGAAAAGAACGGGAGACATTTTGGAAGTCATGGGACTTTCATGGTTACACTCCTAAAAGGGAGCTTCTATACTGTCATTACGAATCTGCATAGAACCCGAGAAGTTACTCCTTTCTTTGAATCGTTTGAATTGGAAAGGAGCTCCTGAGATTCTGTACGGCTGTGTGCTTCGGTCGTCGACATTATACAAAGTGTAAGATAATCAAAGAGAAGTCTAACCTTAGTTCGCCGTCTCTATCTTCAATAAAATGCTTCCTGAATAACTTTTAAACTTTGATAACCTTTCTGCCTCAATTTTGCCTCCCATTTCTGCCTCGATTTTATTAAAGCTTGCACGTCTGCAAGAAAATCTTAATGACTAGCCCGTGCCCGCTGCGTTTCTCATTGCGAATGTCTCATTTCCAGTTAGCAGCTACTTTGCGAACTAAAGTGCTGCCTGCTTTTTTATCACAATTGCCGGTCCTTGCTGTAAAATAAGATGAGCCAGCAGTGGTTGACCAAGGCATTGATTCGGGTTAGTTTGATTGTCATACTTCGAGCCTTAATAGCGCTAAAAAGACAGCGACAGACAAAAAAAAAGAGAACGCACGACGCTAACTTCCGACTGTTTTGACAAGGCACACCTCATTTGTGAACTTTCTGCACATATCCACAAAGGTGTGATTTTATCTAAATAATGGTACGTGTATATGATCTTTAAGATAAGCCAATTCCTTAGCACTGTATACCTATCACTGTCTCATAAAAAAATTGGTTTACTTAAAAGGTCGTGTAAGTATACCATCATTTACACGAAGTCACGCCTTTATGGGCATGCGTGGAAAGTCCATAAGTAGAAATGTGCCTTTCCGAAATAAACAGTTGGAAGTTAGCGCCATGTGTTGTCGTTTCTATGACTGTCGCCATCATTTTAGCGCTATTGAGGTTCCCACTACAGAAGTGATTGGTTCTGCAGATCTAAATGCCAGTTAAATTGAACGTCTTAATTAAAGTACGTAACATAGCTACGCATTTATATATCTATTGTATTGCACCTATGAATCTATGTCCAGTAATGACATCCCAGAGGAAATGAATGCCCTTCGTACGCTCTGGTTTAATTACCGAATGAAAATGAGTATGCACTGTTCTCGGAGTCCCGTTATTTTATTTGTAGTTTTATACCTACGAAATAGTGCCAGAGCTCTCTAACTAAATGGCTGATTTTAAAAAATGATTTCGCCATCCCACCAAGACACTCCTATCAAGAAGGCAACGATCGAGGCAGACCAAAGCACATCCCGAGAACATACTCTTCGGGCAGCCTCACCAGTAGTAACGGACTCTCCAGAGGAACTCGCACCGCGCCGATACACAGGCGTGCTAGCACACAACAGACTCGGGAGAAGAATCTATACTACGCCACACCCGAAACTCTCGAAAGAGGATGCAGTAAGTTAGAGACAACTACAAACCAACACTTTCCCACGCGGAACGAAACAAAACATTTCAGGGAGGGGGCGTTCGGCCGCTGCGTATGGCACGACCACTACTAACCGTTGCTTCGTATAGCTGTCTAGTAATTTTCTATCGCAATCGATGCTTCGCCTTTCGGGCAAAACTGCG
Organism: Dermacentor variabilis; assembly: GCF_050947875.1. Taxonomy (NCBI): domain Eukaryota; kingdom Metazoa; phylum Arthropoda; class Arachnida; order Ixodida; family Ixodidae; genus Dermacentor; species Dermacentor variabilis. Next base: position 36,587,896 of record NC_134572.1, on the reverse strand, counting down.
ACTTTTTATGGTGATAGCACATTGCGACGCAGATGCTTCCTTCACTATTCACTTCCACGAAGCACCGCAATCTGTTACAACGTCATTTGGTCATGCGCAACTACTCCTTTTAGCTGACTTTAACTTTCCTGGTATAACAAGGTCCGAACCAGCCATAACGCTGTCTAAAAATAACCTCGAATGTAATTTTCTTAACACATATCTCTCCTTTGGTTTGACACAGTTAGTATCTAACCCAACGCGAAAAAACGAACAGTGCTCTAACGTACTCGACTTTATCTTAACATCCCATTCCGACAGTGTTTCTTCTGTAACACAACTACCAGAACAAGGTGATCACTCAGTACTGCGTGCAGAATTATTCTGGCAGCTACCTCAGCGGAAAAAAAAAAAAAAAAAAAATAATAATAATAATAATAATAATAATAATAATAATAATAATAATACAAATAATAACGCTTTACGATAAAAGTGAGTACATCAGTGTTAACAATGCACTTACTGAGTTTTACAACTGGTGTATTATAGATTTCCCGAAGCGCATAGTAGACACCAACTGGATGCTTTTTAAAGATAAAATGATCGAACTAACTGAGACTTACATAGCAACGAACACCTTAACTGGGCTACCTTCGTCCCCATCATTCACGAACACATTAAAATGACTAAACAATAAAAAGAAAAGATTATTTCGCTAAGCCAAACATTCTGAAGCCTCTCCTGTCTGGGAAAAATATCAGGCCAGTGAAAAGCTGTTTGGTGCTTTAGCCGCAACAGCTAAACAAACCTTTACTCAACAACACTCCCTAGCATGCCGCAAAACAATTCCAAACAATTCTCGAACTACGTTAACCCAAATAACCATAAACCATTATTATTGTATGATGACCACAATGACCATGCTCCTGACCATAAAGCATCTGAAGTACTAAACACTGTCTTCTCTTCCGTGTTCACTTCTGAACCTAACAGCGACCTCTCAGACTGTCAATACCTCAACCACACAACCATGCCAGACATAACCCTCGAGGCATATGGCAACACCAAATAAAATCCCTCAAATGAACATCCTCGGTCGGCATCGATGGAATCAATTCCAAAATGCTTAAGAACAGTGCGCACACTTCTAGTGTATTTTTGTGTCATCTCTTTCAGCAATCATTATTATCTGGAGTGGTGTCGCAAGACTGGAAAATAGGCAAGATAATTCCAGTACCAAAAAAACAAGGATCGTAGTCATCGTTCCCTAATTACCGTCCAATTTCTCTCACGAGTGTTTGTTCCAAACTAATTGAGCATATAATTTATTCTCACATTGTAAAGTGTCTAACATCCGCTAATTTTTTCAATCCTAATCAAGGTAGTTTTCAGAAAGCCATGTCCTGCGAGGCTCAACTAGCTTTCTTCTTTAATGGCATCAGCTCACGTTTTGATCAAACCATACCTATAGATGCCCTCTTCCTAGATTTACGAAAGGCTTTCGACAACGTTCCTCATGAACGGCTCTTCCTAAAACTATCACATCTTAATCTTAACCCTTGTATACGCAGCTTTCTGACTAACCATCAATAGTTCCTTCGTGCTAACCAATGCTCGTCCACATTACCACCCGTTACCTCCGACGTGCCGCAAGGCACTGTCCTGGGAATACTACTCTTCTTAATATACATTGACGACTTACCTAGAGGTTGTTCTTCGAAAAATTCGTTTATTTGCTGATGGTTGCGTAACCTATCATCCTATCACTAACGACGCTGATTCTCGTGCTCTATAGCTTGACTAAACGTTTGTGGACACCGTGGCATGGCCATGACAATGTCGCCTCAAGTGCCATTGTTTGTGCAGATTCTGCTTGGGAGCTGCTTCCTCGATCACAGATCCGTGGCATGGGCCAATGGCGGGCACCGCTCCGTGCATTCGCCGCTGGTCCCAGCAGCCGTCTTCACGGCGCAAGCTCCGTTTTTGGCATGCCGTGGTTGAATGCGCACGTGGACAGCATCTACTGCCTACCAACTGCGAGCACCTTGACGTCACCTGGACGATACCGACTTACCAGGCTCTTTGGCTTAAGATAGGCAGCGCCAGCAACGGTCTTCAGTGGACGCAGTGGCACGGCTCTGACGATGTCGCCTCTCGTACAATTGTTCGAGCAGTTTCTTGCCAGCTTTCTGGATTCCTCGGCGCATCGCCATGGACAGCGTGGTGGTCCGGAATGCGTCAACCGATGTAAACCAACTTGCCGATCACCGTTGATGCCTGCAGATTGCCCTTCCTGTCTTTCTGCCGAGTGATAATCTAGTCTTGTCCACTGCGCCTGCGCTGTTCTCAAGCGTCTATGCTGACTCTTCACCAGGTCAACAAATCATTGTCAAGGCCAACTTTGTGACGTCATCAGCACTGGATATAAAAGACCCCCAGCCACAGTGCAGCTTCAGTGGGCGAGGCAGCTGCAGTTCAATCAGTTCAATGCTCACGCGGTGCTTCTTTATCGTGCAGGTACGTTACATAGACAACGCTCATTGTATCCATTCAGATAACTGTCACTTGCTGCTGTTTACTTTCCCACAAACCGTTGTATCTTTATTTGTTTCTGTTTATGCTCGGCTTGTGCATTGTGTGAGTTGCTTAAGTAGAGACGTTCAGCTAACCCCGGGACCAAGGGGACGTAAAGGTACTTCTGGTGGAAATTCTGGCACTGGCTCTGGAACAACTGTGCTGTTACCGAGTGGAGATGTGGGCGGTTCCGATACCGACTCGGCATCCACTGACAGTGAACTTTCCGTTTCTGCCATATTTTCCAGACTGCTCGTTGGACAAAATAAAATAGCACAGGCTATTGCTGAACTTCGCTCTTCTGTCAATTCGCGCTTCTAAGATGTTGAATTGCGTCTTAACGCTCTTGAGTCATCCAGTACTGCATCTAGTGCACCTGAAAAAATCGTGGGTACGACGCCCGTCGCACATTTCACGTACTGTCTAGTGTGCTTTTTCTGGCATCCTGACTGTTTGTCAACGCAGCTGTATTTTGACGGATCTTCTTGGCATCACCACAGTGGCAGCTGCGCTTGCAGATGTGACTGAACCATCGATGTAAACTTGTACGCGGCCACTGTGCAGCTCATGTAAAAGTTCCGATGTGGCCTGCTTAAGGGCAAACGACGGCATGTTGGCTTTCTTCATGATTCCTGGGATGGTGAGGCGTATGTCCGGTCTGTGCAGGCACCATAAAGGTGAGGATGGTCTTGCTGCAGGCATGTAGTTCGATGGCAATGAGGTGCGATTGGCATCAATTACACGACTGAAAGTTGTGTGTGGCCTTGCTGCGGGTAGAGCGGCAAGATGGTGAGAAGGTAATCGGGCAACGTGCCGAATATGCACCCTGAGAGCGTCGGTTGCCAAGTACGTTGATATTGGATGATCCAGGGACGTGTCTCGGTCTTCCAAGGTATGCGTCTACAGCGGCAACGATTGTCGTAGCTCTGTGGTATAAGTGCACGTATAGTATATGAGCTATATGGTGAGGAGAGTAGACGTAAGTTTGTGATGGAGTCACGGAATAAGCGTATCTAGCTGGTCCATCTTCTCAGTTCTCAGCAGTTATTGAGCAGCAAGCAACAGACTGGGTGTTGAGAAAGGCAACACTGGATAGCTCCGGAGAAATTTGGCCACATTGTGTCATTTAGTGTACCCCGAAATCAAAGTGCCCGACCATCGTATTTCTCAGCCTCTACTGTAATGCATGGTTTGAAAATTGTTACAGCGCTAACACATGCATCCACAAAGTAACAAGGACAAGACACAGGCGCTGAACAGCGCTGTAACAATTTTCAAATCAAGTATGCACCAACTCGCCCAGAAAGAAGTTTTAATGAAATACTGTAATGCGGTTGTGGTAGCAGAAAATAGAACCCATGAACTCTTGCTTAGCAGCGGGCACACCAGAGCCGCAGGACCACCAAGGAGGTTCTTACTCATTTATACGCCCACAAATGTCCTCACTAAATGTACTTTGAATAAGACCACTTTCTTTTCTTGGCTACCTTTTCTTTATTCGTATCGTTTCTCCAATCCGTTGCCCTCCACAGTGATAATTGTGTCTCTAGCCAGACTACGCACGACAAACGCTCAGCGCAAGAGGCGCCAGCAATGACGAGACAACATTGCAAACTCAGCACCGCCACTATTCTCTCTCTCTTTCTTTTTCGACCGCAACGGACGCTGTCGACGCGAACCGTTCGCGCTAGCCGAGAAGATCAATACGCTGGTGAAAGCGGAAAGATTTACCGCGGGCTCTTAAAGGAGCCAATCCACCTAAGTGGTTCGTGCTGGTCGGCTATATAGGCGCAGTCCCGCTGGCGAAAGGATATCTTGGTTTCTTTTCTTTCTTTTTCTTCTTGTTCTTCTTCTTCTTCTTCTCCGTCATGCTTTATGTGATCGTGCACGGGTGCGCATGCTCACGCTAAACAGGGCACAAACCACGAACATGACGCAACCTGCCCTGTCCACTCTGTGTTCACTGAGGCCCACTTTCGAGTGAGCTTTTTGTTGCGCAATCTCCGAGACAATGCGAAGAAGAGTTCCCGACCGAGCATCTTCCGTGATTGGCAGCTTGTGATTGGCTGCGCTTGAAGCTCTAGCCTGGTCTTACATGATTCCAAGGAGACCACAGCCTCATGTGTCTGTTTTATCGAAAATTTTTAGCTTGAGGCTCCGGATATCATTAGAGCGTGAGGCTATGAGCCACTGCATCTCGCTTCATATAAGTAATGTGGAGAAGCCAACACTAGTCTATGTCTACAGCCAAAACAAAAAGAAATTACTCAGAACGTCAATAAGTATTACCTACAGTAACTATAACTAACGATAACCATTACGCGAGAACTTTAACAACAAATAATTGTAGGGTATGAAATAATACGTGTGTATAGATAGCGTAAAAAATTACATGCAAGGTTATTGTACAGCATTCTGTATGTTTAAACGATTACATTGGCATCTTTGATTTCAGGTACGAGCAGTTGTTATGGAAGCGCCGCGAAATGGGACCCTGAACATTTAAGTTTGCTGTAATTAAAGTGCCGAGGATAACAGAAACCACTCGACAGCAAGTTGCGTTAATGCCCTAATCGTTAATTTAGGGACCTACCCACACAAAAGGAGCCAAGAGTAGAATGTTATTACGATACCATCGACAGAAGCTCAAGAGACGAGCTGCCACGAGAAAGACAATTGGCTCAATTGTTTTACGCGAGGTATTATAGTCTGAACTGTGCCAGTGCAGTTTTGTGAAGTGGGTTACGGGTGCTACGACTGGCGTGTAGCACTATTATACCCGGCGTTCTTTCACGAATAATAATGCTTCACCGGCATGCGTGCAGCTATGCAAGGCCCTTCACGCTGCATCGTCGCTTTCTCGGGACCAGGGAGCTGGCGACTAAATCAGCGTAACCAAAGCTGACGCCTGGACTAGACGGGACCTGACATAGAACGTGGCGCGCAAACAGAAGAGCTCACCGCAGGCGACAAAGGCCGCCGCCCTTGGCGGAGGCAACAACTGCCATAAATACTACTTTACCGTAACCTGACCCTGACAAGCGGACCGTCACGAATGGCCCACTAATTGATAAAAGGGGTCAGTGCCGAGGACTTGATTGGGAATGACTTCGACATCACGTTCTGAGCTTGCCACGTCGTTGCCTTGTATGCGGAGGGCGTTCGTGCAACATTGGAGGCGAGGCCTGGCCGAATGATGCGACCTCGTGGGCGGGATTTTGCGAACGGTTCAAAGATTGTGGTTGACCGAGAAGGAAAACAGCGAATTCCCCCGACGAGAGAAGGGGGGAAAAGGAAGTGCATAAAAAGTGGACCTTGAGTGTTGTGGCTGTGTGCTCCGACTCGTGGTCATGCTCCTACTAATACTCGTTCTCCTGCTAGTACATGAAAAGTCTCATCGTGTAAATTTTTAAGTAAACCCTTTTTCTCATCTCTTGGACGCCGCCTCGGACCTCTCGATCGCCCAGCAGCTGGCATATTATCAGCCACGGAACCGTAATGGCCGCTCAGACGCCGAATCGCGACAACTGTATGACAGCATTGAGATAGGCTACCCTGGGTCCCAACAACTGGTTGACAGCTTTGGAATACGCTACCTTGGGTCCCCAACACGCGCTTCAATACTCGTTCTTCTAGTCAAGGAATTGCACCTCAACAAACAATACACAAGTCCCGCAGTTTCCAAAGCTAAACAATGTCAAGCCGTAACAGATATTGTTAACAGTTACGCCTCGTTGCAGACGAACTAGCTATATTTATCAATCCAGGCAGTCTCGTTATTTGCAAAAGGCAGGATTGCAGCTTAGCGCGCCAACCCGTACGCAGGAAAGCGCTAACGTAGATACTTTTCTGCCTGTTTCGCAACGTTTCAACTGAGAACAATGCAATATATCCGATTGGCGCACCACACCGCCCCCGTTGAGGCATCACTCGCTTAGCCGACAGCCTTTGCCCGTTTACCGCCTTCACTACACGCTGAAATTAATTAGGGGCTCATGTCGGCGTTTAACTGATCAGCGGTTCCGGTACGGCAGGCATTGCTCCCCTACGAGTTCTACGCTCCACTCGCCTCGCAAGACAGGTTGTGGCAAATTCATCGAGATGCAATATAACCTGGCGTTATTTGAACACGCTGGCGCAATAGCCATGGACGTGATTTAAGCATCCCAACTCGGCGATTTTTTTTCTTTGTCACTTTGCGCAACGTATGCAAGGACGAAACCCTATTTTCAGAGTCCCATTATTTTCGGGGCGTGGGCGTTCTCGCTTTAATCTCGAACGTGGCCGCCTTTCTCCTACGCAGGAATTAGTTATTCCTTTCCACACTAATGCAAACTAGGCCGGTAGGCAAACAAAGGCAAGCCATATCTATGCAAGACGGTTTGGCGGCTCGGGCCGTTACAATGGCCGCATGACTCGTTTTGAGAGCGTCTGAAAACATGGGGCCTCTCCATGCGGTGTCGTCCGTCTTCCACCACCATTTAGCGTCGCTACCTTGTTACCGCGCAAAGCGGACAAAAGCCCCTTACGCATCCGACTCTCGTCTAAAACGTTTGCGCAACTACGTCTTGATTTGCACGGCTCCTGATTGCACGCGGCGATACGAAGCAGCACAACGTTACACCCGTCGAGCACCCCTCGTTCTTGATTGACGCTTGTGTCAACAGATTGCACTCGAAGCACTAGGGAGGAGGGCGGGAGATGGAAGGGAAGGGGCGCAGCAAGGGTACTCTCTGCAAATGGTTAGCGGGCGAGGCTGCCTAGATTATCTGTGACACGCATATTTGCAATGCGAAGTCTGCTGATTTGAAATGTTCTCACGGCCGATCAAGCAGAACCTGTGCGGGGACAATTTCTTCATGCCGCGACTAATTTGACTTTTCCCTACGTGCCTGTGTCGTTTTTTGAAGCCTCGGAGAAACGCCTATAAGTGATTCTGAAAGCTATGGCAATGCGACTGCTGAGAGAAAGACATTTGTCTGCTCCGGCATGAAGCAGCCAAGAAGCAAGGAACTTGCCGTGCGCGGAACTCAGAGGGATGACACGTAGTCTAACCAAACACAGCAAGAGAAGCACAAGGTGTTAGCAGGCAACTTGCGTTCTCTCTGAATTTGCAAGTGGCAACATTATGCTTCCCGTTACAGGGAAATCAACAAGTGCAGTTGTTCGTCTCACCCGAAACGAAAGCGCGAATTTTTTCACACTGGCAAAGAGTACATAGAATAAATGGTTTGACTTTCGGGTCCTCTTTTTGAAAGCAACGAACACAAAATAACATTGCATGTTTTCACAGCAATCAGATGTGAAGAACTTCAGCTTGCTTTTAAACAATCGTCTGGCGCGCATCGCTGCTCCTGTTTGGTGCAGCTGCTTCTCTCTCACGCAGATACATGTTGGGGCTAGGTTTGACTCACGAGTCTTCTTTTTGAAATCAACGAATATAATTTTGCATTACATAATTTCGGAAGAAGTGGTGAATAACTCAAGCTCGTTTTTGATTCGTTGTCCCGAATGTATTGCTGCTAACTTCTGTTTGGTACAGCTGTTTCTCTCTCAGGCGGATACATGCTTCAGAAGAAAAAAAAGTATTTGTCTCCATATATATTTGCATAATTTCGCCCGCGCGTACGTGGGTGTGCGGCTGTGTCTGGCTCGCTGCAGAAAAGCACACATACGATCATAAAGACAGCGGTGTGGGAGTAAAATGAAACGGGTGTCGATGATAATCTCGGTGAACTTAACATAAAAAGTGGAACTGGGGAGATCTCAATTGGCAGTTCATACAAGCAGAACGGATAAATGACGGTTATACTAGAACAAACAAAACAGGTCCGATGGAAGGGAAGCGATGACCACGGCAGCGGAGAGCTAGGCAAGCTGAAGAGATTAGCAAATTTCCCGTTAGTGGGTGGACTCCGTTTGCACAAGAGAATTGTAATTCGAGATCATTGGAACAAACATTTGATTCATAGGGGACTTGACTCAGACGATGATCACCAAGGAGAATATTATTTTTACCCATGATCTTTCGTTGTACGATATATTTCATGCGTCAATGAAAAGCTTCCATAACCATTAAAAATGGCCACCATGTTGCACGCTCTTATTCTGTAATATCCTCATTAGGACCACCTAAGAATCTCACGCTGCAGTAGCGAGACCATTATCAGTAAATATCAGTGTACAAACGAATCATTCGCCCATCTACCCAGACTTTTACGCTATTGTTGTATTTCGCCACGTTCAGGTAAATTTCGAATACCTCTTTACATGATCAACTGTGTACCAATACAATATTCTACGTCATGCGGTTCGCAAAGTTATCACAAAGCCGCATGAAGTGGTTGAGCTAGTATTCGATAGGAAACGCTCCAAAATACGACCTGCTCAAACACCGCCATGCCGTATTTCCAAAACACAGGTGTGCGTTTTTTTTAAATCATTACCTTATTATCTCATTCTCTTACCTTGTTATCATTACCTTATCTTATTATCATTAAGATTTCTTTTTATTTTATTTTTATTTTACACAAAAATGTGGTGCTGACTCGGAAGTTATTCTGAGGCTCGTACTCTGATCAGTGCTCATTGCAATGAGGATTCCTCACCCAGATCGACAATGACCGTCAACCAGAACACCCCTTCGCCTAAGAACTCTACAAATCAAGAACGCTCACGCGGGCTACTCCTACTTGTCGGATTTCGGTGCGCTGGTTTCTTCCTGATCGATGGCCAGCGGTTCAGTAACAGCACGCACGCCAGATGGCCACACAACGCTAAGGCATTGCGTAGCGATTCGTTAAAAAATAAGTTATGGAAGAGGGGCTCGCAGCACTCATACATTCAAAGACTCCGCGATTAAAAGAAGGAACGCTAGCTGCTATCGGCTTGGACAGGGCATATCTCAGTAATACTACTGTGGAAAATCAAAAACACGTGCAAAGGCGATATCGAACGCGAACGTACATAATTCGTATTTTACTAGAGTCCGTCATGTACACCCTTAAACGAAAGCTGAGAAATCATCTTGAAAAATCATCTGATAGCATAACCTCGCAAAACCTACAAACTTAGGCGAGCCACGTAAAAGTTAGGTGATCACAAGCTCCGCTGTCGACTCCACCCTCGCAGCACTAGTGCAAGCTGCGGACGTTCTCATTTTTTAATGCATAGCATTATAAGAAGTCGGTCAAAAAATTTTATGTGCAGCCTGAAAACCTCTTTCCCGATACACGGCGAGAATGAGTAGTTTGTGTGCGCAGTTGATAGCTCCCAAAACCTTCTACGAGCCCGTCCGCTTTCTCCGTTCGTACTGCACCACGCGTACAAAAGAGGCGTTACACCTAGGCCAGAAATGCTTAAGCCTATACTAAAAGAGAGCTACCAAGCAGTATTGAACGCACTGGTAAATACCCTCCCAGTGAGGATGGAAGGTGGCTAAAGTAGAACAAGAGGATGCGTCACTCGTGCATTAATTACACATGCACACGCAGCCGTCGCCACTAAGCTCCTTATTACGGTATTAATGCGTTGGTAATGCCACGCCTGGCATCGCGTAAACAAATTAAGAGGGGGCTCCCTGAACGATAAGTGTCGAAGATATACGCAGCATTATATGGCGGTCAGCGTGGGAGTGGAATGTATATGTTTGGCATTTTAAATATGTACATCTGTCTGCTCCTACTCCTCACGCATATATACATAAATAACGCATACTACAGCTACATAACCCCCGTACACATCGTTACCACGCATAACAAATTCTGTATCATACCGACCACCATACGTTGCTACGCTTATATTGGACAGTTCCCGTTCAGGTAGGTTCCGGTTATTTCTCTTTTATATATATATATATATATATATATATATATATATACATATGTATATACAAAGCCACCACAATGCTCTCCAAGAACGAACCTTTGTGTTATTTTAGACAAATATCTGCATTAACTTTAAAGCAGTTCAACCATGAGACAATGAACTAAGCGAGAAACTCAAAGGTAACAATTGGCCCATCCGCCTCTCCTCTACACATGTCAGCTCACCCAATAACAAACGGATATGATTTCGTAAACCTTAGTAGCGCAGGTGAAAGGAACACCTTCGAGTCATCATTCGCCTACATTCACTGGCTCTTTATGTTGTGCGAAATATACAGAAACATACATACAAAAAGCGGAAACAAGCTGTTCTATAGAGTGCACCGAGTCCTGAAGTGATGGCGAAATATATGAGGGTGCGATGTATTCCGAGATGTGCATGTGCACAGATGATAAGAATGCACTGATGGGATAAAATGTGGAGACAGATAAAAGTGGTAAAAGCTTAGTGTGCTTACACAACGCTACCGAAATGCACGCTACAAGAAACTATGACATCTAATTGGATATTCTTTTCTTGGTATCTTCATGTAAAAGCTGTTGATGGGGAGATGTTCTAGCAGCTTCTCGTCAACGTCTATTTTTGGATAACCACCGACCGACCATAAAATCAAGGTAAACCATTTTTAAAGTGTATAAGAGCAGCACATCAACTTTAACGCTGTCTCGTGTATCTGATATCTTTTTGTACATTTCGTCCGTCACTCGCCCATCGATTTCACTATCTCCATCGTACAATAAAAGTGCTAGGTATTCTTTCCCGACGACGTGTGCCATCGTTACATCTACGTCGGCCCCGACCTTCGGCTGTCAGCTTCTGAAACAAAATTTTACCTGCGCAGTGGCACACATCTCCACAAGCGTGCACCCTTAGTTTTGTACGTCTGGATTATTTATACTTTTGCTGTAGATTGTCATAATCCGCAAAGTTGCTATGTTCATCTACCATGATTCTGACAGCAAAAAACACTCCGCTTGCTTTTTCTCTTCCAGAGTTACCAACGCTCTTTGCATCTAATTACTATGGCAATTCTCCCACGACCTTATTATTATTAAGTCAGGAAGCCCTCCGTAAGGATCCCGTCTGCAGTGCCGATTTCTGAATAGTCAGCAGAGCTATAGATAGCACTGATGATTACCGAAAGCAGTACATTAACCACCATTTTTTATCCCTGCCGATTCTTGCGACTTTAAGGTTGTTAGACAGGGAGGACTTGTACGACGACCGAGTTAGTCTCGGTTTCTGATTAGCTCATTACGGCGTGATAACAATAGAAGGATATCTACGTCTCAGAGAAAAACTGAGGCAATAAGGGACGCCTTGATGAAGCAACTCTTGTTTAATTGGACAACGAGATTAGTTTTATGAAACTCTAACATCTGTTATTCCCTTCCTGTTAACCAAATATTTTATATTTCCCTTGATTTCCACGAGCATTAAAAAGGCCGCATACCGCTAAGACAGGTCATTACTGCAACACCGAGTCCACCGAGAAAACTGTTCGAGTTTTGGATCTTTTAACCTGAGTGACATTAACGTCTTCAGAACTTGAAAATATGGGTTGATGCTGCGCAGTCCGTACAAGGAAGTAATTCCTTGTGCAAACGAAACACGACCATAAGTAAAAACCGCGTCATTTGATAACCTCTGGTAAAACAAAAGCAGATGATTTTGGTAAATTAGTTTACGCATCGCGCGCGACAACCGCGTGCTTGCACAACCACAATTATCTGTAGTTCTCCCACCGGCGCCCTTCAACTGCCCATTTGTTTATCAGCCAACTGTTCTTTTCCTTCGTTTTCTTTCTGTCTTACACTAGTTTGCCTTTTATTTAGCGCATTCAGAGCTATAAGGACATATCGAGGTCGCCGCATAACGTACTCTCTCGAACCAACTCTTAGATCTATAGTTGAGGCGGTGGCGCAATGCTATCACCTGTTATCAAAAGACGCCACAAAGTAGCACTCAATTACGCCGCCTTTTCCAGTTCTTGCTCAAGCGCGCCGTAAGGGGGTTCGACGACACTACCGAGAAGTGTGGCTACGCGCTCCACGTGTGGAAGCGGTCCTACGGCGCCTTCATAACATAGATAGACACAATGCTTGCGGTCTCAAGTCCACATTTTTACTCGTCAGCTGGCGCGCAGGGCTGCAGTATTGGCAGTTCAAGTAAGTACAGTACATAAACAAGCCACAGTAGTCTACAACAGAACACCAACATAGTGTACGGTATCATAGTGCTGAAAGTGCCCCGTTAATTGCTGCCGTCCCACGAAGTCCACGAAAAATGTCCTGCTTTCTCATGGCAGTTGTTTTCATGGCCATCAGACGTGCATAACGCTGATCCCAACGTAATATATAATAAAAAATTACGCAAATCCTAACCGCATGTTGTAAACTGAGAAGCGAAGCTTTCGTATAGCGGTTAAAAAAACGTCATGTAACTGGTTATGTTCTGCAGGGAGTGTTTTGCACCCCAGCGATTACCTGCATGCAATTTAAACGGCAAGACGAGGATAATCGCACCACGTGACCCGCGTGACCGCGCATTATAACGTCTACAGGATTCGCCCCTTTTGCTATCACACTGTATCCAGGGTTTGCACGCCGACCAGCACGGGATGATCCTGGATATAGCGCAAGAGCAAACTGCACTTTACTCGGCGAAAGAGCGACCAAGCCGATGCGCAAAGCCTCTAAACTCTATGAAAGCAGACATAAAAAGTTTTGCATTAAAAATGACATTGTGTTCTTCATGACGTATACTTGTTGCAATGAGTGTATTTAGGAATCATTTATTTTATTGCCACGTTGAAAACAAGCCAGAACTCGGGACACCTGTAAGGGTAGACGGCAGTGCTGTCCTGCGTCTTATTCATTTGGCAAGAGAGCAGAACCTAGTGGCCACAGTCAAGAAATTCCGGGACGTGTCATAAACGACACGTCCCGTGAAGTGAAGCTTCAGTCAAGAGGTGTGGATTAAACCTTATACATCTAATAGCGATGCGTAGAATCGTGTCAACTTTCATCCTTTGCAGAGCATATGTATAAACATATATATATATATATATATATATATATATATATATATATATATATATATATATATATATATATATATATATATATATATATATATATATATATTAACAGGCCCTGGCGGGCAGCAGTCGGAGTCTAGGCGCGACGCCGGCAGAACGGAGAGGCAAACTTGAATAGAGCGGCTGGGTCCTCGCGATGAATTCAGTGCGTAGCTTAGGGGTGCAGCCGCAAGACGATGTTGGCTCTGGTCTGGCAAGACCTCGGCGATTTCGTGCTCAATAGCGCGACGGAGCGGAGGCGTAAAATTGGATGCAGGCCGTTGGAGATGCGGCGGCGGAGTGAAGGATATCAAGCAGAGCTGGAGTGCAACTTCCTCGCGAACGAACGCTTTCATTTGAGCAAGCAACGCTGACTGATTGTAGATGTTAACCAAACTAGCAATGAGGTTGTCGCGCGAGGAAGGGCTACGTGTCAACGAGCGCTGCCTGCGTAGCTCCTCGTAGCTTTGGCATAGAGTGACGATGTCTGTCACGGACTGAGGATTCTTGGCTAGTAGCATGTGCAAAGCATCGCCCTCTATCGCTTTTGAGTTATTTCTGATTTTGTCGGACTCCGACGTCGTCGCACTGACTTCCTTACACAAGTCCAGTATATCTTCTATGTAGCCGGTAAATGAATCACTCTGCTGCTGTGCACGTTCTCGCAAAGCGCTATTCGACTCGCAGCTTGTACAGAGTAGGCCGACCTAACACAGCCACTAAAGAGGTCTTGAACGAGGACCACGTCGAAAAGCTGGTCTCATGGTTGTTGTACCAAAGACTGGCGACACCCGCTAGATAGAAGAGCACGTTGCTCAGCTTGGCGGGATCGTCCCATTTGTTGCGGGCGCTCACCCTTTCGTAGGTCCTCAGCCAGTCCTCGACGTCGGTGTCGTCCGCACCGCTGAAAATCGCAGGGTCCCTGTGACGAGGCACAACAGAGCAAAGGACCGACTGAGGAAGCGCTTGCTGGGATGGAGTAGGAGGCGTTTCCTGGGGTGCGTCTTCAGGCATGGTTGGGTATAAGGTACAGGATCGAAGTTCCAGGGTTGACGTTGTAGGCCAAAGCAACCTCCGGCACTTGCAAAGGCGTTTATTAGTCACCGGCGTTTGGGACCGACCGCCCGCGCATGGCACGGACTCTTAGTACGAGTGGCATTCACAAGGAAAATCGCTGAAGAGGACGACCCACTATATCGTTCCGATCCTTCTCTACAGTATATATATATATATATATAAGTGAGTCGTGGCGCTGGCTAACACTCCCAGGGTTAGCTCTAGTAGTAACAGAAAGATACCCCAGAAGACGGCGCCGTCGTAGCTCAATTGGTAGAGCATCGCAGGCGTAATGCGAAGGCGTGGGATCATTCCCGACCGGCGGCAAGTTGCTTTTTCATCCACCTTCATTTCCGGTAACTTATCATTTCTTCAATCGAATTAGTAAATACATGCAATTTCCCCTATGTGTTTCTTGGTGTCTTTGTTGGCTTATAAATATAATTAATATATACTAACAATTAATAAATATAAGTAAACAAATAAATAAATAAGGAAATAAATAATAAATAAATTAGAAGTAAATATATTAGGATTAATAAATATCGGGCCTCCTTGTTAACCCCCTTTATTCTGGCTCATATATATATATATATATATATATATATATATATATATATATATATATATATATATATATATATATATATATATATATATATATATATATATATATATAGGAGGAATACAACCGGCTATTGGCAAGAATCGAACAGCTCAACGAGGACGTGATTTGAGGTGAGACGACAGACACCTTACGTCCTGTCTTTTGCGCTGCTCGATTCCCTTGTACATGCGCCAACCAGCCCACTTCAGAAAACTCCTACATCCGGCTACAAGTACACACAACTCGCAGCCGACGGGCGAAACAGAGCTTCGAAAACCTTCTGTGTAACCATTGTTGTGGGCTGCAGGCAGGCACGTGCACGAATGCCTACCCAAGTAATCTCCTCGCAATGCAGGATCGCTGCTCCGGAGCCGTTGTTTGCGCACGCAAGCTCGCTCAGACACAGGCTGTGGAACCGGCTGGGATATGGGATGGCTGAAAGTAATCGGCGCAGCCATTTTCTCAGGATGCGAACCACTCTCTCTTCTCGGTCGCAGTACATCTTCCACCTCGGCGCCCAAGGGACAGTCGTATCGCCGTACGCATTAATGCTGCAACGCTGGTGTGCAGGTGGACGTAATGCAACATCCAATAATTATGCGTAAGCATTTCCTATTTCTCGTTTCGGTTGTGTTACTAAAGCCTGCGGGTCTTTTCTGACAGAGCCTAGCTCAATGTGTAGGTAACCGTTATGGTGGCCCTTGTTACCGATCAATGACGCGAAACAAAAGAACGAGATGAATCCTGCTGTAGGCTTACGTAGAGTCCTTTAGTGGTTTAATGCATCTTCGAGTAATTTCGTTTCCGTGCGTGCGCAGAGCTGCCGCTCTGGTCCCATGACGACAGGCAAAGAGCGAGCGGTCATGGCCTTGTCGAAAGAACTGCAATCATGGATATTAGAGATGCCGAAAGGTGAGCATTTAAAGGTCTTGGGAGCCTGACCTCACAGTCCATTATCCTAGAAAGCCATTCGAGCGATTCTTGAGTACCTGAAGCAACAGACAAAGGCGCCGACTACGAAGGGGGCTCCGGGTCCCGAGCCCCCTCCGGAGCTAATGGGGGGGGGAGGGTACTCAGCCCCCCCCAAGCGATGCCGAAGCGCCCCCCCCCCCCACATGCACCCCTAAAGTGCCATTACCAGAGCTTTGTCATGCACATCATTTGAGATTTCTTTTGACTTTCCTCGACATTTTCACTTGAAATTTTACTGGGGCAGATAGCTTACCGAATCATTGTTGGTGCAGATGTCCACGACTTTTAGTTCATACATTCTGTTTATTTCTGCAAATGCTGGCAGTAGGAAGACACGCGCATTAGAAGCACCAGTGGCGGCTGCCACATCCGTATTTTCTCACTTCAACATTGTTTTAAATTTCAACTGTAAGCACCATGCACACACAAAGTCTATTTAAATACACACACAGGACCAAGTTTACTATAGTTTTTAAAGAGATGGAGGTATGCAATTAAAATTATATTTCTAAAGGTATGGGTACCCTATGCATAGAGAATGAATATGTTGCTGTATTTTTGAATAATGATGAATGAATATATGCTGTACCACACTTGAAGTCGCTTTGCGTGTTTTCTTGACTATGAAAAAACCCTAAAGACTTCAGTGACACCTTCGGCAGAGACTTTTATCAATGGCGTGTGAAATGCACGTGAATGTTGTTCATCTCAGTATTGTTTCTCTTTCCAGAAAGTAATGCTAATGACTCCTAAAAATCCCTTCTAATAATTTACAATATTTATAAGGGATGGAAACATCGTCAGTTGCATGCAACTTTCATCAATATATACAAGGTGTCCAAATTAACTATCATGCACCAAGTTTTAAAAAAGAGCAATGTGTTACTCGAAGAAAACCTAGTGCATATTGTTTACACTACAGTCGAGTAGCATCCAGTAATTGTTTCGCTACTGATATCTAATTAATAAAAACCTAACTCGGGACGTACTATGCTAATTATCAAAGTGTCAGTGAGGCATTTGAAGGCACAGCCAAGGCACATCTAACTGCGGTATCTTCAGCGACGTTCTAATTGCATACTAATTTTTTTCCGACTGAAGATAAACCCCGCGAAATATGGAGTATACCAGGTGACAGCGCTCCCACCCGCATTAAAGCCCCTTAAACTTCGTAAAGTAGCGATACTCTCCTCCTCCGCCTTCACTCCTCCTTGTTTCTCCTCTCTTTCGCGCTCCCTCTTCGACCGTGGCGCCACCTACACTGCTCGAGCGTAACAACGGCGCCAACATGCAGTTGAGTTGAGTTGAGTTGAGTTGTTGTAGGCTACTGGTGGGATTAGCTTTGAAGTTGCTGCCGGCAATTGCTCCACCGTAGCGACACCTAAAATAAATAAATCACATAATCAGACACAGACCTCACAATTACAAATGGTCACTCCTCAGTTCACCATGTGGAGGCGAAATCCGTGTCTTGTAGATAATTTAAAAGAAGGCGAGAGACCTCCTTCCTACACAACCCGTTCCCGCGCGGGAATACAATGTCCTGAAGAGAACTGTGAGGAACTCCTGTCTTCTTGAGGTACTATTCTTTCCGCTTTATACACAGTACAGCACATTAGGTAATGTTCTATGTCACCGCACACACCACATGTAGAACATAATGGTGATAACGCCAGGCCAGTCTTATACATCCACGCAGGGGTACGAGCAGAGCCCGTGCGAATGCGGAGCAGTAAGGTGGCTTGGTTTCTTTTGAGAACCTTGATCCCACCTGGCTTGTGAGGTGAGCTCCACAAAGAACTGAAGTGGCACAACACCGCTTCTCTGAAGAGTCTGTTGTCCTCTTGAGGCACTCTTAATGGATTCCCAGACAGCGCTCTACGGGCGAGGCTGTCCGCCATCTCGTTGCCTATGATACCTATGTGCGAGGGCACCCATTGGAAACGTATGGAGAAGCCTTTGATATGGAGATTGTGCACCGAGCGTAGGGAGCTAAGACTTAAGGCATCAGTAGGGAACCCGTGCTCTAACCTTTGAAGGGCAGATACTGAATCAGTAAGAACGACAACAGGTTGAGGCGCACAAAACCGTAGTTTCTTTAGAGCTGCCTCAGTGGCAACGCTTTCGGCCGTTGTGGAGGACACGACTGCAGTGAAGCGAACAGACCAATCATGCTTCAAAGAGGGAATGTGAAAAGGAGCTGCACTACATCCTTTGACCTTGTCCACAGAGCCATCAGTAAAGATTTGAGAAGATGACGTTCATATTCAGTCTCAATATGTTCCAGTACCAGCGAACGCGTTGCCGCCAGAGGAGAACTCCGCTTAGCGCGTACGTGAGGAATTGTCAACGAAAAATCGAGGCTCACGAATGACCAAGGTGGTTTCAACCTCTTAGTTCGACCTCTAGCGTCAAGACCCAGGTGACCAAGAGTATTTAGTGCCAAGTACGCTCGGGACTCAGATCTCTTTCGAGGGCGCTGTAGAAGGGCTCGGCCGGCTGCCGTCTGTTTGAGGCGGCCAATTTGCATCAATAACCTTTGTGAAGCGACTAGGCTAAGAGGTCTCGATAGAGATTCATAAAGTACTGCATTGTTAGGAGCAGTCTGCGGAACGCCAAGAGCCCTTCTTAGGCTCTTTCTGTGCAGAACCTCAAGTCGTTCCAGCTGTGATATCAAGGGGGAAATTAAAGGGAGCTGATACATTATTCGACTCGTCACTAGTGCATCGTGCAGCCTGATCATCGAAGAAGGGTGATTTCCCCATTGCTCACTTGCAACTCTACGGATCACATTGAGACGCGAAGATATCGATGTCACAACCGAGACCACAGCTCGTCGCCACTGTAGGCGTAAGTCAATGATGACGCCCAAAAAGCGCTTGTGTTTCAATTGTCGAAGGCAAGATTGATCAAGGTCTATCTTCAGCCGCGCATACCTTCTTCCTCTACCTGGAAACATGATGAAGCCAGAATTTTTCCACCGAGAGAGTCAACCCAACACCTTGAAGGTAATTTTGAACTGAAAGTAATGCCTATCGAGCTATCAAAGCTAAACGCTTGTGTTGATATCCGGTTAACCGGATATATATCCGGTTAATATATCGACATATGGACATGCCTGCAACTTTTTTGCACTTCAGCGGGAAGACCAGCCATTACAACGTTAAAAAGCGTTAGGGAAAGAACACTTCCTGAGGTACACCTCGCGATACCACCCTTTCGGTGCTTGTGGTACTTCCTAACGGCACTTGAATTTTACGATGACTGATCAATGAGTGAATGAATCGCAGAATCCCTGCACGCCCATGGCCTGCAAACTATTTAGTATTGAGCTCTGAAGGACGCTATTATAAGCCTTTGATACATCTAGGAAAATAACTAGCGTTGAAACGCCGAAAGCTCTATGATGTTCAATATGGCTTATCAAGTTCAAGACGCTATCTTGCGCGCTTAAACCTGTTCGGAATCCAGTCATGCATGTTGGCAGAGCCCTTCTATCTTCGAGCCACCAAGATAAACGCTTACTTGCCAGCTTCTCCATGAGCTTAGCCACGCACGACGTCAGTGATACAGGACGATACGAGGCCAAGTCTGTCATTTCTTTGCCGGGCTTCAGCACTGGGACAACGTGAGCCACCTTCCATGAAGGAGGAACGTCGCCAGTCTCCCACACTCGATTGAGATATCTTAGTAGCATCTTCCGGTGTTCCAGAGGTAGGTTCTGCATCATCTGGTTGGTGATGCCGTCAGGACCTGGTGCACATCGACGCCGCAGGCTGCTGAGTGCTGTCTGTAGCTCTCGAAGCGTAAACGGGGCGTCCATCGCAGACGTAGATGTTGCAGGCAGAGCGCAGGGATGAATTCCTGAGCTTGCACTTACAAACGCATCTGCAAATTTCTCTGCCAAGCACACGAGAAGTTTCTGCTTGTGCAGTGCAAGCGCTTCGAAAGGTTTACTAGGACGAGAATCACCAGCAAGACTGCCAATGACTCGCCAAATTCTCGTCATCGGTGAGAAAACCGTCAAGCTAGCGCAGAAGGACGCCCACTGCGACCTACAGAGCTTGTTCGTATGGCGTCGAATAGCAGAGTTAAGCTTATTGAAGGTCGTCTTCAAGGATCTGTCGTGCTTCTTCCGCATCAGTTGTCGCTCCGCCCTTCTGCGCGCTGCGCAAAGGTTCCTGAGTTTTAAATCCGGAGTCGGAAAATGATTAGGCAACTTGACCGCTGTGG
Source organism: Dermacentor variabilis (assembly GCF_050947875.1). Classification (NCBI taxonomy): domain Eukaryota; kingdom Metazoa; phylum Arthropoda; class Arachnida; order Ixodida; family Ixodidae; genus Dermacentor; species Dermacentor variabilis. Next base: position 36,567,509 of record NC_134572.1, on the reverse strand, counting down.
TAGCAGCCATCTCACCAGAAATCATTTTTGTCTATCACATCACCAGAAACACATGCAAGTCGCTCCCTGTATTTGTCCCAATTAACAACATGGCTAATTTTAGAGCCGCGCATATGGAAGTCGGCACTAAACACTGAAATTGGATAGTGATCACTTCCCATGCGGTCAGGTGCAGTTGACCACTTCACGTGGACGTCAGATGAATGCAAGGTTAGGTCTATAGATGTGGCTGAGGCTGGAGGCCGGAAGAAAGTGGGACTTCCGTCATTGGCCACGCACAAGTCCAAACTGTCGATAACTTCTACAAGTTTGCGTCCGCGGGAATCTGTGTTCCTGTCACCCCAGACAGAGTGATGGGCGTTGATGGGCCAACATGCACTCCTCACCACTCCGTAGACACTTCTCGAGCAAAAATGGCGCTGATGCACGGCGCAAGGGCCCACGTGATGCTATTAGACCAATAGCGATGCGGCGTCAGCCTCGGCCAGAGCACGCGAGTAGGAGGCGGCATTCTTCAAAGCCTGCCGCTACTTTACGAAGTTTAAGAGGCTTTTACCCGGATCATAAAGCGGCGCCCTCGAACAAGCTCTCTCTGAGTTATCCAGAAAGAAATAAAGGAAATACAGAAAAACATCGAGCTAGTGTCTTACCTGCCGCGCCCCGGTTGAAGTAAGACGTCGCGTATGGTGTTAGTTGGAAATTAGCTGTGATAGCTGTCGTTTCAGCATAGATAAAGTGCACGGATGTTTTTTTTTTATTAGTCATATCATAAGAAGCCAACAAACACTGGCACCAAGGACAACATAGGGGAAAATACTTGTTCTTAATAAATGTAATAAAGAAACGATAATTTAATGGAAATGAAAGTGGTTGGAAGAACAACTTGCCGCAGTTGGGGAACGATCCCACAACCTTCGCATTTCGCGTGCGATGCTCTACCAATTGAGCTACCGTGGCGCCATTTCCCCATCCACTTTCTTGGGCATTCATGTTTCCTGGTAGAACATTGGGACTGTTAGCCAGCGCTACGACTCCCAGACCTTGGCGGCGGATGTGGAACATACTTTCTGCCGCAGGCGTCACGAGAACGTGATCGTTTTGGGTGAAGGCAACCGGTCAATAAAACCCCACATGCTACCTAAAGGCATCAATGTTGCCGGATTCGAGACCCTCGTAATGCGGAGGTTGTGGGATCGTTCCCCACCTGCGGCGAGTTGTTTCTTCGTCCAATTTCACTGCCATTAACTTATCGTTTCTTTATTTCATTTATTCAGCAGAAGTAATTTCCCCTATGTTGTCCTTGGTGTCTCTCTTTCACTCCCCCATCCCTCTCCCCGAGTTTAGGGTAGCAAACTGGACTCAGTCTGGTTAACCTCCCTGCATTCCCTTCCTCCCTTCTCTCTCTCTCTGAGCATCTACACATAGTCTGTTCGAGTAATTTTGACGACCGTCCTCTCACCAACTACAGTAAGGTATGCGAGTTTACATGATTGCATCACGAAAACCAGCACAGAATCACACGGACAGAAAGAAAGGGGACGACACTTCGCTGGTGTGCGCCAGCGAAGTGTCATCCACTTTTCTCTGTCTTTGTGTTTGTGTGCTTGTTTTCATGATGCAGACAACTACACGTTCCTTGAGCGAAAAAATGTGCCTTGTCTTCGCCGCGTTCAACGTCAAGTGGTCTAAGCTATGCATTCCACTTCTTTCTTATGCTTGTTCTAAAGCAAGAGCAATATATTCGCTGTTTAGAGTGAATAACTTAGAACAAAGCTAGGTCATTCGATGCTCTTTTCGTTGCGTATAAGCAAATACTATCAACACTGCATCAAGAGAGGAGTCGGGTTAAAAGGACGCACAAGCTAGCACATGGGGAACGTGGGGCGAAAAGGCGCCAATCCAAAGCTGACGAAGAGCTGAAGCGCAGGGATAATGGCACACGAGAAGAAAACGACTCCTACTGCCGCTTTTCTCTTTCGTTTTCTTTTTTTTTCCTATCTCGCTCTCGTATATATGCTAGCGACCTTACCTCGGCTAATCCTAATAGTGCGAACGACCAGCCGAACTTGACCCTTTCCGCGCGTGTATTGTGCGCTCGGTTCCTGCAGCTTGTGACGGGGGTGTGCTTATATTAAACGGCCCGCTCACGTAGTGACGCACATCCCCAAAAGACAGCTCTCAGGCCAACGAGCCTCGGGGGCGACTAGGTTCAAGTTCAGGCTGCGCTCATTAGCGTTCAGTTTCGAAGGGCTGCGCAACTCCACTCGGGGAACCGTCCAATCGCAAACGAGTGCTCAACTTGAGCCACGAGCCGCTCCCCTTCCCTACACTCCCCCTCTCGTATACTCCCACCTCATACTCAACACTCTTCTCGGATCCGCGTGGCGCAAGCGACGCGTAAAAGTAACAGGGAAAACGAGAACGCCGATCTAAATGGCGACAGCAAGAAAGGTAGTTCTCGACGTAGTTCCGGCGCTCATGGCGCGTATGTTTTTCGGCTCGCCGTGACAAAGTCCTTATCCTCTCAGGCTGCTGCTGCTGCTTGCGTTGGCGCGGCTGCGGCAGACAAGGAGCGAGTAAAAAGGAAAGTTTAGTCACGCTCACTGTCCTTTCGTTATTGTTTTTTTTTTGGGCTGTGCCTACCTAGACTCGAGTTCACTCCAGCCTCAGTACTCGTTGTGCCTTTCTGTGTGTTCCTACCGCCGGGGTCTCCTTCTAAGCCAGTGCGAGCGTGAGACCTGCGTCAGGTGCTGCCGGTCGTGCACGACCCTGCACGCATGCTTAAAGCAAAACAGGGTCCCAGAGTGCGTCGCCGCTGTTGACGAGAAGAAACCAAAAGCAAGAGATATAACTTCGTGTTTTCTAGTCGGGTAGCTCTCTTTGCTTGCTGTGAGCCTCGTCGGCCTGCAACCATTGGAGATCCTTATGCAAATACCATGTTCGTGTAGCGGCGGCAGTGTGGATTGTGCTTGCTTATGCTGCCGTTGCCAACAGCGTTCGTCCTGTAGACGGCGTGTCTTCTGGCTTGTATGAGGCCGCCTTAATGCTTTGCCACTCGCCTTTCCTCCTCTCTCGCCCCTTGAACTTCCCCTATTTTTACCTTGCCCGCTTCGCAGCTGCTCCCGGTTTCTTTGCGCGCAGCGTCACGCAAGCTAAGACGCGCGTTCGTTTTTCGGATTGCTCAGTTCAGCTACTGAAACATATGCGCCTGGGTTCCGCTTTTCCTTCCCACGGTTCGACGAGAGAACGTTCGGTTTGCACTGAAGTATGCTTTCGCTTAGCGACGGCCGGATTAAAACATACAATATCACGGTTTAAACATTCGTGTTTGCTGAGCACACCGTCTTCAAAATCGGGTAACGAAGAGAAAGGCGCCCAGTGGGAGCACGCACGTTTTTCACGGCGCTGAGTATTATACCTAAGTTACTGCTCACTAAAAAAAATGGGTAAGGCTGCGTAGACTGAAAGACGATTTGTGCATTTGCAAAAACGAACGACGCGCTGATGGCAGCTGATGGAGACCTGCAAGCGAAATTTCCAGCCTGCCGTTCTTGGTTGAAGCGAACATGGAGTAACGGCTGTTTCGGTCCTTTCTTTCTTTCTTTATCATTTAGTTCTGCGTAGCCTACGCAGAACTATTGCGCTACGTACGTCCACGTCCTGTCTTTCACTCAATATCGTCAGTGCGAAACTAAGCGCAATATAACCATGAACGTTCACCAACTAGCCCCCTTCATTGCTTTACTATGTCCGTAGCCGTTGCAAGGGAAAACAGAACGACCTCGCTACAAGGTTCGTAATAATATTAGACAGCTTCCCTCTGAGTATACAGGGTGTTTCAGCTTGCTTATAGCAAGTCGTAATGAAAGTAGAGCTAAGTGCTAATTGAGAACTTGTTTTAGGGTAATAAATCACTACGGTGCATACAAGCGCCAAGTCACGTCATCTCTGTTATTTTTTTCGTTTTTAGTGCTCTCTTTGGAGTTCGGAAAACATAAACCATGAATAGGGGTTGTCACTATAACATACGAATTCATTCCACATTTGCCGGTACCCTCTACAGCTTCTGCGTTTCCCTCGTTGCATTAAATGTTAGCTAATTAATCTATGCAAAACAGGGGGGAAAGCAGGCGGGTGAACAGCCAATCGGCAACTACGGTGTTGATTCTAGAAACGCTAAAGGTGAGATGCTGGTAGAATTCGCAGAAAGGAATAAGCTGAGAATAATGAACACTTTCTTCAGGAAACGTAGCAACAGAAAATGGACCTGGAAAAGCCCTAATGGGGAAACAAGAAATGAAATTCATTTCATACTTTCTACCGATCCCAGCATAGTGCAGGATGTAGAAGTAATAGGTTGGGTAAAGTGTAGTGATCATAGGTTAGTGAGAGCCAGGATTCACCTCAATTTGAACAGAGAAAGAGTAAAATTGTTCAAAAAGAGCAGGTTAACTTAGAAGCAGTAAAGGTAAAAGCAGACAAATTTTGGCTGGTACTTGCAAACAAATATGCAGCCTTAGAACAGAGAGATGATGATGATGATGACGTAAAGGTAATGAATGAAACCGTAACGAGGCAAGCTCTTCCAAGTAACAAAGCACCTATATAATAAAGAAACGACAAAGAATGAAAGTGTCCAACTCAGGAAACAAGATATAATTCGCAGAACTGTCAAAACTGATCAATAAGGCGAAAATAAGTGATATTCGAAACTATAACATGAGAACGACTGAAGAAGCCGTAAAAATTGGACGCAGCCTGAAATCAGTGAGAAAGAAACTTGGCATAGGACAAACCAAGATGTGTGCACTAAAAGATCAGCAGGGTAATATCATCAACAATCTCGAAGATATAGTAAAAGCAGCGAAAGACTTCTATAATGACCTTTACATTACCCAAACGACTCAGGAGCACTCTATTCGTAACAATAATGAACAGTATGCAGAAACTCCTCCTATAACTAGAGATGAGGTCAGAAGGGCCTTGCAATGCATGAAACGGGGAAAAGA